>NC_090945.1:79667587-79984587 GCF_040807025.1 Struthio camelus
GAGTTTATTTTTGTATTTAAAAACCTAATTTTATCATAAGGAGAAGGTTAAGTTTTAAAACTGTTCTGCTGGGTCAGTGGTATCTCATGTGGTTTTTTGACTGCCCTTCAGTTTTACAGCCCCTCACTGTGTTCAGAAAGGACTACACAACTAAAGTATTGATACTACTTTCAGTGAAAATAATATGGTTTAATCAGAAAAAAAAAGTGTTATATATGTTTATCGAAATGGAAGCTATCTGTCCTTGTAAGTGAGAGTAAAAAAATGGGAGGCTTGTTGGAATTTGTTTTTGTAATTTGAACCTGTTTTTCAAATATATTTTAATTCACTGTGTACTTAAACTGCTTCAGAGAAAGTCTCACTGGATAGTAATTTGTTTCTACTAACCTTTGAAAAGTTGTGTTTAGATGCATATGTGGGTGTTGTGCTATAACTTACTGAAGGCAGATAGCTGAATATAGATAAGTGGAGGCCACTTCGTTGATAAACCGTGACAAAATTACTTCTCTGAGGAAACCTGTACTTTCTTCTGTGGGTGTGAATTTAGTTCTTATTCTCTTGTTGCACAACACAAATTACTGAAATGAAGACTACTGAAGTAACAGAGAATGTTATCTTTTACTCACAGTACTAATTAAATTTATTTTGTGAAATTGCTCAGTTATATATGTACTGTTATTGTATACGTTCTTATTAAAAGTTTAACAATCTTGATGAGCTAATATTAGATCTCCTACTCCAAAAACAGCTTAAATATGACACAGGAATATTTATTTTGCAATTGGTACCTTATAGTACCAACAGTAAATTCTGGCATTTGTGGATCTATGTCTGTACTATTCCTCCTTGTGAAACAGCTTCAGTTAGATGTTGATAAGGATCCTCAAGAGGCTGTGAAACTTGTCAGAGTCTTGCTTTTTAGACTGCCCTCTGCTACATTCTTCATTTCTGCTAAATTCTCTCTGCATTTTTTTTTGTATGACATGCTATCCCTAGTTCTAGGTGCCGTTTAATATCTATGCAGCATTTTCCCTTCCTATCCAGAAAGAAAAAATAGTTATTCAAGTTACGCTTGGGTTTTGTGACAAATATATTTTTTGTTGTCTCAAAAAGTGCAGTGGCAGTCCCTTACAAATTCAGCTGTGCTACAGAAATGCAAAATATTGGTGCCTGGAGAGAATGGGTGCATGACACGTTCAAGTTAAACCCCTTGTTTCATCCTCATTGGTAAGATGAGATAGCCATTCTCCTTGCAATTCGTAACCGTCATGTTCTCCTTGACTTATGTCAGGATATTGCACAATGCTTTCATTTCTTCTGTCTTTTCTAATATCACTATAAAATATTTAGATTGCGTTTAGTAGCACATTTCATGAGCTAGATAGATAACTATTACCACCTGCTGTTTCAGATGGAATAGACTGCTTTAGTCCTAGTCTTAGTGAGTTAGAAATCAGTATTGGGAACAGAAGCCAGTGCTTTAAACTCCTAATTTTGAGTTTTCTTTGCCAGTAGACCTTGTACTGATATTAGCAATAAAAATGCTGTGAAGAAATAATAGCCGAAAAATGTATTAAATTGTTACTGTACCAGCCCGTAAGTTGAACGTGTACTACCTTTGTCTTTCTGGCAAAGGTTGTTAGTAGCAGAGCTATATAGCTAGAGCAGCAGATAATGAACCATCGTCTGCTGTGTTTCTTCTTTCGGAAAATATTGGGGCAGACAGCTGGAAGCAGTAAGACAAAGTGGTTACTAGTGTGATTGGCCCCCTCTCCTCCCACTGGAGGTAGATTTGCCTGTCGTGCCAAGTTGTCGTCTGCGGTGGGATATGAGCTAGGTGTACCCTTGCTATCTTTGCAGGCTGTGAATACCCTGCTGTTTATATGCTCGCTAAGGCTGGTCATGAGGATAAACTGAGGCTAAGTTTTTCAGTTTCAAGCAGAAAAATCTCTAAAGCTCTAAAAAAACTACTTAGTGATGTCAGCTAGGCCCAAGTGTTTGAGGACTTGAATTTGGAGGTTTTAGAATGTCCAGGGGTCGCGGTTATAAAAACTACCCATATCTTGTATCCTAAACCTAAGTGAAGGTATTCTGACCTGGCGAGGATGAAAAGCAATCTCTGAAAGGATATTATGAATGAACAGTGGCCTCCAAGAAATGTAAAAATAGGCTGATTAGGGAAATAAAGAACAAGAAAAGAAAAAGCTGCATCTTAGGGGTGTAGCGATTAAGAGAGAGTTACTGAAAGTCAGGTTGACTTAATCTTGCAAAAGAAATTTTAAATGATAGCTAGAGGTTATTCAGCTCTAGGAATAAAAGGAAATAAGGAGAGTAGAAGTGAGACTGCCTTTAAGTCTGGATGACGTTGAGATTAAATGCAATTAGTTATACCCAGATTCTCTCTTTCCTTTCCTTTCCCAGAAGGATAATGATGGAGAAGGTGGATAATAGCAATGAAGATAGAGAAATAGTGATTGCTAATTGGGAAATAGTTGGTATACGACCAAAGTTTTAAGAATGGAAAGGACACGTATTGAAAGGCCTACCGATCTGTTGCTCTCAGCTCAGTTACATTCTTTGGAATGCATTTTGAGGAAATAAATTGTTTCTTCTGGTGTATAGAAATGGCTTGAAGTGTAATCTGAGTTTACTAAAAATAAGTAACTGATAATTCTAATCCATCTAGACTTCAGTGAAGTGCTTAGTAAGCACCACTGAGGGAAATTGTTAGTGAAACTGGAGAAGATGAGATTAGTTAAAGAATGAAGAGTATGACAGAGGACTGTATGTAAAGAAGAGTATTAGACTGAAAGAAGATTACTAGTGAGGTGCGGTCTTAGAATGCATTTAATTTCAAATTTTCATTAGTGATCTTATGGAAGAATTATTCTAATGAAATATAACGTGAATTAGGATAGAATTATCAATATATAGAAAATGATCAGAATATCTGGGAGGAAGATGACCTTGAGCATGGGTGTATAGTATGAATGGTATAAAATTTCAGACTGTGAAGCAAGGAGAGGCACTGAGAGACTGTTAATAAGCCTTTTTTTTTTTTCTTCTTTTAAACTCTGAACTTCTCAGGACATATTATTCCATTGTTTGAAAGGGCAAAGGAAGAGAAAATAGTCACTATGTGAGTTGATTGCAGGTTTTAACTGCAAGCTACTAATAAAATGTAGCCATGGAGAAAGTCAAAGATGATGCATCATATAAGATACTTTGACTAGACACACGGAAATAGTAATGTCGTTGAATAAGGCTTTTGTCTCATCTCAGAGCCTGCATGTTACTCCGGTCTTCACATACACAAATGAAGAATTCATACTGGAGCAGGGCAGAGAAGGTCTAGTAACGTGGCTGAGGAAATGGCGAGTGCACCGTAGAAGGGCAGAAAGAGTGGCTTGTTAGCATAGCAAAGTGGGTCCTGAGAGCATACATGTCTATAAAACTAAGAGAAAGTTAAAGTAGTAGGGAATGAGAGGAGTTATTTCAGCTGAATGCCAGCATTGACACAAAAAATAAATTGACGTAAAGTAGCAATGAATATACTTTTGACTTTTGACCGTGAGTGGTAATTCTGACACAGGTAAGCGGGTCTGGACACTTAACTAGTTTTAAAATAGAGCTTAATCTGTTTTGGGGTTTATGTGAGGTAACCATGTACAGTAACAGAAACTAGACTCGGTGACCCAAGAGGTCCCTTTGAGGCTTAATGTGCCTCGGTTCCTAAAAGTGTATGAATTACATTATAACTTGCACTGAGTTAATATAAACCTTTATTCATTTATTTATTCCATTTCAAGAGTTTGCTGAATTGACTGGAGCAAGCGGAGAGTAAAAACAAACAACATTTCAGAGCTCAGCCGTCCATTGCTAACTATAAGTATGGTAATGCGACATTACAAAGTAGTCATACATTTTGCAAAGGAATTCTACTTTCATGCTCCTTTGAGCAAAGTTTCAGGTTGTCTTTGCCTTTAGGATTCCTCGCCCCACCCCACCCCGAAATGGCAGAAAGCACCACTCTGTATTAGGAGATGTCTGTGCAGCTGTGCAAAAAGAGATAATGGCGTATTCAGCTTTTGGCTAAGATTCAGTACTTTTCATCTGCCATCAGAGGTTGAAGCAGTAATGCAAAGCAATACTGGAAAAGTATTATTCTGCTACAGTGACAGCACCATTAAAATCAATCGAATGTTTTTTCTGTAATCCCTGTTACAGTCAAAGAATTAACATGCCCGTTAGTTCTATGAAAGCAGGGAATTATCTGGTTGTGCACTTGTTTGCAGTGCCTTTGGTTTCAGAGGCCTTTTCCTTTCTTTTAAGGAACAATATATCCTGCCTAGGGCTCTAAAGTCTTAAAAACATCAATATTAAGTTAAAAATCCATCCACTTTTTAGGAAGGATAGATGCTATATTATAAATCTTTTAAACATACAGATTATAAAGATTACATTGAATATTGAGCTCTGCAGTATATATAATCATTGGTGAATCTGAAGTTAAAATCCATGATAGTATATAATACATCCTGAAGCAGAGTGATTACTAGATAAACCTGTTACATGGTTGATACTAACGCTTTTGTGGTTGTAAGGTATCCCAGTTTTTTTTACAAGCTCTGTTTTTCACAGTTTTTATTATTGAAATGTAAAAGGAGGTTTCGAGTTGAAAGTTTATGTACAAGATTTTAACAGTTTTCTTCTCCGTCTTCCTGAAAGCAACACAGGATTTTATAGCTCATAACTGAAGTAGCTATCGGGCAATATTTTAATCTTTCACTGTACTTTGAGAATACCAACAGATGTTACTCTATCGTTAAGTTTCCTGGCAAAGGGGAGGGGAGGTTTGAAGGGACAACGGATGGGAGCAAGTCTGTCTCCTCCCTATTTCCTTTCTCATCAGCTGATCTGAACTTCTTGGGATGGGAATCTCTCCGAAACCTTCCTCCTCTCCTCCTCCAGGAGAGGAAAGGTACAGGCAGTGAGGGCACAAATACCGTAGTGCCACACCGGCTATGGGAGAGGAGGGGAGTCGTGGGGTGAAGACACCGTGGGGGTAAACGCTGCAAATCGGACTGTGGAGGGCTGCAATGCTGGCACTCGCTGAGCAGCCACAAGCTACCGCGGCGGGTGCCGCAGTAGCAGGGCACCTGACGCTTCTGGCGTCACGGTGTATCATGTGCAACTGGAATTTCCCTAATGTTACCGTATGAGTGTGTTGTCCGGCACTAGTTGCAACACAGATATTAACAGCTTGATTCCGCACTGAAATTGAAATTACTGCACTGTTGACATAGGAATTTTGCTGCAGATTTTAGTGGGAACAAGAGAGAGCCCTATTTGTGGAAGTCGTATGCATTTGATTACAATCAGCCTTTCATGCAGCTTACGTGGTGAGAGCCCGTCGCTGGAAACGGTTTATATTTAGTTCATATCATAACTTAGTTTACCAACAAACTAATTTTATTTAAATGAGGGCTTAAAAACAATCAGAAAATGTTAGAATACTAGTAATTTTTTTAAAAAGCTGGGTCTAGTTAGCTTTCGTGAGGTTACAGAGGAAATCTGTGGCGGAAAAGAGAATTGCCTGCTTCTTATCTTTTCCACAAGGTTATAAAAATATTTTGTTACAGTTCTTCAAACACAAGACTGTATTGAACTAAGACAATACTGCATTTATTACCAAAGTAATTCAGGATTTTGAACTGTGGTTCCAAAAGGTGAAAGGCTGACACGTTAACCCACTGATCCGCAGGCATATGACAGTTTGTGAAAAATGTTACATGTCGTTCTCCTCCGCATATTATGGCAGAGAGCAGGATAAAATGGAATGGAAACAAATGCTAATGTTAGCTGAGCCTTTTTAGCAGAGAGTGTATTTTTTATGCCGTGAGGCACACAGAGGATCAGTTGTGTTTTTCGGTGTCTGTGTCAGATTTTTCCGAAGAGGTTGTGGAGATCTAAGGTGTCAGTTATCAAAACCGTGATTACTCAGGCCTTTATCGTAATTTCAGAAAAAATTGGCAGCTTAACACAACAGAAGTATGAAGAATGATTCATTCATCCAGAAGTTATTGAATAGCTATTCTGTTTGCTTTTCGGCATTGCCCCAAACCCATTTATTTTATTTAAAAAAATAAATGCTTCCTGTAAAATGAACTTTCTCTTCCTAGGGCGTGGTGTATTTGTGCACTGCCACTAAATGCTAACCCTCTATAATTGAGTCTTTATGTTGAATGTACTTGCCTGCTGGAAGTTGGCTTTCTTTTGACCAGCCATAACCATTGTAGCTCCATCTGTATTTTAACTATCCTTTTATCTTCCATCTAATACCTAAGGGTAAATGCATCCATTCTTCAAGTACTTCTTATGGGAGATGGAAACAATATCAGAGCGTATATGCATAAACATCAGAGTTTAGTATGTGAACTCTTAAAACAGTATACCATTATCTTTTCTCATATAAATATTGTGTAAATAGCTTCAGAGAGATGCGTAGTCTTTCATTGAAGTATTGGTTTTTTCAGATATTTCTGATTTTATTTTATTTTCATTGTTTTCTCAGTAATGCTTTCCTGTAATTAGTTTTAGGTGATAACTCTGCTTGTAATGGATATCTAAGTCACTGTGTAAGGCACACTGCCATTTAGAAGTCACCTCTGCGATAATCCTAAAAAAAACAAGGGAAGTTACCAGGAAATTGGTTTTGGTGAAGAGATAGCTGTGCTCTTTTTTGAGATCCTAGAACACTTGTAAAACCTCAGAATTTCTTCTTCCTTCCCCGTTAAGGACGTTCTTCTTCCCTTGTTTCTGAGGACGATGTTTCAAAAGAATTTCTTTACGTGTGATTGCCCTGAGATTGGAGGAGGAAAGGGGCAGCTCGTTTGCTCGCTGAAATGAGTTTCAGCTCGTTTTCACGGCATCTTAGCTAAGAGTCAGTATATCATCTGCAGCATCAACTGCGCAGTATTCAGCTACCTGTCTCTTACCAGGTGCGTTCCTCTGTTAATACCTAGTAACTACTGCTCTTTCAAGAGCGGCTCTACCTGCTGCTGGACAAACTCAAGATTCCCATGGAACCTCTATCTGCTTTGCGTATTGCGTATTCTGTTCTCCACTTGTATCTTCATGGACACGTTTCAGTGCTAGCACGTAAATTAGAATTGTTAATTACCATGCTCTACTAATAAAGATAAGATTCTTTTTCCTGGAACAATACTACTAAAAAAAATTTGTTCTATAGACATGTTAAATTTTGGTATCTCTGAAGTATGAGGGGAAAGGGGAAAGGAGTTGAAATACTTATCTCCTTAATCTGAAGTAGAGGCATCAAACAGCAAAAGAAGATCCCTGCTTACTTTGGTAATCACAAGGGAATGCTCTGAGTTATAATATTTCCTAATATATTAAAAAAAATTAAGGTGCTGCTTGCTTTGTTCTTTGAGTGATGTGCTTACCGCAAAAGATGCGACTTTTTAAGGGCTGCCACTTTTTAAAACTTACTGGCATGTCACCCAAGCACAGGAAATTCTCAATCTGCACAATGCCTGTTTTCATGTAGCTCTCTGCTCTGTCTGCAAGAGATGACTTGTAGCTCTGAGAGGACAATTCCTGTTACTGGTGCAGGTATCTGCCACTCGAACTGTCAGCAGCACAATCAGTACCTGATAGATATATTGGCTGAAAAAAATCCAAATCTGTTTGCTGTAAGTGCATATTTACCAAGGACGTAATATATTTGGACAGAAGGTACTGAGCTGCTTAGTTGTTACCGCTGCTAAGGACAGTAATGCCAAGTCTTGAAATGGACTGTACAAAATATAACTACTTCAGGGGCACCCATTTGAAAGAGTTGAATAATTAAACTGTGTATGCAAATGAAAATTTTATGAGTGATAAAAACCTCAGATTTCGTGGTATGAGGTGGTTTGACAATGTGAGTCAGGAATAAATGAGTTTTTTCCCATCTTGCGATAATTCTGTGCTTTCCAAATATCATGTGTTTGGACTACTTCCAGAATCAGGATGTGGACTAGACTGTCCAATTTTCAGTTGATAAATCTTTTGACTCTCTGTTTTACTAAGTCTTCAAAATTTTAATGATTTGATATCGGTAACCCTCAGAGTATATCTCAGGAACTGGAATGCTGCCTAACTTATGCCAACTCTGAAAAAAATTATCTTGAAGCATTTCAATTTCAAAAATAATTCATCTGAAGATGAACTGGGACCCTAGACAATAGCACTGGACTATTGCAGGCAACTAGAGCTTGTAGTTGTGCTGCTGAGGGATTGATCCCCTTTAGCAAAGAAGAGGCAACAGGAAATCTCTGCTTAATGGTTCAACATAAGTAGTGGAGACAATTACTTAGGAAATTTGATACTGGGGCATTTGGTTTGATGTACTTAAATGGAAAACCTTCACAGATATGGATGTGATTAATGCAGCTGTATTAATGGCACAGTTTATAAGTATTTGCATGTCTCGGCATGTGTAAATCTCTAGGTGAGAGATTTACAGGTAAGATGGGAGTGAGTTGATATTGCTAAGGCAAAAGATTTTTTTCCCAGCAGGAGTACTAGAAATAGCTAGTTTGCTTGGAATGAAGAAGCCGAACTTTTTGTATTTGTTTGTTTTATTAATTGTATGACTAGCAAATAACGAGTAACATATTTTTCCGAACTATGGTTTGGAAAACCCCACCACAACTGTATTTAGGTAATGGTGCTCCATGTTTTGTCTCTGGTATTTAATATGAACTGGTCCTTCACCATTTTTAAAAAGTAGTTAATTTTGTGTTTGGGGAGGGGAGGAATAAGATGTGGAAGAACTGAGGTAGAAGTAGATGAGTTCAACTTAAAGGTTACACTTTTAGAGGGGGAAATAATAGTTTTGTAATGAAAATCGGAAAACAAAATTTACAATTTTTTTCTACAGACAATACTTAAATATTTCAGTTTTACTGGCTAAATAAGCAAATATGTTATAGATGACATTTTCATGGCTTAAAAATATTTTTAGAATTTTTGTATTTGTCAAGCGTTTCAGTAACCTTGTCTTTGTACCTTGAAAAATACTTTTGACTTAAAAATGGCTGTGTGGAGAAATACGTAGTTACCATCAGTAGACTGTTAGTCTTTTCCCAGCTTTAAGGTGAAGCTATCATCCCTCAAAAGAATCCCTTCTTTGAAGGAGTAGTTTACTCCTGAAATTTAAGTAGGTACTTATTCATCTTGAGGTTTTTTTTATGTCGTAGGACGATGCAATTTTAAAACATAACATTGTCATGAAAATAGTAAACACTGCAATCATAAGGGAGTATTTCATTTCCACTTACTAAGGTTAAAAAACAATAAATATGAAATATTTATATGGTAAAAATGAATGTATTGCCACTTCGGTGTTAGAAGGTCTCATACTCATGTCAGCATACAGCTGCAAATCTCATAAATCCATTAGGTTTATGATATGTAGTACTATTTTATCTGCTCAGTTAGATAAGGAATACATTTAGGAGCGTAATTGGTTCTACACCTGCAAGTATTTCTATTGCGTCAGTCATTCTGATTCAATTGCACTGATATACGCTCTAGCTCTATTTCCAAAGCCAAATTTTAAGAGCGTTTTTTTTTTTTTAATAAAAGGTAATCAACTTCACTAGGAGTATTTAGGTTCTCTATACATACTAAAATCCTGAGTCTGCGTGGGTTTGTGCTCTGAAGAGTTGTAAAATAAGCTAAATGAAATGTCAGATAATCAGATATATGAGGCTGAGCATCTATAGCTGACAAAGTTGTGTGAATCACCCTTGCAGTACTGGGAAATGGCGCTACGGCCACTCGTTTAATCTGGATGTGTGGGCAAAGGATTTGCTCCCCTAAAATGCCCATTCCTCTCTTCTGACTGTACAGGCAGCATAGCGTAGTGAGCTCATATGCAAACAGGTACCAATCTAAATGCTTACAATTAAAGTGTCCAGGTCTGAAAATTACACCTGAAGCGAGCGTAGTAGGTGTGGGTACTAAATACACATATGTGCCCGTATAAATAGAAAGAACATTTATGTGCATACAGAGAGCTACAACATTTATTTTACTATTCTAATACTTTATTGAATTTAAATTAAAACAGATCTTCCACAATTTGAACTTTTAACGGACTAGTTATTGTCATTCTGCTGTAATTGCACTTTAATGTCATTTGAATAACAATCGGAAAGGGGAAAACAAAATTTATGTGCAATTAAACAGCTGCAGCTGCACCAAGCACAAGTGTGTGAAAGTTTCCAAATAGGAACTTTAATTTGGCAGTAATTTTGGCAAAATAATTGTCCTTTTAGTGCAGCTCAACATCTGTGTGTAGTTTAAAAGTTTTGTTACCTCTCAGATACTTAGTTGCCTAGCTTTCATTGTGTTTTAATGTGGCGAAAGACCCCGGTATAAAATATTCCAACTTTTGAATTTGACAAGAGTACCACACAGTTTGCTGTTTTTATGTGCGTTTCCACAGCTATACATTGCTAATGGGTATGAGAATATCTAAGTTGTGTTTGTTATGTAAGTGTATTTCAAGTAGTAATATACCAGAAAATACTTGGGAAAAAGCATCACACAGGCACACACACACACACGCTTCCCACATTTGGCTAGAAAAATTGTGCTGTTATTTGAATTGTCCTTGAAACCAAGTGTAGTGTGCAACCCTCAGTTGTATCTGGAAGAAATATTGTCCGATTCTCCAGAGATGAATTCTCTGCTTAAAGAAATAAAGCTGTCCTGATAGTTGGGTGTATGAGTTTGTAAGTCCCATATGTACAACAGGCCCTTCTTAAAAGCGTTCATTTCTGAAATACGAACTTTGGCTTTCAGTCTGCCGTTTGTGTAGAGACCCTTTACAGTCACCATTAAATACATCGCTGAGCAGAGCCGTTGTTCCATCGAATCCTTCAGTACGGGAACCAGGAGGCACTTAACGAAACTAGTGGGAAATCAGCGTAGAACAGATGAAATAAATGACTGTCCTACCCTGCCAATGGTGAGCCTCTCGATCTTGCTGCCGTGGGAAATTGTGGAAGTAGATCATATCTGGCAGATAGACTGAAAAAGGGCCCAAACAAGCTCTTGGACAGCTGATCCACGAAGAGACACTCGAAGAAGTAGACAGGGGTGTATCCTTAACCACTCCGAAATGCAACACCAGCAGCTATGGATGCTGGAGGGTGCGAGGGCAGATCTGCAGAGAGTGGCCAGCGTATGCCCTTGCGCTGAGCAGCATCTCCTGTTGGGGATGAAGCGCTGGGCTAGCGGCACGACTGTCCCCAGGTGACCCAGCAGTCATGCTTTATGTTCTCCATTTCTTCCTTCGTGTCTGAGCGCTGACCTGGCACAACCAGCCCTTCGCAGCGCTAAGGCCGTGGCTGTTCCCGGTTAGACGTCTTTGGACTGCCAGTTACAATATACTATCAATTTTCGTGGTGGGATTCGGAAAGTTAAACATCAGCCGTGGGAGCGTTTGACTGTGGTGACTAATAGGCAAATGTGTTTTTGTTTAGGCCTCAACCACCCCTCTTATATTTTAATTTAATGACTTCACTCACTATTTCGACTATATATTTTGAGCAGGTGTCTAACTTTCAATGCCCTCAGTAGTCTAGTCCTTTTTGCACATTAACAAAAAAATGTATTTCAGTGTTGTGTATATACAAGCTTTAAAATATCCGATGTCATTGATGTGACCTTTCAAATAAGCAAGAAGTACAGAATCGAAGACTCCAGTCCTGGAGTTCTACGCTCACTTTAGAGGATGAAATTTTGAGACATTCTCACTAAAACATTTTCTTGGAAAAAGAAATCTTTGACATTAGTAGCTTGATCTAAAAACACCTGTGACATTAATACAGTATTTTTAGACTTTTTACATCTAGTATTCACCCTTCTCAGAGGTTGGGTAGCCTTTCGCTCATCTCCTTTTGGCTCTGTGGGGTACTGCACGAGGAGGCTGTGTGAAGGGACTCTGTTGCAGAGGTAAAAAAAAGAATTAAAACTTCTGTGAGGGTTAAAAATCACCTTTCAACCATACTTATGTCTAACTGATGTGAAGGTTTAAATCTTTTTAATAGTTTATAAATTGAATTAGAAACTATGGAGCTTAGACATCCTCAGGCAGACGTGCTTCTTTCTCTTGAGCATTTACTGTGACGTAGCCAGAGGATTTTGGAACAGAATTGTCTTCATCTGTTTTTGTATGCATATTACTGCCAGGTAAAGAGGTGGTTGTCTTGTGCTGTGGTTCTCTCCCTGTTTTAAACCCAAGAGTAAAATATTATTCAAGTAGGTCTTTCAGGCTCTGTAATTTTTATCTGCTTATAGTTCTACTCCAAAAAATTGCTTTAAGCTCAATTAATTTCAGCGTTATTTAACCTCTTGTTCACGTGTGTAATAATAAAAAGAAAAAATGTAGACTCTTGTGAGAGGCATGTAAGAGGTGAATAATTCAACTTTCAGAAATCAGTTGAAACTTGATGTCTTGGCCTCAAATGTGCTCCATCTGTGCAATTAAAGCACCTCACAGTCTGTCCTCCAGATTCTCAGATAATGCTTAATTTTTTTTTTTATTTTATTTCTGGCCTAGCTGTACATATTTCCAGTGCTACCCACTTCTTATTAGTCCAAGATAACTTATTTTTAAGTAAGAATAAGTAGTATACTTAAGTGCACTGACTGAAGAATCTGGATGACTTTTCAGGTTTTAAACCAAGTAAATGGATCCTACTTTTTTTCCCTCACACTTTTAAAGTATCCTTTGAATAGCAGAAAAGCTTGTCTGTTTCCCTTTTCTCCTTCTCCCTCAAAGAAGAGTAATATATAGCTTAGTGGTGAGATAGAGCTCTGGACTATTTTCAGTAATAAGGCTTTGCATGGGCTTAGGAGGAGGTTGGATATGGAAGTGAAATCTGCCAAATATGAGCTACCACACAGCAGTCATCTGGTTCTGAGATCCCCAAGCGGTAAATTATTGGAAACGCAGTGCGTATTTGGGAAAGCATTACTGTACAAATGTTCTCATCTTTCTCCTTTCCTGAGGCATTCATTACTGGCCATTGCCAACAACAGCATACTGCTCTATCCCGAATCTTTTCTCTGACTCGGGACAGCAGTTGTTTTGCTTTTAATCAGAGTAGATACCGGACAATTGTAGGAAATGGAGGATTGCCAGGAAGGAGGAAAATTAGTTGCAAAGTATTCCAATGTAGATCAAGAAGCATAACTAGAAAACATTTTGAAGTGTGTTGTTGTGCCATTGTATTTTTAACAAATAACATAGCTTCCCCTTACATGTTTTTATAACTTTATTTTAACTTCTGTACTTACTTGCTTGTTAACTTCTGTACGTACTTGCTTGATGCTTAGTGAATTTACTTTTAATGTATTTACTTACAAGTATTATGCTACCTTGTTTGGACATATAGAGCTGTAATTTGTCAAAATTTTGTAGAAAGTTGATTTTCAGCTTTCCTTTGCAACATATTTTCTTATTTACTTGAAAGGTTGAAACTTATAATTCTGGATGCGTGTGACAGTGTCATTTCATGGCAGTTGTACAGAGAATCACAGAGTGGTTGAGGTTGGAAGGGACCTCTGGGGATCATCTAGTCCCACACCCCTGATCCAGCAGGGTCATCTAGAGCACCTTGCCCAGGACTGTGTCCAGGCTGGTTTTGAATATCTCCAGAGGAGGAGGCTCCATAACCTCTCTGGGCAACCTGGTCCAGTGCTCCGTCACCCTCACAGGAAAGCAAGTTTTTCCTCAGGTTCAGACAGGACTTCCTGTGTTTCAGTTCCTGCCCGTTGCCTCTCGTCCTATCTCTGGGCACCACGGAGGAGCGTCTGGCCCCGTCCTCTTGACACCCTCCCTTCAGATATTTGTATAAATTGATGAGATCCCCTCTCAGTCTTCTCTTCTCCAGGCTGACCAGGCCTGGCTCCTTCAGCCTCTCCTCATAGGAGAGATGCTCCAGTCCCTTAATCATCTTTGTCGCCCTCCGCTGGACTTGCTTCAGGAGCTCCATGTCTCTCTTGTACTGGGGAGCCCATAACCGGACGCAGTACTCCAGGGCTGAGTAGAGGGGGGAGGATCACCTCCCTCAACCTGCTGGCAATGCTCTGCCTAATACAACCCAGGATCCCATTGGCCTTCTTGGCCACAAGGGCACATTGCTGTCTCATGGTCAACTTGTCCACCAGCACTCCCAGGTCCTTTTTCACAGAGCTGCTCTCCAGCAGGTCAGCCCCCAGCCTGTGCTGGTGCATGGGGTTATTCCTCCCCAGGTGCAGGACCCTGCACTTGCCTTTGTTGGACTTCAGGAGGTTCCTCTCCGCCCAGCTCTCCAGCCTGTCCAGGTCCCTCTGAATGGCAGCACAGCCCTTTGGTGTGCCAGCCACTCCCCCCAGTTTTGTATCATCAGCAAACTTGCCGAGGAGGCACTCTGCCTTCATCCAGGTCATCGATGAATAAGTTGAACAGGATTGGACCCAGTACTGAGCCCCGGGGGACACCGCTAGCTACAGGCCTCCAAGCAAACTGCGCTGCTGATCACAACCCTCTGAGCTCGGCCATCCAGCCAGTTCTCAATCCACCTCACCGTCCACTCATCTAGCCCACACTTCCTGAGTTTACCTACAAGGATGTGATGGGAGAGAGTGTCAAAAGCCTTTCTGAAGTCTAGGTAGACAGTTTTGTAGTCCAGTTTTGTAGATGGATTTATTGTATGATTTGAGCCATTTTGGACAAGAGTTGCATAGATTTTTATTTGATGCACTTTTAAGGTAAAAAAGTCAGATTAAATAGAAGATATATGTGAATATATTTTTAAAGTGTTACACTACCCTTAAGTCATACTCCTTCTCACAAACATAATATATAGTTATTGTAGTATTAAAAATGAAAACCAGCTTATAGAATTGAGCAGTGTAGATTGGCGGCATTTATCTGGAAATGACAGAGAAAATTAATTGAAGGCAATAAGAAAAGTGTCAATGTATGGCAATGTTTTTGTCATATCAGAAGTCAGTAGACTTTCTTCGTTTGGAGCTAGAAACATAACTGAGTCTTGTTTTCGCTTCAGCTCTGTGAAAGAGGGATTTCCTTAGGCCTTCTTAATGCTGCTCTTCAGAGATATTATCATTTTCTATCAGCTTTCATAAATTACAGAAGGAAAAAGAGAAAGTTTAGGCTACTAACTTGCAGCAGCATCTCTCGTTGTTATGCTGCTAACTAGGCAGTAGCACTAACATGCTTTGAGTCTGAGTTTCACAAAATTTGTGCATAAAAGATGCTTCCTGAATGTTTAATGTGCATCATGATATGCTGGCATCCTTTTTTATTTTTGTTTTGGTCAGGCTGCTGCTAAATCCATGGTTGATAAAATAGAGGCTATTTTTTCTTTTTTCCTGATTTAAATTATATTTTAGGAACTTAATTCTTTACTCCCTCCCCTCCAAATATGTGCAGGTCTAGGAAGCTGAGGAAAAACCATAGAATGCAGTGCATTTTACCTGCCAAGTGGAAGAATGATGCTGAATTTCTGAAATGGTTTTCAGCTCGGCAGTAGTGTTTCTGAGGCGTGCTTGTAATGAGATCCCTTTGAAGGCCAATTCGGCTGGCTTCTTGTGCAAACGCTGTTCCAAATCCTCCACCTCTCAAGCTGATATCAAGAAGTTCAGTGCCATAGCCAGCATGGTCTTGGCTCTTGAGCCTGATTCCTCTTTGCAGTGAAACGCCTTGCAGAGAGTACCAGGGCTGCTCTGTCGGGATTCAGCACCTTTGGTGCTCTGGGCTCTGCATATGATTGAGCTCACAGGAATTAATATTTTGCAAGAGGGCTGCCTAGCGCTACCTCTTCACCCGTAGGGAAGGAGACTAAAACTATCTGAACCAGAAGAACTTAAAAATTTTTCATTGCTGACTTTTCCTCTTAGTCTGGTGTGGCTGACAGTGTAACTGGAATGGCTTTTGGCAATTACTGCTTGAGTAGTTTCGTTAGCTTTGTGTATGATTAAAGTGTTAAGGCTAGGAAATGCAAATGTTATTTCATTTTATGAAAGTACTTTTTATGTTCAGATGAGTGAGGAAAAACATGAAGAAAAACATTTAAAAAAAATCTTTATCATTGGTTTCCAAAAACGCAAATATTTTGGTTGTTTAATTTCATCCAGAGGATACTCTGCTTGTATTTTACAGACATGAAAGTTTTCCACTATATAGCATCTATATTTTTCAAAGCTAAGTGAGCACATTTTTGTAGGAGTCTCCTAAGGATCTGGAGGAGAAGCAGGAGGAGTTCTGTGAACAAGCAAGTAGGATGCCTAGATACGTCATTGGTAGAATACTAATTTGAGGGATCAAATCCCATTTTTTTTATTCTAAACATATTGGTTTGGGAAGCTGACTTTCTTTATATTATTGGTTTGACCAATAACTAATTTGATGTCAGCCAAGTCACTGCAAATGTCTGTGCCTCTTTTTCCCTTTCCGTCTTATTTATTTCATCTCTAAAAAGAGACATTTTGTCATTCTGAGTTCACACCATGGCACTATGATTTCATCTGGAATATTTAGTTGTTACTGGAATACAGATAATAATAGGTTCTTTATAGAGGGTGTCTTAGACATTTCCTCTCAGTTGGCCAATTCTGCAGCAAAAATGCAAGTTTCCAAGTTAATTTAGCTTCCGCTGCAGTATCAGTACCTTCCGCTCTATGTGGAAGCTTCAGTTTTCTTAAATACAGAATTTGTGCATATTCACCTTCTAGCAATCTGCGTGTAAACTTTTTTTTACTTAGAAGAGGTTTGGCTCAAAAATGGAATCACACCATGAATGTGTGCATGTGAGATACAACGTATATATGAAACTAAAACATCATGCCTGTCATTTGGAGCCTAGTCACTTTTGCTGTCTCTTTAGCTGCAGACAAAGTGTATAGTTTACAGGCAACGTTTTTTGATTTTTTTTTTTTCCTTTTATCAAGGTAATGGTTAAGTTTTGCATACACTGACTGCAAGAAATTCTTGAAGCTATTGTGTTTTACTATTAGCAAATGTAATATTCATTCTTTTTTAACTTCCTCAGACATATTTTTGTATTTTTGAGCACTGTTCAAATATTTAGCAAAAAGGTAAGGGTTTTTTAGAGGTGTGTGATGTTATACAGTCTCAATGAAAACTTGTTAAGTAAGTATTAGTTTTGCTTTAATACTAGCTTGAAAGCAGAAGAAATCAGTAATGTGAGTTTTAAAATATATTTAATATTTTAAATAGAAGTTTTCTCCTAAATATTTAAGACAATATTGCCAGAGATCAAAACAGTCATGTCTTGTACCTCTACTGTTGAAGTACAGTTGTCAAACTTGTTTTTAATGAGCCAGCATTGCTATATCGCTGTTATATCACTTTAAACAGAATGGACCAACACCAAGACTCAAGAATAATGGTGATAGTAATGAAGTGTATTTGCAAATACGCTTGAGGTGGTTGTGCAGAGTCAGGGCAGTTTCAGCAGATGAATTTGCCAATTTTCGCATTAAATATATAGACTACAATAGCACCTGCTTGTAAGGGAAGTTCTTCTGACCAGGGAAATTAAAATAAAAGAGGGAGAAATAAGGAACAGCAACAATTTCTTTCTTATTGCAATTTGCACTGTAATCAAATAAAGTAGGACTGCCAGGACATTTGTCTCCTTTGTCAGGATGTCCAAATTGTTTGTCATCATTCACCTCAAATAAGCCAGCCTGTACGCGGCATTATGTTGAGCGCTCAGTTGGTCAGAAGAGAATCATCTTGTTTTAGACAAATGGTAGAGAGATAGTGGGAGTTAAAAATAAGCAAACAAACAGAAGCCTGTTAAAACTTGTTATTTGTAAGTACATATTGGAGTTTGTTGTGGCGGTCATCTAGTTTCTTGCAGTTGCTGACTTGGTCAAAAAATAAATACTTTTTGTTTGTTGCACCTAACTTGCATCAAGCGCTACCTAAAGTGCCAATTTCCAGTCTGTTTTCTTTTGCTTTTGCAAAAGAAAGAAGCACGATTCCAGCTGCTCAGTCAGCATTTAAAACAAAAAAAAAAAAAAATCCTCAGTATCTAGAAAAAAACCACTATATTCTCAAAGCTGGTTGTGTTAGGGTACAAAAGCACCCAAAGAACTATGCCTTCATATAAATGACCCTTTGTAAATACTGTAGTCTTACCAGGTTTTTATTTTAAAGATTGTATTTAGAGTCATATTGACTGTTGAGCAGTAATAAAATTGGGCACAAACGCTTAAAGAAATGGCTTTCAGAGCGAGACTGAGGTATTCGGACCAGTCTGGGGAGATGCTATGCTGCGTGCCCTTTGCAGAAAGCATCTGGAAAGTTTTTATAAAGGTGATGATGGTCTCTCTGAGCCTTAGACAGATGCCATCTTTCACTTACAGTTAATCAGAAGTCATTCTTGTGATTATTCTTGTTCTGTGGTAGCTATAATGATATTCTTTACTGTATCAGGGCCTAAGTCTTGATAAGAGAATTTTATGGATCTTGGTTTGCACTCCTCGTCTTCAAACCCTACCTATAGATACGTTTTTTGTGGGTTGATAGCTGAAGTATTTGGGTTTTGTATTTTCATAAAAGCTACCTCACGTCAAGTCTAGTAGATCAGTTTTGTAACCCTGTTAAGGCAGCCCATCTGTGCAACGTCATTCTTCATTTAGATGTTGGCGTATTTCAGGACCAAAGTGTTAGGAGCCGAGCAGTTTATGGCAGGTTTTGCTCTTTGGTAAATTGTTTGCAGATAAAAGAAATGGAAATTCATGACAAAAATACTTTGCATCTTTAGAATTTTTACATGTGGCAAAGAAGCCATTGATTGTCTTTTTATTATTGGATTTAATTTCCTTTCACGTGAAGCTACTTTATGTCAAAATAGTCAGAAATGTTTGGAAAATGTACAAACTTCAATAATTGTTTATACATTTTTATATGCACGCACACAAACTCAATTTTTTTTAAAGGTAATCAAATGCATATTCCATATTTAATAATTTCTAATTAGTATTTTAAAATATTTAGTAATTTTCCACATTCTGTTAATGTTACTTCTCCCATCTGTTTCTAATATTTTTTAACTTTTTGACCCTCACTCATCTTTTCCTATTTAATAGATAAAATTTCATCCTCTGATGCTATCAGTGCTACTTTTCTTTGAAGTGCTTATTATCATTTCTCAAACTTTTGTATTGATTTACAATATGAGCCATTAGAAGAAATAAAAACTCAAATCATGAAAGTAGCATTCAAGGTGGTGGAATCTACATATTTCTTCCATACTTGCTTTAAAAATTGCTTCCACCTGAACTCTGCCATTTGACTATTACTCACTGTTACTGAGTTTGTTAGCTTATTTGGGTATTGCAAAGGGAAATAATAGTCTAGCACCTTGCCGTCTAACTTTGAATGCCTCTCATGTGTTCCAAGGTCTGCAGAAAACTGATGTATTAGCCAGAAGGGATTCAGGGTGTGAATGTTTTAAATATTTTTATTATATCTTTTGACAGATTAATTGCATCTTATTCTCCATCTACATTTTGTGTCGCATCTGCACAAGTAATTCTGTAATTTAATTACACTAAAAATGTGTATCTACTGTTTGTTAAGAGTCTAACACTGCAGAAGTTAACAAGAAAT
The DNA here is from genome assembly GCF_040807025.1 of Struthio camelus. Classification (NCBI taxonomy): domain Eukaryota; kingdom Metazoa; phylum Chordata; class Aves; order Struthioniformes; family Struthionidae; genus Struthio; species Struthio camelus. The sequence continues at coordinate 79,687,320 of NC_090945.1, forward strand.
GTGTAGAGAGATCTGTGATTTGTGTTTTTTCAGATGTCACACACAGTGCTGACACCCAGTAAGATTTCAGGAGAAAGAAGAGTAGTATTTGTTTTGCAAACACCTTTTTTTTTTTTTTAATGCAATATTAGTTTAGTGTCCTGGTTTTTTCCTGGTTAAGTTAAGAAAGGAAGCAAAGATGGGAGTGGAGATTACTCAGGGATATAGCCTCTTGCAAATATCTTTAGTAAATAATTTAGGAAAAGAATTATTTCCCTGCATTTGAGTAGTGCAGGTCTTAGTAAAATTAATTATATTTTAATCATTACGTTTGTGCTTTCAGTTATTAGAAGTATTTTGTTATATGCTTATAATGGCTAGCAATTAAAATGTAGTGCTTCTGTCTCATATAATAGTGATAAACATCTATTTAAACATTCCTTGAGGTGGCCTCTCTGCCTCCAATGAAACTGTGTGTTTTATTACCTGAACTCTGCGTTTATTTTTTTTAAAGTGTCAATACACAGTTTTTTTAGCCTTCTGTTTTGCTTCATTGGCTGTATGGGTTTAGAACCTAGATGCGGCCAGTAGTCCAATATTTTAGTTCAACAGGAGTTAGTACTTTCCTGCTCCAGCGGAATGGGCAGCTCCTGCCGGGCCAGAGCAAACCTGCGCATAGGACAGAGCAGAGCAGCAAGTGTTTCACAGGCCAACAGTGAAGAATTTAAAATGCGCAGCACTGAGGAGGCACGAGCCATTGATACTGCTCCGGAGGTCGTCTACCCCTTGGAAGTACCTCACCTAATGTCTTCCGCTGCCTTGCTCTGTCCTCATGGTATACCCTTGACCCCAGACTTTCCTCCTCATCTCCTTAGCTGTTCTCTGGCTTCTGAGTTCAGAAGCTGTTTTTCTTTCTTCTCTCACTGTTTGCTTTTGTGCTGAAAGAGACGCCTCTTCCCGCAAGATTGGCGAGGGACTGTCTGAACGCTACTGTTCTAGGCAGAACAGTACTTAGATTACAAAGCCTTTAGTAGTCCTCTCCTTCACCCTTGGTTTACACAGTGTCTGGCACAAAGTATTTTTGGTCTGTTCCTGGGAATGTTGTATTCTGTGCCTGTGCAGTAATACTAACGCACTATTTAAATTGTTATGTTCCTGGTTATGTCTTCTAAGCAGAAGATCCTTCTTTACATCTTTTTTTAAGTTCCAAATATGCCATTTATTCAGTAGAGAGCAAAATATTTACTTCCTGGAGTGGTTTTTTTTCTTTTTTAATCAAATGACACAGCTGCATTACCCTCCCCTTTAGTTTGAGCATGCGATGGCCATTCACATGAAGAAATTGCCTTGTTCAAAACCAGACAGATTACTCAACTAAATTTGATAACGTAAGGGTGTATTGTTTTCATATCAGCCTCTGTTGACATGAAATCTGTTAATCTTCTTTGAAGCCTTTGGTATCAAAATATTGGTGTTATAACAGCGAAGGCAGAAATTGCTAACGTTGTTTTCTTTGTCAAGTACGTATTGTAAATATGGGAATGGAAAGACATATTATTTTCCAGTGGATAAATAAACTTCAGTTACATGGGCTTATATATTGTGGTACAATCTTGTGATGTACCAGGCCACGGGGAAGTGATTTTTATTCGCTTGGCAGCTTCTGCTTGCCCTTCTGGAGCACGCTTTACCTTCACGCATCCGCGTGTGAGAGGCGATCAGGGCGCGTGGGCAGCAAAAAGGCTTGCCTGGCACCGTGGTTTCTCCAGGGAAGTACCCGAATGCCACTTTGTAATCCAGTTATTCTCAACGTGTCTTGCTGGGCTGGGTCTTACACAGAATGACCCTGCATCAGTCTTAAAACTAACTGGTGGGCTGAGATTCACTTGTGTTGGGTTTAGGGTCATGAAAGCCTATTAGCCCACGGGTTTACCTACAGGACATCTTCCTACGCTGAAATCCTTTTCCGCTTCTCTGAAAAGTAAAGTTACAAAGTTAAGGCTACATTTAAAAAGTAAGGAGGTGAGGACAGAGAAGTACAAAGCTCATTCTCTGGGTAACATTCAGTTAAACGTCAAGTGCAGGAGCAGCGGTTTGCACAGGCTGACGTGGACAGTTGCCAGCGATACCTGCGGCTGCGCTCAGCGGAGAGCGCTGAGCTCTGGGATAAAGGGGAAAAGAGTTAGCGGGAGCCCATGGTCCTGAACTCTGGGAATTGCTCCGTTTCTAGGCAAAGGCCAGATTTAGTTGTCTTTAGGGTATGCTTCAAAGCTTTGAAGGGTTTTTTTTTTTTTTTTTTGTGAGAGGACTATAGTATATACTTCATTATGATATTGAGGATAGGGAAATATGTGTTTTCTAGAGTTACTAGGATTTCTATGGTTGTAACTCATGACTTTATTACATAAATTAACACAAGTTTTTAAAAAATATTGCAATTTATGACCAAATTAGAGAATAAGCAGAAAGCATAAATCTATGTGTGTTATGAGAAATTGTCAGGAGACTTTTCAGGTTTGGCTTTCAGTCTGGTTATAAAGAAGATCAATTCAAATGAGGTTGACCGACTAATATCATCAGAATTAAACATATATTTTGCATCTACCTCCATCAGGAGTAGGACATAGAAATGTTGCTTTCAGAAGAGTATTTTTTTTGTCTTCTACGTTCTTACAGAGATGTCAGATTTTTTCAGTTAGTTCATTTTAACCATTGAAGCTAAGAGGGATACATACTGTACATTCAAACTCTTGATATTTTAGCACCATATAAAAAGGCTCTTACTAAAAATCCTTTACTTCCTATCAAAAGTGAACTTAATTTTAATTTTTTTTTTCTATAAGTTAAAGCAAAAATCTTATTTTAGAAGCTGTAGTTAATGCCAGTGTCAAATGGATGCGCTCATTGCTGTGGTCAGGTGGAAGAAACAAGCCTCCCAGCTGCACGAAGCCTAGGCTTTCTTAATGCCTGAGGGAATCCTGGTGAGGTGGCTGAGGGTAAAGGTGGGCCGGCAGAGGTTACCTGCCGGAGTGGTGCAGAGCTCGCCCGCGCTGCCTGCCCACCAGCCAGCTGAATTTAATGCTGGGCCTCTGCCTAGCACCTTTACCGACTTGCTGAAACGCAGGTGAGGAAGTCTTACTCGTAACGTCTTCATGTAAAGAGAAATGTAAATAAGGCAACGTTACTACTAAGTACAGATATACTGATTTCAAGTGTAAAACCCTGCTGGCACAGTGCTAGCTGTCCCCCCCCCCCCCCCCCCCAAGTGATTTATGCCAGAAACTCTTTTCGGCTGCACTCCTGTGACTTGATCTGTGTGGTTTGAGATGATGAACATCAAAAACACTTATGGGAAATGTACTTCTAAAAAATTATCTGAAATTAGTGATCAGCAATGAAAAGGCCATCAAATTAATAACTATGTCATCAGTATAATAATATTTCTGTTCACTATTTATGAACAAATATTTGATAATCTGGCCACATTTCCCATCTCTAGAATGGTTTATTTGGCATTAAACAAAATGTGAAAAATATTGTAATTTTATTTAACCCAAGTAAAATACTTAAAAATCGTTTTGTTATCAGTTATACTCGATACAGTTTTAAATTATCTTAATATCATAGCAATATTTGGCAGACTAAACTATATTTCAGTTAAGAAGCTTACATTTATAGCTTTCAGAAATTAGCTTAATATTCATAAAAAAAAAAAACCACTGCATTCCCTGTTTAGTGGTAATGAATACAAGACAGAAAGAAAAAAGTTTCCATCAGCAAATTTTAAAGTACAATATATTTACTCATCTGTGCTTGTATATTTACTACTAAAATACTATATATATAAATTGCCCTGTAATCATACTTAACTGTAGTGTTTTTGGAAATACAGAATGTACCAAAGAATGATGATATTTCTGTAGCTGGCAGAAGAGAGACTCTAGGAAATATTGCTTAATTTGGGTTGCTTTTTAGTTACTCAAGTTGCTTTGCACCTAAAAGAATCAAAGCGAGTATTTTTTTGTGAATATCTATAGCCACATCATTGCTTTTATTGTTTAGCATAGAAAAGATTTTATGAAGAGGCCTAAGCAACAGTCAAATTAAATTTTAGGAGCAACACTCTTCTTACTAGCTGTGATTTTCATTCCCAGTAGGCCTTTAAATGCTACTATCATTCTGTCATCTAAGTCCCATAATAGATGCTAAGGTTTCTTAAGTTAGGCTTTGTTTAAAAAGAAAAAACTTTTTTTTGACTAAAATGTGGGAACAAATTATTAGATTTAATTGTCCAGGAAATGGTATGTGTAAATTGGAACTGTGAAAGAATTATTACACAGTCTTCAGTAAAACTGAAAATCTAAGGAAATGATATGTAAGTATTAAGGAAACATAGGACAAAGGGAGATACTTTTTTAAGTCAGGACGTGACTAATCAGCTTGTATTACTGGATACCAAATGTTTGTGTACATGTGTCTGAATATTCCCAGTATGCGCAGGTATCTGAATATACATAACAAATTTCATTAAACAGTTGAACTAAAAAATGACTTTTTAAAATATTGTTTGAAAATTGTATTCAGGATATTACTGCATAAGCAAGTATGAAGTGAGCAGCACGTAAACTGAAAATCCTACCCTTCCACCTAACCTGCCGTACACCTCCATCCCTAAGCAAATTGGCTCGCCTGGCTTTTCACTGACTTTTGCGCTGAGCACTTGGAAATTGTGTGTGACCATGAAATAGTGGAGTTTGAGATGCTGAGGGGAGCAAGGATAAGTGTAGTGTGTACCAAGGGTAGAGCACGCCTGACCATCCTGATTGTCTTCTATGATAAAATGACTGGATTTATAGATGAGGGGAGAGCAGTGGATATCATTTACCTCTACTTTAGTAAGGCTACTGGGACTCCGTTCATGATATTCTAGTATTCAGTTTGTGAGGTTATGGTCTGGGTGGATGGGCAGGCAACCAGATGAGTAAAAACCTGGTTGAATGATCAGGCTCGAGTTTAATGTTTAGCTCTATCTGGAGGCTGATAACAAAGGGAGTACTGCAGAGGTCTATCCTGAGACCTGTCCCCTTTAATATCTTCACCAATAGCGTGGGGGAGGTGATAGAGTGCAATCTTGTGAAGCTTGCGGGTGACACCAAATTGGGAATAGTCGATACACGCAAGAACAAGGCTGCCACTCAGACCTTGGCATCCTGGAGGAATGGGGAGACAGGAATCTTCAATAAAGACAAATGCAGAGTCCTGCAGTTGCACAGGAAGACGACCTTGCAACAGTACAGGTGGGACTGACTGGTTGGGGACCAACTATGCTGGAAAGGCCTGGAGGACTTGGTGAACAGCAAGCTGAACGTGAACCAGCAGTGCGCCCTGGCAGTGAAGCAGGCCAGCACTGTGCTGGGCTGTATTAACAGGAGCAGAGCCAACAGACCAAGCCCAGAGAGGCTGTGGTATATCCATCCTTGGAGGCTTCAGGACCTGACTGGATAAAGCCCTGAGCGACCTGATCCAATTCATAGCTGGCCCTGCTTTGAGCAGGAGGTTGGACTAGAGACCTCTTGACGTCCTGTCTAACCTAAATATGGTGCTCTGAAGTAGAAGGCCTTCGTTAATAGGCTTCTAATAAGATCTGCATTTCTGCTGGGCATCCTGTCATGTCTCTCCTGTGACCTTAATGTAAGGTTTATCTCTTTATGTTATTTAGAGGAGAGTTTGAGGTCCTCTTTCTTTCCTCCTTATCTCTTTTTAATGGTGAGAACACTGTTACGTAGTGTTTTCATCAATTTTTTTGTATCAACTTAGTCTTATTCGCAGATATGTAAGGCCAAATCATAGCTGGAGGAAGCAGGCACAGCATGTAACTTTTCGAAGGAGTTGTGCATATCTACACCAATTGTGGGACTGGCCCATAATAAAGAATACAATATATAAATAAAAATGATAGTATGAGAATACTAGGTTAGAAGAGCCTGCTCATTTAGCAGTAGTAAATGAAGGTACCCTGTGATATTAGATTCAAGCTGTAACTTTTTACTATATCCAGTACGTTTAGCTTTCAAAACAGCTGTATTTTTAAATTACACTTATTTAGTTCTTTAAGAGGTCTTCACCAAGAAGGGATTAGCGCTGCATGAATGAAGCAGTAACCATAAACAATTGGTGCATGCAGCGCTTGACTGTGAATATGCCTAAGGAGAGTAAGGAGTTTATGAGAAAGCCAATGAAGATTTTATTTCCCTAGTAAACTTATTAATGCCATCCTCTTGGAAGCTCTTTTAGCAGTCAGGGAGTTTGCTAGTTAGTATTAACCAATTACCAGTTAAAGTATGAAATACGGACGAGGCGTCAACTTCTGCTGAGCCCTTGTGAAAAGGTGGGACAAGCGCGTGGAACTTCACCACGACCCTCTCGTAATCGTAGGCAGAAGGCAAATCCCGGTGGCTGGCCTACTTCATGAGCAAAAATGTTCTAACGCTGAGAATGCTTCCCTGGAAAGGATTACTAAATGGCAAAACCTATGGTCCCCTTCTGCTTTATGCTGCTTTGTGAAGCTGCGTGTACGCTACCTGTCTGATGTTAAGACAGAGATGCCTTTCAGCTCCTACAAGCTTCCTGTCCCATGAATATCTGTTCAGCTGCTGTTTTGTTTTAATGTCATCTTTCCTACAGCTAATTTACGATGGGATAATTTAGCCTGGGCACTATGTGGTAGAAGATTGTTGTAATTATCTGTATTTTTTCTAAAAATCAGAATGAGTTACAGATGTTGTTAATTTTAAAGCTGGCAATATCCAAGATAACATACAGTACTCTGATTTAAGTATTTATTTTACGAGGGTGTATGTTATTCCTTCAGCTATACCAAGCATGTTAATAAAATATGGATTTATTTTACTGAAAATCATTCAACTTTCCAATACAACTGTGAGTGAACGTTCGTTTTGGCACACTGAACTGTTCTGTCTTCTACAGTTTATTAAATGTTTCATTGAAATCCCTGTAGTCTTTTAATTTTATTACCTGAAAACTACTGTTTGAATAACAGTGATTTTTGTTTCATGTCCATAATATTTTTAGAGCCGTGAAAAGTGGAAATCAGCCTGAATTAATTGTTATCTTACCTAGTAAATAGAAAGTTACAAATTATGCTTGAAACTTCAGTCTTAATCTTTTGGGTCTTATTCAAAGTGACGGTAAACGTTCATTAATTTCAGTAGAGTCAAGGCTCGGTCCATAAAGGAAAAAAATATTTACTTCCCATTCTTTTCACATAAATTGGAATACAATTTTTTTTTGGGGGGGGGAGGGGAGGTAAATTGAACTGATTATGGAAACTGTAGACTAATGTGTAGTTTACATGTATGCTTCATGTATATTTACATCTATTTATAGCTTACATGTGCTTCATGTGTCTTAAGAATTATGGCACATATTCTGAAGGTGCTAGCGTATGTTGTGCTTTGCAAGGCCTAGAAAAAGATTTTTTTTTCCTCCAAGAAGTGGTTATGTAATTAATGGGAATAACAGTCCAACTAATAATGCGGAGTCAACTTTGTGTCGGAGTTCAGTCTCTGCAGGGTTCGCGGAAGCAATGTGTTGTGTAAGGGACGGAGTGATGGGGCTTTGGGGGCACCACCTGCAGGGCCGGCTAAGTTAAACATGTGCATGTCTTTGCAGGATAAGGCCAAAATTAACAATGAGAAGAGAATATAGGCAGATGGAGGAACTGCCATGTATTATTAATGAGTATAGTTGTAATTGGAGTATGGTTTCAGCTTCTTGCTTTTAGCAATCACTGTGATATCCAATCATTTTCATCTCAGGAGAGTGCAGTATTGTCTTACAGGATGTGTGTCTTGGACACGCTTTTTAAGTTCATTTTTATACAATATACAAATACCTGTCATTGCAAAAAAAAAAAAAAAAAAAAAAAAAAGCATAAACCAAACTGAGCTTGTAACAGCCTTTTTTCCCTGATTCCAACAATAGTAGCCTTTTTGGATGTGGAAATGTTTCATTAACAGATGAACTTGTATTTATTTAATTTCTATTTTTCATACTCCATATCTCCAAATGATTAATTTATTATTATTTGGGTAATATTTTTTATGGGTCCACCTGTGAGAATTTGAGAATTCTTTTATCATTTTTACAATTTAGTTCCTGCAATGCTTTTTTTTTTTTAAACAACTTTTTTATGTTAAAATGAGATTTTTTCCTAATCTAGACCTGTCGGGTTTATTTACTTTATGAAGAACCACTCTCAAGTCTACTCTTCATGTGACATTAAAACTTTCAGCACACAGGGAAAAGAGAATGTTAAAATATGCACGCTTCTGAATGTGTGAGGCTGCTGTCGGTGGTGCTTCCAAAACGCAGTGTTACGCAATCTAAGCTTTACATATATTCTTCCAAACCAGAATGATGAGCTATTGCTGACACAACTAGGGCTCACACCAAGGATGAACATATACCAGTCTCTGGTCTCATGAGACAGTACCAAGAGTGACTCTTTAGTTGTTATGGGACATCTGGATTGGCTCTCACAGCAAACATGAGTGTTTTAATAAGTGAATGCTATGCATATTTTAAAGATGAGGAACCTGGACATGTGGAATGGAAGTGATTAAGACGACAAGGATCATAGCGGGTTGGTGACAGAGTTAGAAGCTGGTCGTAATTTTTCTGAATCTGGGCTAGTGCCTTAATCCTTCTAATCTCTCCTGACTGAGACGCTTCCGTTCCTTCACAAAAGCACTTGCCAACAGAATTCCTCTAGGCTCCATCTTACTCAGTGTTTTTGCAGACTGAATAGAAAAGACTATGTTGTGTCATCAATTAAAATGTCAGCAACTTAAGCACCAAAAATTGATTGGCAACATCCAGTTTTACTTGTCACGTGCAAGAACACTCTTGCAGTGCTCAGTAGAGAAGAAGGTCATTTGCTTAAAGCAGCGCCGACTGAACTAAACCCAAGGAAGGTGGTAGTAACATTGGTACCTAAGACGACTGCAATGCCATATGATCATCTTTCACTGAAAACAGCCCTACAACAACTTGATGTGAGCGTAGTACTAAAAGTCCTTAACTTTGGTGTCTCACTTATGGTGTGAGTTTCCTATTGAAGTCCAGTTTAAATCTGTCTACCCTGTCTTTAGTGCCCTTGGTGGGACCACTGTGAGCTATCTTCTGAAATTTATCTATTTTATGATACTGTATAAGGCATTCTTCATCGGAACCTCTCCACAATAATAGTTGCTTCTTGTAAACATGAGCATGGAGGGATTTATGTCAGTAGATGACACCCAAGGAAAGACTAAGAAAATCAGTTTTGCTCCTGCCTATAGAAAGCAGAGCAATAACCAATGATTTGTTGTTGCTTTTAACTTTTTGGTCAGCTGTAACTCCGCAGAGTGTAAGGTCAGGAGGAATTTTAGGTTACTTTCAACTCCTTTGTATCATATATATCCCTGATACAATTGAGCCCAAAATTTTGAATTGCAGTGATGTTTATCTTTTAGAAAGCGTTTTGTCTTGATTTGAAGTAATCAAGAGATGAGGACAGCACCATAGCCCTTGATAATATAGTCAATAACATCCACTTGAACAAAAAATGCTGGAAAATAAACTTCTAATGTGAATATCCAGCAGTCAGCATCTGGGTACTGGTTCTTATTATGTCTTTCTCTAAGATTAGGAAGTCCCTTAGTAGCTGGTATTTCTCCCTACAAAGGTACTTATACAGCGTAATCATGTTATTTCTCAATTTTTTTTTGCTTTTTAATTTTGTTATTTTATGTTCTTTAAGACATCTTCTCCAGCATTGAATTTTTCTTTTTGCACCCTTTTCAGCTTCTCAACGTACAAAACATGGATGCCAGAACTGGCAGATCTTAATAATCCTATCTACAATAATAAAAATGTCCTCCATACTTGAACTAACTACTGCTTGTGGGAAAGCATTGTCTCTTCTTGTCCCAGTGTGGTACTTGGGAGCTCACAGGGAGCTGCGTGATCCCTGGACCACTAGGATCACAGCTTTCTAGGATGTGGGTCCTTGCCTTGTCAGTGTGACAGTAGTCTTTTTTTCTCTCAGGGCAAGGCTTTTCATTTTGGCTTTATTAAAGCACATTTTGTTTCTGTGATCCTCGTTTATCGGTGGTCCAAAATGACTGTGTGATTGTGCCGTTGGTGTTGTTTTTTACAGATAATTATTATTGTTTTTGTGATGTTCACAGTCATTTTGGCAAAGATTTTATATCTGTGCCCACATTGTTGGTGATGATGATGACAGATACCCATTAGAAGCATCTGTATGCAGAGGGAGTTCTTCATTGACAAATGCTTTTTAAGATCTGTCAGCTAACCAATTCTTAATCATTTTAATATGTGTTTGTTTTTTATCTGTCTTGTACTGCACTAGCTTTTTAATCAGAATGTCATGTAGTACTAACTCAGACACCCTGCAAAGGTCTACTGCGTTACCTCTTCACGATTACCTTCATTAGATGTATTTCTGTGAAGTGTTCATGAATCCTGGTGATGAATGTGGTATAAAAATCAAGATATAGTTTTCTAATGAAAATAGTTTGCTATTTGGTAGAAATACCTAATAAAACGCATGTCTGGATTATTTGGGTTTTATCAGTTGTTCGTTCGTGTTCTGTTGCGTTCTTTTTCTGCCTGACCAAGAAGTTCAGAAACAAATTTTCACACCAGATCTGCACAATGGCCAATCAATTTCTATAATTAAACTTGTAATACAGGCCGTAATCTGGTACTACAACAGATATGCAAAAAATAATTTATTAAATACCTGTGGAATAACATCCTGAGAGAGAAAATAGACATGAAATCTCTTTATTAATAGTTGGCTAGGAATATCAGACTTGTGTAGAACTGGAATTTTTTTTTAATGCATATGCGTGGGTGTTCTCAGTTTCTGTCGAAAAGAGTTATTACATTCCCCAGTGTTACTTGTATGTTGTAAGTAAAATATAGAAATAGAGTATAATTTCATTGTGTCGGAACGGAGTGCCGGAGAACAATACTGTGAAGTTCTTATATTTTTGATGCTGTGAACAGCTCAAAATTCTCTTTTGTAATTATCTTGATTATTTAAAATATTTGAATCTCCTTTTATTGCACGTACTGCGTGAGTGAGACGCTGTTCTTCCCTGTTAAAATTATTTAGCTATTTTTTTCTTCAGTTAATGTAGGGGGAGAAAATCAATATGAAAGATAATATTAGCATTAGTTGATCCTGGAGTCTTATATGATTCCAGCCTAGCGGGCTAAGTAGTAAATGCTCTCAGCAATTGTTTCTGTTAGTGGAATTTTGAAAGTACTAAGAGAAGTCTTGAACAATGGAGACGGTACAATAATTCACGTTGACATATTTTCCCCATTTGCCACAGGGCAAGTGGAACTATTAATGCTCCCGTACAAAACCTTTTTCTTTTTCTTTCTTTCTTTTTTTGTTTTTCCAAGGGCAGAGTGGAAACACTGATGATCATAAGAGTGGATTATGTAGAAATTCAGGCTACCCTTCAGCCATCAAAGAGGAAAAGTTCAGAAAGTTGAGCATCCATCCATCCTATCTATTTATTTTTCTAATAGAAACCCCTTATGCAATTCATATAGATATTCACATTTGGTTTATGGTAGCGTTTGGGGTTCTGGTGGTTGTTTTAAGCAAGAATGCGTCTCTGGGGTCAGGGAGCAGGTAGCAATGATTGTATAATAAGCTGTCTGGATATTGCATGTACACGTGAACTGATTCTAACAAAAAATCTTCTCTGAATCTGTTCTGCGCCCAGCAGCGTACAGTCAGTGCCCAGAGGAGTCAGTTGTTCCGCCGACGGATATACAAGGAATATTGTTATCCATTGTAGTATTTTGCCTCTGGCTTTGAGAGGCCTAATTTTTTCTTCCCTTAAGCGGTAGAAATGATGTCAGTATCAGGAAGGCGTTTTACTTTGTATGTGTACAGAACTGAGAAACTGATGCATTTTTGTTGAAAAATACAGATTTATGTAAAATGTGTATAAATTCAAGCAACTTCACCTGTATTGTATAGTAGAAGTGTGTTTGAAACGGGATTTAAATATGAGATTTTTGAAAGCTTTGGTTAGATGTCCAGGAAATAGTAGACAATTGCCCTCTAGTAGTGCCAGAGAGAATAATTACACTGTGAGGGCTAGTAACGATAGATGACCAGAAATATTTCTGCTCAGTGTTCATCATGTTGGCCATATGTTACAGAAGTGTGTGTGTATTATTAGATTAAAAAAAATTAACAAGAACATTCTTCTAAGTAAATCAGCAAACAATTTATTTGGTGCCTCCCCCTCTCCCCCCCCCTTTTTTTTTTTTTTTTTTTTTTGAGACTGAGCGAGCAAGCCAGGAGACTAGGCTTAGGTCACAAATGAGATGAGTTTGACCTCAGCCTAGGGCCTCGCACACATCTGTCGACATCTCAAAGCATCCATAGATTTTAGTACAATTGGAAATGTCTTGTCAGGAAAGATCCAGAATTAGACTGAGAATCCTTTACTCTGGTTGTGATTGTAAGACTTCAAGAAACAAAAAAAAACTTCCCATCCCTCTCCGTATTTGATATTTTGTAGAAGTTAAAGTTGCAGTGCTTGAAAGGGAAAACATTCAAAATACTCTAATTGAAGCAAGGTAGGGTTTTTCCCCTCAGACTATATATTATCTACATGAATTATTGTTCATTCCTCTCTTGTGATAGTTCCTTCTGCTGTAGGTTCCTCTGTAATGTTAATCATGTAGGTGCAGCCGCTGGGAAAGACCTAAACTTTAACCTTTCTGGGTCACGGGTCTCAGAAGCCACTTTAGTTAGAGATCAGCACAGTACAACGATACGCGAAGTATTCTCATTTGTTTCCAGGTCTTTCAGGAAAAGCTAATTAATTATTTATACTATGTTATCTATATACATTTATTTATTATGACAGCTCAGTTGTTTGTAGTCTCCACTAGCTAATTTAAAGTACATTTATAAGGTAACTTCTGTATCTGTGATATAACTCGTATGGCTCATAAGGAATATCAAATCATTTTAATTAAGAGCCCAATCTGTTCACAAAGACCGGGCAGTGTTTCCCTTTTTGAGCATGTCTGCTGAACTTTATTCTTCCCATAGTGAGGTACAAGCATGTCCTGTGATGACTCTTTTATATACCTAATTTAATACGAATTAATAAAAGCTGATTCTAATATCAATGACTATTCTTCTGGTTAGAGGAACACATAGGGCCAAAACACAGCATGAAAAATTTATAGCAAGAAAAAATAGTTTGAGCGTTTGTATTCTGTAAGATACTCCCTAGAATTAGATGATTAAAACGAAATCTTTCAAATTTTTGATTATCAGTGTGGCTGATTTTTAATTGCTTAATGTGTTTCTTGTGACCTGGTAGTTGAAAGGGCATATCAGTGCGGGGAAAAATAATAATGCGTTATGAGAAGTGGTATTAGATACCCTACTTTATTTAAAAAAAAAAAAAAAAAAAAGGACAGCATATGTTAAGAGACATCAGAGTTGTCTTGACAAAATAAATGAATAAAGCTGAAAAAAAAATAAGCAAGAGGGTGCATTAGTGGAAACCATAACCCAACATAATGTTCCAAATTCTGTTCTATTTAATCCTCTGTTTGGTTCTAGGAAATTTAACTTTTACAACTCTCATAAATGCTTTGTATTTATTTTAGTTCCTTCTGCGTATAGATCATGAGGAAGCCTCCCGTGGGCTTTTCATAATGTCTCTATGAATCATGAATATTGCAAATGTACCAGCACGGCAGCCTTGCCAATATCTGTCCCACACAACAGTAACTACCTTAAAATTGCGCCAGACATCCTGCTATCCAGAGTAATAGTCACTGAGAGATGACGGAGTTCCCAAAAGACTCTTGCAGGACAGTAGATGTGATGTGCTCTGGTACAAGTTCAGCCAAACATTTCTGTCAGATACTGTTTTACTGTGTAGAAGAATCAAATCATTTCAAAGACAACTGTTTAACAAACATTTTTATGAGATCAATATCTCTGCAGCCTTTTCTTGATGTAATACGCTAAGGCCTTTGGTAATTTTATCCAATCATCATTAAGTAATACTATTTTATCATAATGCAGAGTGCTGAAATGCTGTCTTAGTCTGTAAGGCAAGATATTTGGCAATAAACCTAAACAAACAGTAAATCTGATGATACTAATTGCCCCTATTTGAATCAGCTTCTACAGGGAAGTTGTATGCTATAGTACCGTAAGCAGTGTGATCAGGCCGCATTTTTAAGTCTGCTGCTCTCTTTGCATTATTCCGCAATGCAAAGGGAGCTTTTGCAACATACGTCAAGTTCCTGTATCACCCTGTAAATTAGCATGTAACTGATGTACTTTAAGATTTGACTTGTGTCTTAGGAGTCTTGCATAGTGGTAAGGATTTCTTGTAGCTTCCTTATCAGCTACCAAGATGGAAATCTTGAGAAGGGGTGAGTAATAAATTTGCATGAGAGCTTGTCGTTATTTTGGTTTGGTAAAAGAGACGTACCCCCAAATTAATTGCCTGTGAAGTGTTTGGCTGTTAGAGAACATGTATATATTCGGGGGGAGGGGTTACAAAAATATTAGCTTGTTGCTAAGTAGATGCAGGCAAACAACATGTGAAATGTGTTTCTGTAGACGGAGGTGTACGTATGTATTTTACTTGTGAAATCCTGCTAGTTTCTTTTTACTGTTCTAAAGTCATCCACCATTTGCTGTTGGGGATTGCCTGGGCTGCATATTGTTCCGTTTACTGTAACTATGGAATTGATTTTCCTGTCTCCTGCCTGTCTCCTCTTTGCTGCTGGTTTTCTCCACTCTGATTTTGCTAGTTTTTTGGAGTACAAAGGGGCGTTTGTGGAGATTATTTTTTGTACATATTTAGTAGGATGTTTTTCTGATTTTATTACAAATTTCTGGATTTATTACTCTTGAAATGAAATCAAAGAAAATGAGTTAATAAAAATAAACCAGTTAAAGCTTTACACTTTTTATTATAGTCCATTATACTTCTACAATAGTTATCTGTAGTTATTGTGGTCACGTGAATGTGTTTAGGTCTCCTAACCTGCCAAACGTTTTCTCTCTTTCGTTGTAGCTGCTGTGCAATGTGCGAGTTACTCGAGGTATCTGGTGTTGCACCAATGCTGCCTACTGTTACACTGCAACATCATCAGATTTCAGTTGTGTGTGGGCTTGATCAGCGAGTGGAAGGACAGCTAGTGCCAGGGAGAATCTTGTGCGGTTCAGGAACTGGTGTGAATGATTCACTAGAGGTTACTTTTTACTCACTAATGAGTCATTTTCTTATCGTAGTATTAGATGATAATAGAGTGCTGGTAATGGGTCTTTCACAAGAGTACAAAGCTGGCAGTGGTTTGCTTTGGAAGAGGATAAAATCAAGACTGGTAATTTGTAATCATCCCAAGTAAATTTCACAGAGCAAGAGTTAGCTTCAGTGTCAAAAAGGACGTAATCCTACTGCGTGGTTGCGTTTAAGGTCCTTGACAGCAAACAGACGTTTTCATTCGACAGGTACTGTTTAGCTTTTTGCACCCTTGAGTAGTCATGGTTGTAAGCCTCTTGGTTAGTTTGAGAGAGAAGTTTCTAGATAAATATTTAGTAAGCTGTTGCTTTGATTTTGACCCCTGTCACGGATCGAGCTTTCTTGAATGTTTCTGAGGAGTTCCTCTCTTTGATGATAGATGTTTCAAACAAGTTATCAACTTCTCCGTACTACCTAATAAGTGATCCTTGGTGTTAACTTAAACGGACATTTATGGGTGTGGGTACCGTTCTTTGGCAGCTGTAAAATTGTATCTGACCAGCTCTTGCTTTTTTGTGGCTACCTGTTGTGTAACTTTGACAAAGTAAGATTACAAGTGTGTTATAAGATCCCTTAGAACATCTCCTGGTTCTCCTTAGGCCACTGGACAGTTACTGAGCTTACCTATTCTCCGTATTACTAGCTGAATTACTACCACCAAACAGGTAGTTATTGTATTTGTTGCAAACGTTAAGTTTTTTGGTCCCTTCAGGAGGCTTTAATGTGTGTTTGTCATTTTTATTGCTGTTTTTTTGCATACAGAATATATCATCACAAAGAAAATCTATTTTTTCTTTGTAGTCTTACAGAGAAAATCAGACATGAACTAATCTGTACAGGTCTGAGCCTATTGCCCTTAATCATACAGAATAATACTTTGCTTCATGTCTAGGCCCATCTAATTTCAAACTGGGGAAGTAAATTTCTACTCATTGCTGGTGTGCTACAAGCCTGTTCTGTAAGAGCGAATGCAGACTGTTGTTATGCTAGTTCCTTACGTTAAAGTATATTGTATTACGATGTTTAATGGAACTTTTAGCGTAATATATTCTCTCCAAACGGCTTTTTGTACACCTTGGGAGATGGCTAGACCAGTAGTCTCGCTTGTGATTGAGGGGTCATCCACTGCCCACAGAATGTCTTTAGTGGCTAGAGCTAGATTTGTAAGGACTTTGTTGCTTCTAAGGTGCCTCCGCATAATATCTCTGTAACTTACACAAGTCTGAATGAGGTCCAAGATATTTCAGACAGGTGAGAAGGAGAAAACTTTCCCCTGGATTATAAACACACTTTTTGTTCTTTCATGTTAACCGACCGATCGTTCCTGGGAACACAGATTGTGCTGTTTCTCCTTTGCCTCATACAATGTCAAATCCCCAAAGAAGCCTTGCCAGCGCAGAAGGGAGTAAGCCATATGGGGCTGGTTGCAGTTGTTCTTCAGGTCTGGATTTATTCCATTGTGAACAGATGGACAATGGCTGACATCTACTAATGGTTCTCGATAGGTTTTTTTTTCTGCTGTTCATCTATGTCTTCTTTTTCTCTTTAGCCAGAACACAGACCTTCCTGGAAATGGTCTGTTAACTCCTCTTGACTAGATGGAAAATGATACCTCTCATTTCATGATAACTAGGAAATGCAGAGGATTTAATTCCATCCCCGTCCTTGTGTTTTTAGCACTTACTTGAAGAGGGTAAGATCAAGAAGAATATTCCTTAGTCACTTAATACAGATAACATCAGAAGAGAGAGGTTTTTTGTGTTCACTGGTTTGAACGGAATTTATTCGTCCATTCACTCAACACATTGTAAGCTTTTCCTGATTTGTATGGCTGTTAGCTGCAGTACAGAGCTAGTACACTCGTTCCGTTTTGAGAAAGGAGCAACACATATTTGACGTTTCAAAGGTAAATGACTTTGAATATTTGACACAGATGAACTTCTGGTTGTTAATTAGGTGGAACTTTAATCTACTACTTTGATTCTTCAGTAAACCTTCTCTTCTGCAGTAGATGAAGGTTCTCTGTTTGATTTAACATTTCCATTGACTTAAAGACTAAATGCCTCCCTTTTGTTATTCTTTTTTTTTCTATTTTCCTCTCAGAACATGCTGACAATCTCTCTCCAAAGTAGCTGTTCTCTTCAACATCAACCAGAAAGCATTAACTTCCTTTAGCAGGGAGTTTCACACAGAGGAAGTTATATATAAAATAGAAGCCCTAACTATAATACGCAATTGCAAAATGAAAGTAGACTGATTTGTGTGTGTATGTACTTTATTAATAAATGCTTTTCAGGATTTGAATGCAAGAATTAAGGAAATAATTGAATCCAAACAAAATATTATTTCCTGATTCTTTTTTATTACATTGCATTGACTCATTGTGATTGCACATTTTCAAGATTTATTTTTAAGATAAAGTTTAAATGTTAGGCCTGCTTTATTCAGCCATTCTTTTTCTTCTGACATAAATCACTTTTAGGCTCTCCTAATCGCTTCTGCAAGATTTACTGTCTGCCAGAATTATGATATTCTATTGAAATATAATCTTATATTTTGATTTTAAAATGCAGAAAAGTTTTTAAATGATGGCCTTTAAAACTATCGCAATGAATGTGCATATGGATGATGCATGTTAATAAGTAAAGAGAGGAACATGTGTGAAAAAGCCAGCACTCATACCGATGACAAACTAAGGAAAAAATATGTCTAAGGACACAATCTCAGTATCTAGGTACAATAACACTGTACAATCTCATTATTCAGTTTAAAGAGCATTCAGCAAGTATCTTGGCTCGTTACTTAGAGGATACAACAATAAAACTTCCTCTTGCCGTAACTTCAAAGTCACATCTGCTAAAGATATCGTCCCCTAATATATCTAATTTGTGAAAGCCCAAGGTCATGCCCTTATGATTAGACATTCTGAGGGGAATAAAAGTTGTACTTAATTTATACATACAGCTGTTAACACATATACGTAAAACAATGTATTTACTCTTAAGCACATGTGCTCATCCAGCTGACTCTTACGAAGCCAAGAAACAGTTTGTTGGCTTTGAAAATACCATAATTCTTAGTGGAAAAAAACAGAAGATACTCAGCTGTGTAACATTGTTTAAAAAAAAAAAAGTCACAGTGACAGCAGTGCCAAAATGAGATAAGAGGATGGGAATTGTTACATTTTGTGAAAAGTTCACTTATATTGTGTGCTGTAGAAATCCTAGTGTAAAAGATGTGAAGATGACTGAATGTTTAGTGTCTCAGAGGTGAAGTTGCAAATATAGGAAGTAAAATGGATGGGGTAGCTGAAGGCTTGACTGGAATCAGCTGGTCTGCTCCTGGATTTTCTCATATCCAGTCTGAAAGTAGGCCACTGAAAACCGTACAGGGGAGAGAGAAAAGAAAAGCCTGAACGCCGGGTGAAGGCAAAGCTTTATTTTCGTAAACAGACAGCATTGCACTGTGTTCTAAAGGAAAAGTTCAAGCGCTGCTCTTTTTGGTTGCTTTCGGTTTCGTCCTGAGATTCTTCGTAGTTTATTCTCTAGAGCAGGTGCCTTCAGCAGCTGCCAAAGAGTGGGGTGGAGAGACCTTATGACTTGGGAGACAGGGTCAGATAACCTCTCTCCTTCAGCAGGTGCAAATCAGTTTACCACTATTGAAAGAAACACAGTTGGTCCAGTTACAATCAGCTGAGGATGCAGCTCCTCATGTTTTCCCAGGAAACATCAATTTGCGGTTGCGTGTGCGTGCAAGGAGGGAAATAGCAACGGCATTACCTACAACATGCCTATCTGTTAGTCTGCATACAATCAGAAAAGAAAAAGAGCAAGCATATGAATCCCTTCATGAAGTAGCGTAGAGAATACCAAACTGCAGTATTAATAACCTCCTGTTATTGAATACTCCATCTGTTCATCATGCCAACTTATCCTCACTTAGAGCACTCCCCTTGTCATAATATTTTGTACCACGCTCCCCTTCCTCCTTGAGGCAGCAGTTCCACTTTAGAACAACATTTGCCCAGTCATATAACCCCACTGAAGAAGTGGTCGCATTGCCTGGATCTGTTTATGTTTCTCTATAAAAATGTAATTGAACTCTAATTCCATTTCTGAATTTTGATTTTCGCTATTAATTTTTTCCTCGAGATGCTCCCATATCCATGCCAGTATTCACAGATACTGTACTCGCAGTTTAAGTGCATTCTACGCCGCTTCCTGCTGATACTTTGACCCATGGCAACTTCAGTAGTGCAAAAAAAAACCATTATATTTTCCATAATGATGCAGTGTAAGGGTTTTTGTTCTGACTTACAGCTTTTTATCTATCTATCTATCTATCTAATTTCTATTTGCTAACATCTATAAATGGCAGTAAAGTGGTTAACCACTTTAACGTGATTAAAACCAAATTTGTTTGTTTATACAAAGCCTACATGAGGCATTTGGCTAGACGATGCCCTAGCGATGTACAGCGAGAAACTAGGGAAACTATTGTGTGAAGGCTGCCTGGGGTGTCTGTATCCAGCCAGAGGGGAATGGAAAAAAGTCAGAGGCTGTATAGAGTTCCCCCTGGTAGAGAACAGCTTGAAAGGGAGAGAACGACGGGGAAATGGGGAAAACCAAGCTATTAGCTCTTGGCAACTCAGCTCTCATTCCCTATCTATAACCTAAAATCTTCTAGCCGTGCCCGGAATGGATCCCCGAGGCTGAACGCGCCGTGTGTAATCGGTGGGTTCCAGTATTCCTCTCCACATCAACACATCGGGCAAGCTGCGGGCTGCGCCTGGAGAAAGGCAGAAGCCGTGACCGCGGGTGGTGCCGGATCGCCATCCCGGCGCCCCTCACCGTGGCGCTCGGGGGCTCCGGCACGCTCCTGGCAGAGCGGTGCCCCGTCACCTCCCTGCCTACCCCCCCCCCCCCGCCCTTCTCCGCCCCAGTTGTTGAAAAGGCGCCCGGCGTTCGGCGGCTGCCGGCGGGCCCGCCGAGCCCCGCCGGAGGCGGCGCTGCCAGCCGGGCGACGAACCACCCTCGGCCGGGGGAAGCGGCTGGGCCGAGCGCTGGGGAGTTTGCGCGCGGGGTAACGCGAGCTCCCGCGGCCTCCCAAAAACGGGAAACCGCGGGGGAAGGCGGCGGCGGCAACGCCGGGCCGGGGAGGCGCCGCGGCCATGGCGGCGCGACGGCCCCCGCCCCCTCTTCCCCCCCCTCCCCGCGCGGGGCGGGGCCCCGTCAGCTGACCCGGCCGCCGGCCGGCCGCGGCGCCCTCGCCTCCTTTGGTTGCCGTCCGCCGCCCCAGCGCCTTTCGCGGCGGAGCCGGCGCTGCGCCTTGCCGCCTGCGGGGGCCTGTGGGCCGCGGCGCTGCTCGCTGAAACTTCAGCGTGGGCGCGGAGGGCGAAGGATTAACAACAACAAATCCTGGAATAAATAGGATATCTGCTGAGCTTAAAATCTGGGAGGGGGGGGACGGCGCTGCTTTGAGCGCGCGAGAGAGCGAGGGACAGAGGGTGCCCGCCGCGAGGGAGAGGAGCCGGGTCTGGTTGGCCCCAGCGCCTGGGCTCCGGAGCGGCGCCTTGGCGCGCGAAGTGCCTTACGACAACGTTAAGGCGCCTAAGGGAAGCGGGTGGCTCGTCTTCCGGGGGCTGCCCGGCGGGCGCTGCCCGCGGCCCCGCTCCCTCTCTCCGTTCCGCTCCGGACAAGGCCAAAGCAAAACGCTGAATTTCTGCTCGTCCTTTCATCCCAGCGCGCGCCTGGGATCTCGCAGGGAAAAGAGCAGTAAAAAAACGCGAGGAGGCTGGGCCGCGGTTCTTAAACACGGGGACCTTAAGCATCCTTAACTGTAGCCTTTTCTATTTTTCCGTGCTTGACTGCGCCTTCTTTCAAAGTGACCTGTGTCTGGGCGGTGGTGTGGACGTTCCCCGACCGCGTACTAGGTGGCTCTCGGGGAACGCAGTTTCTCTCCTCCAAACCTAGCGGCATTCCTCGTTCCTGCTCGAAAAAGGGACCGTGAGGGCGCGTGGTGACCACCTCTCCCTATTCGCTTGCTGCATGTTGGGCTGTTGCAGGTGCAAGCTCCCGTCAGAGCAAATAACCACGTAAGACACCTAGCGAACTTTCCTGGGTAGAGGAAAGAGATTATTCTTGACTTCTTTCTGGTTCGTTAAAGCCAGTATTGTCTTTGCTTGTGGAAACAAAAGGCGTTATTAAAGGCCTTTGTTTGCTCTAGCAACCTTTTCTGAAGAGTGCCCCTGCGCGCTCGAGTGAAGTTGTGTTACTGCTTTACGACTGCGTGCAGAATGGCAGAGGTAACTTTAAGCCGGTAAAAATTGCGATGAATTTGCTGTTGCCAGGGGATATCGTTAGAGCAGAATCGTCCGTGTTATAGTCCGGGGGCCGTGCGGGACGCGGCTCACTCCGCAGCGAGCAGCCGGCGGGAGCCCAGGTCACCGCTTCCTGGCAGCGGCTCGGTTCAGGGCGCCGCGGAGGGGCCTGAGGGTCTTAGTGTCTTTCCACGGGTCACGTGGACCTCTGTGGTTTCTCTTAGGGACCGTCGTGTGGGAACAGGGCTGAGAGCCCCAGAAAATGGGATACCTGAGATCAACCGCAATATTTCTGTAGATGCGTTTGAACGAGAAATCCAATGCAGACCGTCAACGGCCTGGTATTAATAAAAGACTGGTTGCATACTGATGAAGGGGAAGAGAGCCATGGTTAAGATGTTTGGTGGAAGACGATAAAGCAAAGTTAGATAGGGTGAAGAGTCAACAAGTCTGATTTTCAGTGCGGTGAGATTGGAGGGAGGCTCTCTGGACCTTGCCGTGCCCGGGATCGGGGCCTCCGTGGGCCAGGAGCGTCCCTGATATCAGGACGCTTTGGGTTTTCTCTTACTGTTTCCTTAGATTCAGTCATTTGCAGCAGAGATGATGTCGCTCGCAGGTTTGGCAGATGGGAGGTTGAGTCATGCCCATGGGTCAGGCTTAAAAGAGGAGAGCTGCTGAGTTAGTGGCGTTTTGGAGTTAATGGGAATGTCCCAGATGAAGAAGAGTATCGGTATTTGTCTGATGAGCTCCTTTCGTTCGAAACTCGTCTCCACTGACCGTGGCGCAGTTCCTATTTCAGTGATTTTTTCTGGTGGAACTGCAGGAAAACGTTTGTGACCTTGTGTGGTTCGAGGGCTTTGAAGGAGGATCTGTAAAGTAGGATTCTCTTATTCTCACCTAAAATCACTGTGGGGCCACCTAGGAACAATGCAGTTTTTTTTGGTCATTAATTTATAAAGGAGAAAAGCCTGAACCAAATCATAAAAAGTAATAAAAGCTAAAAGCGTAAAGAGACGTTTGATTGCAGACGGCCTGGGAAGCTACGGAGAGCGTGTGTAACGCGGTTAGAGTTACTTCTTTAATAGCTCTGTTACTTGGGGGTGGGGGGAGAAGCGCCTCCTCGCCCCCGAGGGAAGAAAGAAAAGGAGAAAAAAAAAAAAGGAAAAGCTTGTGGCTAAGCTGGGAACGGCTAAAAACAGCCCCAGGTGTCGGAGGAGCCGCCGGGTCGCTGCGAGCTCGCCGAGGAGGGGCGCTTGAGGGTCGCTGCCGGGCGTCACGCCCTCCCCTTTCGCTTTCTCTGCGGGCTCGGTGCTGGAACCAGGAGATCAAGCCGGGGCGCGGAGCCCCGCCCGCGGCGGCGGCGGCGGCGGCCGCTCCCCCGGCGGGCGGGCGGGCGGGCGGGAGTGCATGCGCGCGGGCGCGCGTCGAGCGCCTCACTTCAGGGGCGCCCGCGAGGAGCCGCCATATGCTTAGCCTGTTTTTTTTTTTTTAATTTAACCCCCCCCCCCTCTTTCCCCGAAGTTCTCCCCGTAGCGAGAGCGGATATATATTTCAATGGGAAGTTCTCACTTACTAAACAAGGGCTTGCCTCTAGGTAATGATTTCGCGGCGCGTCGTGTGGTGTCGTGTGGAGCCGGGCCGGTGGCGGCGGGGGGGGGGGGGCGCCGCGTAAAGGCTCCGTCCGCTCCCCGCGCTGCCGCCTCGCTTTGTGCCGCCCCGCCCGGCTGGCTGCCGCCGGGGCTGCCGGTGTTTCCTAGCCCGGAGGAGCTGTCGGCCAGGCAGCGTTATCTCGAGCGCAACTTCGCCTGGTAACTGCCGCGACAGATGCGAGATTTGGGGGGGGGGGGGGGGGTGGAGGAGGGATAAATAACAATTGAAAAAAAAAAAAAGCCGAAGACGCGGCTGCAGCACAGTCAAGGGCGCTCAAACTTGGCCGCGGTGACAATTCATCCTTTGGAGAAAAAAAAAAAACCCAAAAGCTTACAAGTAAAACGGCATTAAAACTGCATCCAAAATGTTAATTTCCCCCCCCCCCCCTTGGTTTAAGCAGCAGCCTGGGATTTAACTGCAGAAAAATACTGGTACAATGCCACGGGGGGGGGGGGGGGGAAGCTGCGCTAATATTGCAATAAACAGGAAGTTTAAAAGCGGCATTTTATTGCTGTTAAAAGTGCTTAAGGCCTGGCTGTTGAAATGGTTTTGCTAAATCTGTGGAGGGGTTATGTGTCTGAAAGGTAAGGCTTTTTCTCCATAGATTTGAATTTTTCTTTTTTCCTCCTTTTTTTTTTTTTTTTTTAATGTGCTAGCAAATGCATTTATGGATTGCTGCTGTTTTTTAAGGTAAAACAGATAACATGTATGGGGTGATGTTGTAGAATTGCTTAGTATAAATTATTGTGTTAATCTGAAGATGATTTTTTTTGCAGATAGAAAAGAATACAACGTAGACTCTGTTTATAAACATTATCATTCTTTAAGCAAATGATACCGAAAGAAGGCTACAGAGCAATAAATGAGTCTGTTTACCGTGCAAACATGATTCAGTCTGTTATGCTGCTTTATTTTTCTCTAAAAAATTGAAAATCAGCTTTTCGCTTATGGTACTGAGCTGGGTAGACTACCCTTAGAAAACGCTGCTATCATTGGTGGTTTTCAAAATTTCACCTGTTGTAACTTACATTAAACAATTGAATGTCATCTTATATTTCAATAACTGTTGTCCTTATCAGGAAGAATGTTTGCTTTTAGGCCATGATGGAACACCCAAAGATAATCATCCCTTTAGCTTCACGGAAAGTAATGAGGCCTGATAGACTGAAGTGAGTGTGTACTTTTTTTTTTCCAATGGATTAAAATAAACTATAATATTTGTGATGTATCAGGTGCATCACAGAGATTCCTTTTCCTGGATCTTAGCAAATGTAGATAGTCTTATTTAGCATTCTAGCCCCTTGGCAAGTAGCCCGATCCCTCTGTTAAAATATTTTAAATCTCATCGTTCTATCCCTGTGGAAAGGGAACAAGAAAATACTAAGAAAATATTATTTGTATTTAAATAATTGCTGCTGTAGATGGAAAGCCTGTTAATTAACACTTTACATTCATTCTCTTAGGTAACAGGAAAGCAGAGTTAAAAATCTCACTGGAAAGCAGACTATGCTAGTTGAAAGATAATTTTCCAGTGCATCTCTTTGTTCTATTTTTTTAATCTGTTTTATGTATTTTTAGCTGTGTGTTGGTGAAGCAGGCATGTAATATTATGAG
Source organism: Struthio camelus (assembly GCF_040807025.1). Lineage (NCBI taxonomy): Eukaryota > Metazoa > Chordata > Aves > Struthioniformes > Struthionidae > Struthio > Struthio camelus. The sequence continues at coordinate 79,712,292 of NC_090945.1, forward strand.
CCCAAACTGCTAACTTTAGTATGCTTAATAACGTTGCTCTTTTGACCCCCAAAGGTGGCAAGATTACAATAGTGGAATTCCTTAATGCTTGACAAATAATAACCTATTTGGATTATTACCAAATCATCTATTCTGAGAGAAAGCTAGTAGCGAAATATTTTGTTCATTTGCAATTCACTAGTGTATTTAAAAAAACAAAACACAACAAACAAAAACCCAACCTGCCACCTTTTTCCAGTCTGAACAAGAAATAGATATTTATGGAGTGACTGCAATCCATAAACAGATAGTGGCAATAAGGCAAGACAGTTAAATTGTTCCATGATTTTTGTCATTGTTATTGTAAAATAATACATAGATGAATAGAGTTCTTCTGTGTTCACTGGTGGCACAGAGAGCATCATTTAATGTAACACGAGCGGTATGTTGTTTGTCCTCGTCTAAAGAAAAGTAATGTAGATTCAGTATTTTCCGAGCAAGTGATGCATTATTTTATTACTGAGTAGATAAATAGTAATAGTCTTGAGAGTTGCTGTAGTCATGCCCAGTAGAAGAGCTTACTCAATGAAGCTACTATTTTGAAGCTACTATTTTTGTGAATTTTTTCTGTTCAGTGTTGTCATATGTAGTTAAGGAGTAGCTGGAGCGTGTAGCTATTGAGCACAAAATATACTACTTGTAAAAAGCTGATCGTTATAAATATTGCATTTTATAATAAAAGTGGATTTCCTGATAGCGTGACAAAACAAGTTACAAACGTCTGTACGTTTGTCAGTTTGGTTAGTTCTTGACTTGTCCTTCTGCATCATAAAGATAAATGGCATCTGCTCTTTGTTAAAAATGTGTGGTGCTTCAATTTACTAATCTCCCTGTTTCTAAGAGTTATAATTTTATTTACAATGGAAACGGAGCAGTCACAATACTTGGCCAAAATTCTGATCAGAGATATTGGAACTGGGCTGGATGCCGTAACGCGTTATACAGATAGAGTAGTATGCCAGCGTTTTGAAACATAAAGTCAATCCCTCCTTATAAGATAAGAACATCTACCACAGTTAGATGACTAGGCACCGTAGACCTTTTGGGGGTAAAAAATGACATTTTCCCGAAGTGTCTATTTACGTGACTACCATAAAAATGAAAAAACGACTATTTATTTTGTAAGTAAATAGTTTGAAGAGTGATAAGCGTGTGAAAAGATGCAGATTTAAATGTCGTTTAAGTAAAGACGCATGAAAAGCGATATGGTCTTTAATTTGTTTATGCGAAATACAACACCTAACCTGTGTATTCAAAGCCATGCAAATATTTTGGACTACAATTGCTTGTTGCCATTTTGTCTTTCCTTAACTACCATGAATTTGTATTAGCTGTGCTTCCTGAAAGGTATCTGGAGAGGCTGGTTACTTGTGTGTTAGAGACCTGCATTTAAGAGTAATATTTAGGGTTTTGCTTCTGAAGCCAGCTGGGAACATTGATGAGGTGATATTCTCCAGTATGTGTCAAGCTTTCAAATCCTGTAGCAGTTGGCAGTTTAGCAACATAGCAGCCTCATCTGAGGCTACCTAACCTCCTGGCCCCATAATTATTTATTTAGTGAGAGAGTAGAGATAGAGTTACACGTTTAATACGTGTCCTAAAACTTAAGGTGAGGATAAAAGTTGTAGTACATAGCCCTTTAGCCTTAGTTCCTCTGCCACACACATTCACTCTCACGGGCAGCATAGACGTGAATTTATGTCTTTGAAAGATGAAAATTCCTGGCTGTGTCTTCGGTTCCCTCTCTCCCCTACCTCCAGACCGAAGGTGGTAATTCATTTGCATCTGTGTATTGGTCAGGTAAAGATGGCAAGTATTCTTTGCGCATAAATCTAAAATAAACATTTCTTATTACTCAAATACAACGCTTTGCTTCCTCTCCGCTATTCCTATAGGAAGACTAGAAAAACGTAGCAGCATCAAGTTGTTGTGGGTGTTTCAGAACCCCCGAGCTGTGATTGTGGTAGGATCTTTTTCAATACACAGTAATCCTCAGCCCATGTTCCTGAGCGATTAACGTGCTCAGAAGTGTTTTGGGAATCTGTGAGCATCAAAGTGTTGGCTGTCTTAAGCCGATGTATGACCTTATGTGACAGTACTGCAGGGAGGGGAAAGGAAAGTGAGTGTCTCCAGTTGTTTATAGTGTGAAAAAGCTTGCTGTGAGTGCTGTGATTAAACTGGTTTTTAGGCTTGGTTAGGCTTGCGGGCCCGTATCTTTAGTATTCCGCTGTGGTTTGATGGTTGAAATCAGTAAAACTTGAAATTGTTTTTGAGCCTGACCAGAGAGAGACTTACCCTGTTTCTGGAGGAATTTAAGACGGTCCCTGGGCCCGTCTGCTTTGTGCTGCTCTGTAAGTGCTGTCTGCAGCCAGGGCAGGGTTAGAGGGAGCGTTGGGAGTACGGTAATGCCTCGGGAACACCCTCGGGCCCGGGCAGGCGCTGGCCAAGACTGGGGTAATGCCTCGGGAACACCCTCGGGCCCGAGCAGGCGCTGGCACTGCTCTTGGCCCAGCCTGCCTGTCAGGGGCCTGTTGTGGGCGCCTCTCAGCCGTCTTTGTATTGCTGAGGAGGCTGTAGCAGGGCCTAAGCCAAGGTCTTAGGATGCTACCTCCATAGGATGCTACAACAGGCAGCATCTTTTTTAAAAAAAAAAAAAAAGAAAAAGAAAAAAAAAAAAGAAACTCTGACGATTTATGTAATGGGAAGAAAAAGGCTCCCAAGGTAAAACCCAGATAAAGAGAAATTGCTTAAATCTTTGAGAAAATTCAGTGTATTAGATGAACAGGTTAATTTTTTTTTGTTGCGTGAAACAGCACATTTATGCTTGCTACGCTAGAGCAAGGATTTAATTTTTGAAGATAATTATAAATTAACTTGTCTCCTTTATGAAATACTTTCGTCGTTTCATCTCAAACGTATCTTGTTTCCTGTGTTATTATTCCATTTGCTAATTATCCAGTTTGTGTCTAATCAACATAATTGAAAATTGACATTGTTTGATTTTTTTTTTTTTCCTTTGAGCTAAATATTGCTAATGCTGTGGCGTGTCTCATGTTGGTATTTCTTTTGAATGATCCTTGCACATCTCTACATTTTCGTCTTTTTTCTTCTTCCCTTTTTCAAATATTTTAGTGTGTCGAGGAACCTCCTTCCATTGTACCTGCCAGTGTAGTCAGGCAGAAGAGATTCACTAAAGAAAGCAGAAAAAGCTGTCCTCGGGGCTGAGAACGGTTGTTCAGAATAATTGTAAAGTTGGTTTTTTTTAGCAAAAATCTTTTATTTCTGTCACATTAAGGCTTTGTAGCTTTAATATTAAAACATGAGGTAATGTAATTATATAATTTTGCTTTAGATGAGGTATTTTAAGGCATATTTTGATAGTTCTATTTACAGGTCAGTGGGTGTCCCTTATCAGCATCGGAATCGCTTTCAGCGTGTTCTGTCACCACTGGCAAAGTTACATAAGGCTGGAATGAAAGTTGTTCACGCTTTCTGACTCTGTGTATGCCAGGCTTCGTTGTAGGGGAAGTTACTCCTCCTCTCTTTTTAATCTTTTAGGGGAGTTCTGATGCCAAAAGGAAGGAAGCATGGAAACATTTCTGAGAGGACCGAGTTGAAATTCCAAATTCCTGTATACAGTCCAAATTTCTTATTGTTGGATGTGCGCTGTCTTCCTCAACAGCCCCAATATTTCTTGATAGATTACCTACCGCTTGTGCCATCACAGGGCGTGTCCACGTCTGATAAGAGCAGTGAGAAGTCTTTCCCAACAGAATCTGCTGGGAGCTTTGCGATTAGTTCGTCATGTACTGGCGTACGAACACGAGAAGAGCGTAACTGTGTTGTTCCCTTTCTTTTAAAGCCAGCATAGCTTCTGCTGCCTTCTGTATTTGGTTGACATGTGATCCTTGCGAGAGAGAAGTGTCTGTAGTTAAGGTACCCTGTGTGGTTTCCTGGTGTTTGTGTATGTGTACCTAAGCATGTCTGGTCTTATGCAAAAAGGATGTAGGTCTTTATCCACTTCGGACATCCAGAGCCAAACTGCAGTAGAGGTAAAAGTAGGTAGTTGCTTAGGACGGACAAATTCTAGGGGAAGCAAGACTGACATGGTCTGCTGTGTGTTTTGCTCGTGTTTGAGCCTTGGAAAGCCCTGCTGACTGCTGTTGCTGGGGCGGTGTGAGGCACTGTCCCTGTAATTCCTGTTCTCCCACCCTCCAAATGTTATCCGTAGGAATTATCCCAATGCTGCCTTCTCCTAACAGCAGAAGTAGCAAATCCAACTCGCCAGGGCCCTCTCTCCTGCATTCCCACTGGCCATATTCCTTTCCCTTTCCTACGGCAGGAGGCTATGCTCCGCACAGTAAAGCCTGGTGCCTGGCCAAGCAGGGGGATGGCCTACATGCTGTCCCATGTCATGCTTGGATAGTACATTGGGGAGACAGTATTCAAAAGAAAGCCTTCTCTCAAGGAGAGAAGCAGCACTGTAGGGTATTTTCATCCCCTTCCACTGCACATACTTTTTTCACTCTGCAAAATGTCATTGTAGCCCCTGGGTGAGTCAGAAGTTGGGAAAATGAGCCAGAAAGGAGCTGTACTAAAATGTGTGCTCTCCAGTCAGATTGGGCTGATCCACAGGAGAATTTGCAGGAAAAGAGAGTGCTGCCTCAGGCAGCTGTTAGTCATATGTATAGTCAGTCAGAGGTGCCGCTAGGGGCTGACAGCCAGTAATGTCTTTGCCATTGGTGCAAATTCCCGTATCTTTAATTTATAATTGCAGAATTGTTGTTGGCCTCTGTAGGGATTTTACCTGAATATGCATTTTCCGAGTTAGCCGCCTAGTTTTAAGCTGAATTGTTCAAAATTAGCGTTGTCTCTTGCATACTCACAGCATGGCAATCTCAATCTCAGAAACAAAATGCGTGGCTTAGCAGAAACGGAGATGTGCAGCACTTCATCAGAATTCCCAGATGAGTCAAATTTCATTAGATGGTTGCAGCCAGTTTGTCTCTTGCTGAGTATGTTGCTTTAGTCTTTGCAGAGTCATGCAGGACAAAAGTGTTTGGTAGAGATAACCACAAGCCAGTCTCCAAACTCTTAAACTGATATTTAAATATTTTTTCTCTTTAATGTGTTGTACCAGATATGTTAAACTGTTTATTTTCAACCAGATAATGAGCATTTTCACGTTTGTGGTCTACCAAACATCTTAATGGGTGTCTAGTGCTTCACTGAATGGTATTAATGTGTATCACGGCCTTTCTCACGTTGTGGATTTTCCTGTTCATATAATCAGCATTGCTGAGAGAAACGATCTTACCGGTTAGCAGAAAGTCGGTGTTGTATGAGCGTGTTCCCATGCTGACTGGAACTGGCTAGATAATTCTTAACCAAGTGTTTCTTGGGTAAGAGATCATGAAGGTACTGACCAGAGCCATGGCAACGTTTTAGGTTTTTGCTCCGTGTCCTCACCAGAGTCTGTGACTGCTAGCAGTGCTCCTTTCCTGAACTGTCTTGTGCTGGGAATACCGTCTTTCATTTCTCTTACTGGGTTTTTGGTGTGCAGAGTCTTGTTCATGTTCCTCTTTAAACATGAATATCTTTTAATATCTATTAAAATGTTGTGTGAAGTCCAGCATTTTTGCAAAATCAGGTAGACCAAAAGCTGTGTATTTGAAGATCGTGTGTCTAGTTACTTAAATAGCTTCTTACCCTCATCCTCAATCAGCACATGTAGCTAATATTGCTATAACTTTATTCACTAGTTCTGTCAGATTTGGTTGATTCTTTTTCAGCTCCTGTAAGAGTGTCAAAGCCTATTTGCATTGTGTTGATTTTGCAGATATTTCTTCGTGTAGAACCTTTTCTTGTAATCCTAAAACTAAAGCAGCTTCCAGTGTCTGCCGTGGTTGAGGTTCCCAGTCAGCAGTTTAGCCACCAGAGCACTATTCCTATGTGATCTTTGAACTCAGTACAACGAGACAGCAGATTTTTTTAAATGCAAAAGCAACATCTAAGAAAATAACCTTTTATCTGTGTAACGCTGGATGTATTTTAGCCACGCTAGTCTAGATAAAAAGAATGTCTTGCATTTTTTAAAAGCTTGTGGGAGGAGGCTCACAATAGAGGCTCCATTGTACTGTTAGTACTGAGAGTACAGGAAATCACAAATTAGCTATGACGAGAGTATTGCAGGGGAGTTTTAAGTTTATTTAATTCCCATAGTATTGTATGGTTTTGAAAGGGTTTCACAATACATTGAATTTTGGGTTTGGTTGTGTATGTTGTTTATATTTGACCGTCCTCTGTTCGAGGCTTTCTCTTACCAAGTCTTTGTTCAGAAGGTTTCATGTTTTAAATCCTTGAATCCAGATGACTTTCCTTCTTACTGTAAATACAGAGGCGTACAAATACATTTGGTATTTACCTCATGACCACCCTGCAGCCATCTGAAATTTAAATCTAGCATTATGTATTCAGCACTGAGAATTATCTCGTTTGAGCAAGGAATAAGGAAGGAATTTAAATAGGAATTTGTGAAGCAGTAAACTGCAGGCATAACTTTTCCTTTCCTACCAGATTTTGATCCTGCAGGATGTTGAGTTATTCAGCTCCAGTTGATATCAAAGGGAATTGTAGTGGGTTTACAAAAATCCATAGGATCCTGGCTGCATCCTGTATGCTGAGCCAGTTGTTATATGATAACCCTTTTGCTAAAACTTATCTGAAGATAGGTTTGGCTGGGTGTCTGCAGCTGAAGAACACGTTCTGTGACTTAATTGGAAAGTTCAGGATAGTGAGGGCTGCAAAATCATGAATCTTATTTCCCTGTTCTCATGAATAAATAAAGTTTACAGTGTGTTTTACTGAGTTGATGTTTTAGACTCTGAAGTACTGTGAACATTATACTTTTGCCTTTGTATATTTTTGCCTTTTTTGCCAGCATATTCGGGCTTGCTTTTAAGCCTGTTAATTTTTAGTTTCTAAGCTTCTTGGCTTTGTTATCAAAATTAATGCTTATATCCCAAAAGAAAAATATTTTATGTTCACAAGAATCAAAGAAAAAAGCGATAAATACAAAATATACTTTATTTTTCGCCCGCCTTACGAATACTAGCCCATAAGCATGGTAAAGTTTTCAAAGTGCGGGTTGTGCAATTCCAGCAACTATAGAAATCCCTAAAGGTTTACTGTCAAGAGATGCATTTTTTGTGCAAGAGAAAAGGGCTTAAAAGATCATCTAATTCTCGCTCAGATTTCCAGAGAGAATTAGCAAAGTGCAACTTTCATTTTAGAAGGCTAATTCCAAAAAGAACATTAAAAAGTGATTGTTTTTATGAATAGTAAATAAACTTCTGTGTCATATCTGAGATTTCTTTGGTCACAAACATGTATGGTGAAAGGAGAAATCTGTGAATAAGCTGTATGACACCTGAGAAACTGCTCACGTTTAATTAAGTACAATTTTAAATCAAGTTAGTTAAGCCAGCACATGCCTTTTTGTGAACTGTAAGTGTAAACTAGGCTTATTTCACAATTATGTTCAGATATTTAAGAATCAGCAAAACCAAGTCAAAATGTCGTGTTTCTCAACCACTTTATGTGGGCATTTGTGTTCTGGTTTACAGTCATGTGCAAGTGTAAATCCAGCTTTTCTTGTGTGGGATTTGTACCTCTTTATGTAAGTCACTTAACTGAAACACCTATGTTAGGAAATTAATCACCAACGCGAGAACTGAATCACCCTCTTGACGTGCTTAGCTCTTTTCTTTGGTTAAAGAAGCAGCTTAGCGTTATTAAGAATCTTCGGTAAGAACTGAAGGAAAATGAAGTATGGCCTTGCTAACTTTCAGGGCAAATTTGATCTAATTATTGACCAGAGAAGCGGAAGGGAGAGGGGAGCAGAGACAGCAGTGCTAGCAAATGCAGTAAGTGGCAATGGAATGGTTCACATGGTCTTGGTCTTCTTCCACTCGCAAGTAGCCCAAGGAGCGACCTGGAATGATTCGCTTCACTTCTCTGCACAGTCCCAGCACGCGCTGGAGGGGAATAACGCTACTGACCTCGCTTGTAAAAGCACTCAGATCTGCAGAAAGAAGCACCAAGTAAGAGCAGAATTTTGATACTAATGGTGCTCTGAATAGGCGCTTGGTAGATCTTGTTGTTTATGTTTCATTTTGTCACAGGTAAATGGTTTGGAAGCAGCGTGGTTTTGATGGTCAACTGAATTAGTATAAGTACATTTAAAAAGACAACCTGTAGCATGACTGAACCTACGCTCTGCATAAAACATTCTGCTATGTGTGGCTTTTTTTTTTTTTTTCCCTGAATTAAAAATGTACTTCCCACTATTAAACTGTTTCCTCTTTAAACAGTAAAAAAAAAAAAAAAAAAAAAAAAGCCCTCTTGTATATTTAAATCAGGAAGTTGTATTTCACCAATTAGCTTGACAGGGCATGCAGGCAGAGAAATCAACAAAATACTAGTAAGTGATCAGGCTGCAGCTCCATATGCTGTGTATTGAAATACAGGAATGTTGTGCTAGCGCTGAGTACTCTTGATTGTGCTGAGATGCAAAGGTTTGAAGTGGAGACATGATTGCAGGCTATTTTTACTTAACAGTTGAACTTTGGAAGAGAAGTAGTAATGGATGATTTCTTTCAGTTTGAGTTTGCACACTGTATGACTATTAAAAACTTTGAGAAGACTGTTAAGTAAAGACAGCTACTCTAGAAGTGCCAGATGGAAAAGAGCAAGAAAAATGCCTTCTGTTTAAAACAGAGCAGGGCATTTTGGCAAGTTTTATTTTGGGGATCTTCTCCAGGCCACACAGTTGCTGTGCCCCGATCACTTCTGCGTTACAGTTTCTGTCATGGAGGCCCGTTCAGGAATTGGATATGTAGCAGGACGCGATTCGCTCTCGTTAATTGAGTGACAGAACACGAGCTTCAGACAGGACATCTTTGTCACGCGGTAACAGGTCTACTTCACAGCCTAGGACCTTGTCACGGAAATCTGGACCGTTCTTTTTTTACTTTCCTACTCAGATTGTCCAGTAAATGCTCTTACGGACGTTTCTGCTATTATAGAAATGCGCTGGCTTTTTCAGAAGCTGTTGTGGTTTGTGAAATACGATACTGGCTGTTTGGTTTGGATGTGAGACCCCTTAGTTCATTCTTTGCAGAGCAGTTGATCATCTTATTACATCCATTATATATGGATTTAGTTCAGGTCCTGTCAGTTCATACATAACTTGTGTTAATTGGAAAATGTGAAAAATGCAGAGTATTCTTTGGTTGGCTAAAACTTTAAAACTGTGCTTTTTCCTGTCAGCCTCTGGAAATCGGCCAGGTGAAAGTTAACATTCCCACAATACCTTTTCTGTGGGGTAACGGGCAAGTTCAGGGCAGCATTCTTTCCTTCGGTTGTGTAAACAGACTGCCCTGTCCAAGGCTATTGAAGAGCTCTTGCTGAACATGTAGTCGCTGCTGTTCGCCCTCACAGTTGTTGCTCCGCTGATGATGATGACTTGTATTTTTTAATTGTCTACTGTTTGTATTTAAATAACATGCAGCCTTTACTTTGTTACCATTTAAGATCTTGCCCTAGGCAGTGCTGTATGAAAAATCAGTGTAATCTACTGATTGTTTCATTCACTGCAATGAATGATGTAGTCAGTATTCTTTCAGAAACTTAGTAGTGTGTCTTTACAACAATAGAGTCTTGTTGACAATAGATGAAAAGAGGTGGAGGTCTGCGAAGCTGAACTGACCTTTCCTCTCACTGAGCTTGGCTACCTTTGGTCCTTCCGAAACATAGCGAGAGTGAATTGCCAGGAAAGCATGGAGCTGGGCCTGCAGTTACTGTCTGTTCTGTTTTATACCTAGGTACCTTTAAAGTTGCTGAACAGTTTATGCAGTGCAAAGACTATTGCATATGTAGTTACATTAGTTAGGAATACTTAGTGTGTCTTAAGCATACGCGTAGATTTTCTTTTTAGGGTCCCACACATGAATTTATACTGCCTCATATTAGTAGTTTATATATGAAGAACTGTGCAGAAAGTGGCTTCTCCGTTCCTGTGAATTCCCGTTTTTCAGCTCCTACAAAAACTGTAGTAGTAACGCTTGATCAGTGAGCTGTGGCCAACCTTAGGCGAAGTTTGGGGAAGGGGGATCAGGAATGCAGTGAATTTCAAAGATGCTTCATGTTTGCTTTGCGTATTCCTTGGGCTGTACTCTAAAAACTATTGATTTATTAAAAACAATACCAGTGACTTCAGATTTTTTTCAGCTTTGGCCTTTCCTACTAGAATTTGGATTTTTTTTTTTTACATTTAAATGCCCGAGTCTGTCCCAGAAAATGCATGTTTTTTATTACTGATGTTTGTGGAAAAGGGTAGCAAGCAACTGTCACGTCTGAAAGTTGTGTTTTTACTGAATCCTGACTTGACGGAGAAAGTCGGTCACTGGTGAAACCTTTGATCTTTCATGCTTTCTGGATAGGTCAGGACAGGGCCATATAATTATTCCCTTTCGTTCACTGATGTCACTGGGGTCCCAATACAGAGTGAAGCTAGGGAATGAACCTAAAATTCATCTTATATAAACTCTTAAATTTTGACCCGGAGTGTGTTCAGTGTGGTGCGTGCATGTTTTAGTACTGCAGGCCCATTATCGTGACATCTGTATGATCACATAAATACAAAGACAATAGGATTGGTACAAGCCCTTGCAATTTTCTGTTCTCTATTATTTATGCAAAATGTGGACAACAGTAAAATACCAATGCATCAAAATGCATTAATGTGGAATTTCTAACTTCCGGTTCTGTGACCATAATTTTTCATCAGTTTTAAACCTCTAATGCCTTTTAATATGGTTTCAAGAACTAAATAGGAAGAAAAACACTATTCCTTACTTGGTAAGATAAAGATGTGTTAAGAAACAGACGTTTATTTTCCTGTCTTCAGTTGGTATTCATTTATAACACAGGTTTTATGGACCTCTTAGTTGAACATTATCTGTTTCTCTACATTTAAAAGACCAAATACTCAAAACTGCTGATTTCATTGGCTCTAAGTGTCAATAATATCTTGGAACTGGCTATAGTTAGGTCTGTGGCGTTCTTTTCTATTTAACGTTTTTAAACTTAATTGCTTAAAATAATTCTGGTTATTCTTATATATGTGTGTGTGTGTATACATATGTGGTTCATATATGCCATAATTTTATATATGAATTTACAATTTATCTTTTTTTTGCACAGAAAGTAGTAGTATCTTTTTAGTAGTTATGAAGCTAAAGTAATTCATATGCATGCACAATTTTAATTACATACATCAGTTAGGTATGTACACACTGATATGTGAGCTGCTTGTGTGCAGATACTTATCTCTTCCGTCCTAATGTGCTTGATTTTGCAACTGATACTCGAATAATGGACTGTCTTACGCTCCAAGCAGCTCTGCTGACTGATTGCAGAACCACAGTACAACTCAGTCTGAATAAGGAATAAAGCCAGGCCTTCTTAGATAAAAGACAAAAATAAAATGCTAAGGAAAGATGTACACTGAACAGTAACCTGGGCTTTCTTGTCCACCACCTGTGAAACCCCCGCAGGAATTACTCCTATTGTACGAGTGTTCCCTCCTTCTTAATAGAGGTGTTCTATATCCTGGTTTTCTTGTTGACTGGAGAATGACAGCTTTTAAAAGTATTGTAATGATGAAGTACCATTAGCTGTATACCATTCATGTCTTAAATTGCATCCTTTGTTGCGTTGTTTGCTGTTCGGGTAAAATAGTTGGATGTGGTCAGGATCTTTCCAGCACTTCTGCTTTCTTTTTATTTTCTTGTTTTGCAGGTTATTCATTTTTTTGTTGAATTATATGTATTTCGGTGATCAGTTGGCATGGAAACATGGCTGGTTTATAGGCCAGTTGCTTTTAGCATTAATTCACAGGTACTTGTTGTTTTCAAATGTGAAAATGGAAACCATTTATGTTCTTCATCATTCCCCATCATTAATACTCACATGCTTTCCAGTGCAACATAAATTACCTTTCCTTCTGTCTTAGGGGGAAAAAATGAATTTTTTTTGAAGAGGAAAAAAATAAGAGACTAATACTGTGTTGTATCATGTACACTGTTTTAATAAGACAGAGCTCAACATAAAAATAATTGAAATATGTAACTAGACAAAATCAACAGAACAAAGCCTGACACCAAATCTTAATTTAAATCCAGAAAGCATGTGAGGCATTTCAGTACTGCCAAGTCACGTCACTAAATTCCTTTTTATTAATATATTTATTGGTGTTACCCTTCCTTTTTGTTTTCAGAAGAACATTTTTCTAGTAGGGGTTGATATTGATTAATACTGATATTCTGTGATTTTAGTGGGGTTTAGCAGTTTCTGAAATATCTCGTGGGCAAACGTGCAGAATTTTGCATAATGAATGCAGCAATATTCTTGGTGATATGGTGATACACTTCAGTGACTGCTTCTGGGAGAAAAACAAGTTCACTATCATAAAATCAGCATAATGAAGAGTAGTTGGACTAGATCATTCTTGCAAGTATACGGTCATAACTCCCCCCCCCCCCCCAAACAGTGAGATGTCTTGCAGGTTTTTCTCATTTTGATATGTACTGAGCGTCAGTGAGTCCCTTTTCATTTTAAATTGCTCCAAAAAGTGTATTTTTTGTGTCGTTTGACTGCGGGTAAAATAGCATATAGAAGTAGTACTTGTTTTTTCACATTTACAGACATTTGAAACTGTATCCAAAAACTTACTCTTTTAAGTGTACATAACTACAGGACTGATAGGTGACATCCTCTCAGATTGTGTGCTTTCAATGTAGTTGCATTCAGGTTCGCTAGAGTCAGATTGAATCTCCTTCTGATTTCTGAAAGCTACAGGCCGTTCGTTGCCTGAGGAGCTTTATATAGATTGTATACGTGGAGTAAAAATAAGATTTTGAGTTAATTTACTTTGCCTCCTACTCCTCCCTCCCCTTCCAGCCTTTAAACACTTTATTTCACTAACCAGTTCATAGGGATCGTGTGTTTCATAAACAGAAAATGAACAGATTGAATTGATAGAGTTCATAACTCAGTCTTACATATTTAATAAATGATCACTTCATCTGGCTTATTGAATGTATTGCTGTACTACTTTTTCTTTATTCCTCAAGTTAAAGTCCATGCAATTCAATTTTAAAAGGATACATCTATGCAAGATTTGTCAAATTTAAATAAAAGTACTAAAAATCTGCAGTTTTTGAATGTGTTGTTCATGCCGCTGTTCATATTGTATGAATTTCATGGCATTACTCAGCAACCATATGGTCCATTTCAGCCTCACCATATTTCCTTTTCTTAATATAAGTATCTCTGGACAGTAAAAACAAAACTAAAGAAATTGTAGGTGAAAACCCCACATTTTCACGTTTAATGATTTTTTTTTTTTTTTAAACAACTTCAGTAGAAAATAAATTTTTGCTTCATGCTAAACCCTTCCACAGAGGCTGTTCTGAGCTTTCTCATAGGTCATTTGAAAGTGGCTTTCTCAGAGGTTAAGGAAGACAGTTTAGTACAGGAGAGGGCTTTTTTCTTGCTCACAGCATTTTACAGATCACATTTTTACTAACCCTAGTGCAGCTGCGAGCAGAAGTTAGACGGTACTGCTTCCTGTGTGACGCTATCTCGTCCTTTGCGCAGAATAAAACCATTTCTCCCCTCCGTCCTTCCCCCCTTCCACTCCATTCTCTCTCATAAACAAAGGGGCCTGTTTCTTCATAGAGATGAGTGAAAAATAAATGGGCCCCACCCTTATAAATCTCAGTGTCCTTGTTAAAGTAACTGGAGATAAGAGGTAATTCTTTCATGGCTGTTATAAGCCGCTTTGTTTTTCCTCCCCATCCTTCCTTGAAAGTGGAAGTGTGTGGCTGTCATAGCTGTAATGTCCATCTTCAGAGGTAGGCTCCAGGAATGTTTCACCAGATGCTGAATCCCGCTATTGTGAATGGATGTCTTAATCGATATTTTAACCAAATATGTTTTCATTTATAACATTTCCTTGTGGTATTCATGCTTATGAAAGGAGTGATGTGTTTGAGCTTTACCTGCAACTCCCAACTCATGTTAGTTCTGACCATTGGTATGTTTAAGTTTGCGCAGCAGTTGCTAGTTGCCTTGTTGTTCGGTTGTATAGTTAGGAAGCCCTCAAAATTCGTGACAAAGCCAGTAAGTTAATATAGTTGCTGTTGTGTGATCCCAGCTCTCTACAGTAAGAAGACAGTGTCTTTCTTGCATTCATTTATTCGTAGGTTGGGTATGGTATACATTGAAATCAAAAGCTTCCTTTCGGTTGGGAAGTCTTCTGTGGGAGCTTGCCAAACCTCCCAGAGAATTACGCTGCTAATCATGTTGTCCTTTAAATGTTTTTGACATAAAAGTTATGCTACCCTATCCTTTAATTATCTTTACCTGAAATAGTTGACACGGTTTAAGGAATAAATAGTCAAGCTTAATTTGAGTGCTTTATCTGGGCGTTCTGGAAAGTATACATCTATTGAGCAAGGTTGAAAAGAAATGTGTGAAACATAGAAAGGTATCAATGTGTCACTAGAAGGTTTATATTTTTATTAGCTATGCAGTTTTCAGAATTTCCACTCATTTTGCAAGTAATTTGACTTCCGTGACATTGTTGTTTTCTAACTTTACACAACGCCTACCACCAGGTTAGTTGCCTGCAAAGTAATAATGTAATAAAATTGTTTTAATGATTTTTTTTTTTCTTAAGAAGTTGATATATTGCAGCTTGCATACAAGATAATTTTATGCTCACTAGCATTCAAAACTTGGAAAGTAAATTTCTCATGAAAATACCAGTGGGAAGCCTCTATAATTTTGGTACTCTTAACTGTGAGTAGCAGTTCAGAGGCACCCGGAGGGGTTGTATTTCACGATGTAGTGTGGCATTGTAGTCTTTATAAGAAGTAATAATGCTAACTATTTTATTTTTTCCAAAAGCTTGAGAATGTACCGATGGCATTACCTCTTAAAGTATTTAACTCTTGGGCAGCTGCAGCTCTATAAATTTTTTCTACTATTTATACTTACCCAATTTTATCTAGTTTACAGTTTAGACATAATGAACCTCATCTAGGCTACCCATGGATGTAAAATTTTCACTGAGAGTTCTATCCTAGATTTCATCCGCTGTTCTCAGCCTGCTCTTTCTTTTTTGCCTTTTGAAACTTGTCCTAATCCAGTCAAGGATAGAAAGAATTAAAAGATTAATCTTTTGGGAAAAGTCTCTGAAGAAAATATTGGAAGAGCTGCAATATCCTCTGGATTTACTCTGAAGAAATAACAGCTGTGCTATGAAAGTACCTAATATGCGCAAAAAAAAAAAAAAAAAAAGCTAAAGTAACCCAAGTTAGGGCACAGAAATAACAACTTCTCTTTCTGTTTTTATTGTTTTTATTGTTTTTGTGTTTCTGTTTTTATTATTTTTGTATTGAAACACCTGAGCTAATTTGGTTTGCTTTACCTTCAGAAAATAGGGAAATTTAAGCTGTCGGGAAAACCTGTTGCTCTGTTGTTTCTAGATCTCAAGAACAGGAATTAGTTTCATGTTATCCGGTCAGATTTTGGAAAACGGTCATAATGCTTTCCTGATTTCTGGGAGCTATCTGGTAATTCTCCTCTTGTGCCAGGCAAACAAAAGGCTGTCATTCCCTCCCTTTTTTTTCAGAAATTACAGCCAGCAGGACTTTCTTTCCGATATCTTTCTGTATCCTGTGTCCATTTTCTGAACACCAGAAAAAGTCTCAAAATACCTTTGGAGTTTACGTGCGTGAAGTAGGTGATCCTTTGATTATCTTTGGGTTACAAAATTCCGAGTCATTTGAGTACTTCCTGTGACTACCTACTTTTAGAAATACAGCACCAGTGCAAGCCTTTGAGCGCCCTGCTGTTTATCCTGCTGCTGCCATTCCCAGTGTTCCTAGTCTGTGCATGTAGAAAAACCATAGAGTAAGATTTCTTATTTTGGAAATTATTTATTGATCTAATACATTAGTCTAGTTTCCATTCTAATTACGTCTCAATCTGTTGTCAATCTGTATTTTGTTTTGGAAGGAAGTTGCTATGGTCTGTTTTTGTAACTGTCCATTTTTCTCAAACTATAACGCTGCAGAAGTTTGAGGCTGTCACTGAGAGAGGGGGAGATAACGTTTGCGTGACGCACATATGTGCCGTGGGCAGATTTTGTAAATGTCTCTGCCTGCAGATTGGTGGACACAGGAGCTATAAGTAGTTTATTTTTTAAATAAACGTGTGTGGAAAATGCTAGAATAAAACTGCAAACTGACGGCTTTATTTGCTGGGAAATGCAATAGTGAATTCATTTTTCAAAATACAGCTCTGGGTCAAAACAAGAATATACAGCTGAAAAGATAACCTGTTGAGAAATTTTTGCCTATGTGAGGGATGAAGGCTACCGTATTGTTTGAGATTTTGTAGCTCTTGATAGTAGAATCAGTAACTCCTTGTAAAAAATTTTCGCTGAACTGATGTTTTTAGCACTGATGTCTTATGCAGTTTGTAGAGATAGCAGATGGTTTGTGCCCTGAAAAATTTTTACTTTGAAGCCTTTATCTGCAGACAAAGTGGTTTTATACTTGTGAGTAGTCCCTTTTCAGGCCTGAAACGGTTAAACTACAGAGATTAAAAGAAACATTATAAAGCCTAGTGAAAAAATGCAAATATGGGTCATTTTTGAAAACGTCTGTTTTTTTCACCAGTTCAGTGGAAACAGCTTAAAGCGTTCAAAAACCTTCTCCAAAGCCTTTTAGTATGTGCTATGTGTGGGAAGAAATATTTTGCTTCTCTCATCAAGTCATGGGAATAGCTCCCCATTTTAACTGTGTTTTTCAGTACAGCTTTAACTGTGATGTTGGGACCAGAGCCTTTGTAATTGAAACTCAAAACTCTGCTTGAAGAAAAGCTCAGTAGAACAGTTCTCTTACATCATATGCTTTTATTATATTATGATTAAATGTAACATGATAATATAAACCAAGCTTTTGCCTTAAACTGGCTGTTTTATTTGGCGCTTTGACTGTTGTTACTGGCTCATTCTCAGTGCGCTTGTCATTTTTATGCATCCTGTTTGCTTACCTTCAAAATGAACATCTTTTTAGAAAATCCTGTTTACTCAAGACTGGCTCAGTTAGTATGGGTTGGCCTACAGAATACGCGGGATGGGAAATGGAAGACTCTGAGTCTATTATGCTTCAGACTTTCTAATTTTCCCATTTTTAAGATAGAACTGTTCTTGTTCTATAGCTTGTAGTCATCAACAACCATTTTCTTATTAGAAAAAGAACAGCAGAGGTCAGTGGTGGTGGGAAGAACTGGAGAAGGAGAGTCCAAGGGAGAGAAATTAAAGAGAGCTTTAAGGAGCCCTTTGCACTGGTTCAGTGTTTGAGAGTCGCTTTGGTGTTCGGAGGAGCATAGTGGAATGTAACGCAGGAAAAAGCGTTCATGCCTCTCCTTTGCCAGAAACCTTAATACCGTGTTGAAGTGTCCTTTTTTAATTACACTGATCTTAAATATATAGCCCAGGCTTCTAAATGTTTTAGCTGTAAAACTTAGGGGAAGTTTCTAGCTCTCCTCCATAAACAGTTTTTCTTTTTTTCTTTTTCTTTTTCTTTTTCTTTTTTTTTTTTTACTTGAAGGATTGCTACCACCAATAGCGCCATGGTTTTCAGCTGAAAGGAAGATGAATCACATTAGATGCATTCCTTTAATTTAAAAAAAAAAAAAAAAAGGTTATAAAGATAATGAAGACAGCTAGGTAGTCATGCCGAATGGTACAGTACTGTTATTTTTAGTGTCATTTGAGTGTGTTCTGCTGACCTCAAAAAATTAAACCTTGTGAAACTAATTTGATTATCCAAGGCCCCACACTTGCTTATCTTCAGGTTTTTTTGATAAGGAAAACAAGGAGTGCCCCAGGTAATAGTTTAACGTTCTTGGCCAAAGTACAGGTGTGCTGTTAGAGAAATTGCTTTCAGTGTTTGGGATCAGAATAAAGGAAGTCTTTGATGTTGGCTCCTCTTGGGTTTCTGGATTTCTTTCTCTGGGAGAGCATCCTGTACAACACCTAGAATATAAGAAAAGTGTAAAGAGTAGCCCTCATGATAAGCTGTAGTCAGAAGTTATACTTTGTCATACATCGCTAGCGGTGTCTTCGAAACACGATGTGAAATTAATGCTCGCGAAAGTGACTGCATTGACAGCCCTAGAAAATGTTACTTCCTTCCCAAAGCAAACTTACAGCTCAGGGAGTGGGTTCGAAACAAAACTTATTGGAGTGATGTGAGTTGCTGTAGGAGAAATATTTTAGGAGTAGAGATAGATTTGTTTTTATTGTTTTAAGTTATTTCCTTCATAGTTCAAATACATAATATTTTACAGGCAGATCAAGAGTAATTCCTTGAGTGTATTACATTCAACATTAATGTTATGTGGACATTCAACATTAATGTTATGTGGATGTTCAGCCTATATGAAATTCTCAGCAAAGATGCCAGGTCTGATAACGTGGTAAAAGACAGCGTTGCTTGCTTGCTTCTTTGTATTGAATGCATTTCACTTCATGTGGAATCAAAACCCTCTTTTGCCAACCTGATCTAGACTTGTGTTCTGTAGCCTAATTATTGTCTTCAAGATCATCCAGTACTGCATCTTCTGTGGAAAGTGTCTTAGTATGTCTTGGCATGATGTATATTGTTACTGGAATGGCTAAGGGAGTTAATCATTCTGCTCCTATTACAATTGTTGAAGCAGATTGTTTTTCCAGTTCCTGTCAGTAGGAGTTTTCTAGCCTTAACCAAAAAAAAAAAAAAAAGTCAACCCCCTCCCCCCCACCTATAAAGTTTATAGGGTAACATGTAAGTTCCATTATATTTTAAAGTAAAGTTTGGGTGTATGTTAAGTTTCTCTCCCCCTTCCTTCCCCTCCACCCTCTAGTTGCCATTTATCAGCTTACTTCATGGTAGCTGTCTTGGGATTTGGTGACACTAGTTACATACCTGGAATATGGTGCGCGGTAGGAATGTCTTTGATGCAAGCTTGATGTATACATTCGGTTCTCTGTTTTAGAGATATTGTCTCATCTGTTACTAGGAAAGAAGTTGATGTCAATAGTTAGAATTACGGTCAAAAGTGACTGCTGAAGTATGTCATAATTTTCACATTCTTTGATTCTCAAGTTGTATATATTGTACTGAGTTTCATTGCATTACTTCCTGTTAGTTATAAAGTAATTTGTGGCTTAAGCCACAGTCTGCAGGCAGGGGCATTTCACAGGCACCTTAAAACTGATGTTCTGAGTAATAAATTTGGCAGCCGTAGCCAAGATTTCTCTGAAGCTGGGATTAGTGGAAGTGTACTCAGCTAGGCAGTTCCACCGTTTGAGATATGTTTCTAATTTTTTTCCTCCTTGTCTTTCCTTTTCTTCTTAATAAAGTTGAAAATACTTGAAACAGAGTAAAGTCTTTACTGTAGAGAGGCACTGAAATGCTGTATATGAAGGGAAAGCTCTATTCTTTAAATTGTTTTTCCTTTTTGTGGCATTGCCTTCACGTATCTGCGATTTTTGAAGGGCACCTCTACAATATTGTATTTAGTGTGTGTTGTATTGCTAATACTTATACTTATTTTAGTATTTGATGTAGTAGTTAATATTGTGGTTTAATTTGCTTTTTAACCTTCATAGACAATTAAAACATTTTTTCCAGTAACACATCGTTATTACTGCTTGTTCATTTGACATGAAATAGCTGTGATTCATAATGTTTTCAGCCTTACTTTGAAAAGCATTAGTTAAGATTATGCATATCGTTATAGCATGGTCAGAATATATCCTCTGAGTAATTTTTTTGATAGATGTGCAATGCTTCCTGCTAGTTTTCACATGGATGTTTGAAGTAAATGTGTAACTCATAGAAAACATTGCCACATGATTTTGTTTCCACGAACAGAAAATTTCTTTCTGATCATAGGCTTCACAATGTCTCTGGTAGGAAGTTCATTTTTTGTACCCTGACAGGCATTGAGGATTTTGAGACATGCTGACAGACAACAGGGGGGAAAAAAACCCAGCAGAACTGCTAGATGCTTAAGAAGGACTACTTA
Organism: Struthio camelus; assembly: GCF_040807025.1. Classification (NCBI taxonomy): domain Eukaryota; kingdom Metazoa; phylum Chordata; class Aves; order Struthioniformes; family Struthionidae; genus Struthio; species Struthio camelus. The sequence continues at coordinate 79,732,545 of NC_090945.1, forward strand.
GGCAATCCTTTTAAAAAGTAACCATCTTCTCATAGTTATAAGACTGTAATATCTGAGAATGCAACATTTGTTTTCTATGTAAGAATGGAGGAGTAATGAGGAATCTTGATTATCAGTAACAGCAGGGAAAATGTAGAATTTTCTAAATAGGAATCAGTGACTGACTTTGTTTAGATTGTGCCAAAAGGGAAAATCAAGCAAGATAGTTGTATCAGAATGTTCTGTTTTGAGGGCTTTGTGTTGTATGATGCAGCAATCTGCTTGGATACTGATTTCCCACAAGTGCTTAAAAAAAAAAAAAAAAAAAGATGTCATATATGCGTAAGTCCTAGTACCCATGGAAGTCTATGAACCAGGGTGGTAACTACATAGTAGTGGAGTTGGTTATATTTTTTATATAAGTGAATGAACTGTGAATGTCAAGGAGAGAGTGGTTGGGTGTATTTCAATCTTCACAATTAACAAGAGGATATAAATGGGTGTAACTGCTTTGCACATCGTTGGGTCAGCACTGCACCGGAAACCACTTTTATTTTTCTTGGTCTCTTGCAAATTAAAAAGAAAAGAAGGAAGATGACTTGTTTTTACTGAGTTTAGGTAAACAAAGAACATAGAGTGCCATAGCGTTCATTAGCTGTGCTCTGTTTCAGTAAAGTTTCAGCATGTTTAACATTAACCTTTAAGCCCTGTAGACTTCAGTAGAGACTGCACATATGCTTAAGGTGAAGTTTAGGCTTAGTATTCTCTTATATGTATATTGTAAGGTGCTGATCTTCTTTGAAAATCAGTTTGGGATTGTTTCTGTTAATTTCAGTAAGACTTGCAGCAGGTCGCTAAAATCTTAAGCAGTCCAGCCAGAAACATTAAATGGAGGGGATGGTTAAAAAAGAAAAAGAAAAAAGAAATAGAAGTCCATCTGCTAGGTAATGCAGGCTTCCAAGCCCGGCTATCTCCTTTTCACACGCACCCTGTTTGGTGGTGTTCTTCATGAATGCCCCCCCCCCCCCCCCCCCCCCCACCAAAAAGACATCTCCTGAGTTATGCTGAAGACAGTGGCAAAAGATGCTGGCACCGATTCTGGAGGAATCGGGAGGTTTGAGTGACAGATAGCATGTTTTAGAGGCTGAATATCAAAATGATGAAGATTGTTAAACATACTTTTTCTCTTGCATGCATTTCACTAATCAGTGTACCTGCAGTGTATTTCAAAGTGTATTGCTACCTGCCTGATTGTAGAATTTGGTTCTACCTTGATTCTAAATGTCACTTGAGGCCAGGCCCCGCAGAACGATGAGACTATCGAAACAAAGTCCCAAATTTAAAAAATTGTGACATATCATGAACCGTAAAACATGATGTTAAAGTATGCTATTTCTAGTAATTTTTATAGTGCATATTGGCAAATCTAATTCATAACAGCTTCTGCGGTCATGTTAGGAGTGGGATTTTTTTTGCTTGTTTTGACAACTTTTTGCTTTGGTTAGTATAAACATTTGTTATTGAAAAACATCTAGTTTTTCGAGGACTTCAGGTAAATAAGTGACAACCTGGACCAAATATGCAGCCTAAGAAAGAACATAAGGTAAAACTAGATGCTCTTAAGGGTTAATTCTCACGTTAAAGAGCAAGGCTAAATTAGTTGAGTGCCCAACCTGTCATTTTAGGTCCTGTCTTTGTAAATGCTAATTGTTTTGTTTTGTTGGTTGTTTGCACTTTGTTAAAAACTTAAATCGCTTTGATGTTTTACAGTGCATAGGGGAAGTTTTGTAGGAAAAATTCTTTTAAAAGGACATTGTCAAGGAAGATTTCCTGCTTATTTAATTTTTCGCGCTTGTTTGTAAGAACCCTGAGAAACTTGAAAATGAAAACTCTCATTTCCAGTGCTGCTCTCCTCCATTTAATGTGCATATTAGTTTGTCATTATAGGGTTACTCATAAGTGTTGTGCTTTTTGGCATTGATATATTTTTCAGAAAAAAGAATTGAAGCATTTGTTTTGAAAAAAGAAAAACACATTTAAAGAATTACATGGACTTTGCAAACAGATTTAAGAAAATGAAAGGTAGGTCAAATTTTGGGCCTACAAACCTGACAATGTCCTTCAATTTTAACGTTTATGCCTTTTTTGAGAAACCTCCGTGAATCTTATGATGTTACATTGATCAGTGGCAGAAAAATGTAAAAGTGCCATTGTTAATCTTTGTTAATCTTAATATCTCATCTTGTTGCATTGGGATATGTTTTCTATTCTTCTTGTCAGCAAAAGGCTGTCAAATGACAGCCTACACTGAGATCACTATTATTTGTGTAACGGCATCACTTTAGTTACTCTCTCTTTGTAACAGAAATGCTTGTTTTAGAGAAGATCTATAATAAACCGTCAAAGCCTAGAATATGTCAGGGAGAAGTTTCTTATCCTGCAGTTGTCAGCATGTCTAATTTTATTTGCTTAAATGTGCCACTTGGAATGTGCTATGCAGGGGTGTATACCCTTGTTTCAAGAGTGACAGGAAACACAGGTATGATTTGGGAGCAGGCAGGAAACTTAAAGCATTTATATGTAGGTCTTCTTTTCTTTCAGCTTTAAGAAAATATATCTCATGCCAGGTTTGGTCCGATAATTTAAAGCCCCCGTGCTGCCAGAGGAATGGAGGCAATAGCTCAAGAGCCTTCCTCTCCAATTTTGGTGACAAAGTTGGCTAATAAGTTCATTAATCCTCTGGTTTGCAAGACAGCACAGTCACTGGAATTGCTTGTGCGTTGGACTGACCTCATATCAGGTTCTGTAGCTGAAAGCTGCTTTTTAATTTTTGAAATTTTTTCTGTAAAAAATAGACTAGGATACAGGTGGTTTGTTTGTTTGTTTTTTAGAGCAGCTAACCCAAATTGCAGCCTGGAAAAGGCACTAGTCTGTTGTGTGTATGTAACTGTTCACCATGTGGCTGGATGCTCTGACTGTGTGTGTGTGTGTGTGTGCACGCGCGCGCGCATATTGTACGTGGTATTGTTTTAGAAAAATTCCAGTAGTCACTGACATGGTAGCTGTTACTGAGGCAAGTGCTTCACCACCAGACATTTGCCACGCTGTGGGGAAAAAAACCAAAAAACACTGTGTCACTCCATAGCTGGATTGAGCTGTCGGGGAAAAAGCTTTTTTCTTAAATACATTTAGATAACCTTAAGGGCCTGACATACCCAACAAAACCAGCAAGTTCAGAGTTAAGGCTTCTCACTCTGTCTTTAATACCTACTGCAGTGCTTGGCTTTCCGGCACCGGTGGTACTGGAGATCACACAGTATCCTCAGATCCCCGCTCACCTAGGCAAAGCGTTTACCCCATGAGCGGTGCCGGCCGTGGCAGGTACGGCTGCGTGCGGCAGCGCAGCAGGTCTGGTGGCAACGAGCAGCAGAAGGGGGAAGGGTGCAGATGCAGTGAGAAGCTTTAACTTGGAGTTTCCTGGCTTCTGTGAGCGCAAGTCAGACCCTTAACGTTGTTTTAATGTATTTTTTGTGTTTAATTTTTAGTAAAAATTTGAACACGATCCAGGCTACAGAGGTTGCAGTGGATAAGAAGTTTAAAAGCTTTGGTTCAAGATTACAGGAGGCTGCGAGAAAAATAAAAGACATGGAAATGAGGATCGAATGACAGGCTGCTATTTTGCCTCAGAATACTGAAGATTGTAAAGCGTTGAGAAATCGAATTCATGACCCTGGAAATCAAGCTCAGATTAAGAAATGTCAGGTTGGTAGGGGTTCCTGAAAGTCTGAAGTTAGGATAAACTGAGATTATGTTCCCATAATAAAGGTGCTAAGATATGGGGGTGGATGGTTTAATTTTTATCATCTGTTATGTACAGTGCTATACCGTATACTTGAGTAAGCCAACTAAGCAAATTTCATTTTTTCTTTGTTAAATGAGTTTCATGTTTGTCATGCAGAATGCCATTTCTGATCAATTTACGGTTACTCCTCTCTGGCACTGAGTTGCATGATTTACTGTTAAAGCAGACTTGGAAAATACTGCTCTGAAAATGCACACTGCTTTATCCTGCTGCACTAAGGGTCTGCTGTAAAACCAAACACGTGGTGCAGCATGACATTGCTAGATAAGGAACAGGCAGAATGTGTCTAAATGGTGGAAGAAATATTTTTATGTTCAAAAGGTTCCGATTCATAGCGAAACTGTGTCTTTCGAAATGTAAACTTTAAATAGCGACTGCCACTATGATTAGGTTACCGTAAGTTTACTTAAGTGTTGAGTTATTGTCTGTAATGCAGTGATACGGTATTTAGGCAGAAAGATTGTGCAACAGGAAGTCTGTGCTGGAGTTCAGAAAGGATTTTGGCAAGCAAGGTATTTGTAGTGTTTTCATGGTCAGGGCCACTGGATACATTTGAGTTTTGAGGACTCTACTAGCAGGAGCAAGACTGAGATTTTCTTGGGTAAAAGTATCCTTCTCGTCATTTTTCTGACTTTCAATTCTGTGCCCTGGGCCTGGGTCTGGCATACCACTGAATCATCACCATTAGACAAAAGCAGCTTAGTTAAAATCTGTAGTTATACGGGCATAAGGGAAAAATAAGCCACACATACATTTTTGAGGAATCATTGTAGGGGTTTTTTTTCCCCCCTTCTCTTAAAGGGTTGTGTTCTGTGATACTGTGTTTTATGCTTTTCAAGGGTAGTTCTAGTCAGAAAAGTGATTCTTAAAAATGGCAATTTTTAATCTTGTCTTCTGTTCTCTGTTGTTTTGGACGTTGTGTGCTCTTCTGTTGACAGAGACGCTTTAGTTGCAGCTGTGAGGGAGTCAGCTATGCCATAGTCTTCCTTAATCACTTACAGTTATCGAAGTAATATTTTCTTTTTTTCTTTTAGCTAGGGCTTAAACTTGTCGTTCAGATCTGATTTGCTGCACTGGCAGAGGAGATGACCACAGCATTTCATTTGTAAAAGAAACATAGTTTATGCTATTCAACGGGAATAGGATTCACAGTGTCATTTTACATTTATGTTTCAAAACATAATTACATTTTATTAATATAATTACATATACTATTTTGAAAGAGACATAAGCAGGTCTATAATATTATTTTAGGGTATTTCTAAATATATTTAATACGGAGTTTTATAATTCCCATTAAAGAATAGTAATTATTCTCCGGATAACTGTGTGGCATTTATGTTGTACATTCATGTTATGTTTGTGTCCTGTACCAAATTCTTAGAATGTGGTTTACTTATTAAAAATATGACTGGTACGTGGGATACGTGGCTCTTTCTAGTTCATACAAGTAACAACAGTAAGTTAGCAAAATGCAGGATTTTAAAAAATTATATTGAAAAGGCTTCCGTTTAATTTTGGTGACTGGTTATTAAGTGCTAGTTTGTAGAAATAATCAGTGAATTTTTTCTGTGCACCAGAAGTACTTCTCAGGATATTGATTGCAATAGAGGTTAGGAATTGATCTGCTTAAAGAGTTTGCGCACAAGTATTGTGCCCACGGAGAGCGTTGCTGCTGGGGAGTACTTTTAACATCTGAAATGCCTGCCAGCTATAGAGTGAACGCTACAGTTGCCGTCCATGGGCATAACCGGGTGTCAGGAGATGCTGGGACTAGAACAAGAGAGAAACCAATGCGTTTAAGCAGTGACTAAATACAAAAGAATTGGTTAGGATCTGTTGCCTTCCTGTCCTGAGTCTGAGAGCTCCTTTTGCTGTTTGCTGTTAAATAAGCAATTAAAAATGTATTGTACAGTTACATTTAAATTAAAGCCAGCTGCAATTTCTAGAAGTTTTCCAGCTGAGGTGCTAGCTAAAACAGTGCGGGTATAGGAAACCTTCCAATCTCCCTGCTTTAATCTTCTTTAAGTATAAAACTGTTTGAATAGGTAAAAACAAACAAACAAACAAACAAAAGTTAAATGCCAGATTGTGGTAGGATTAGTCTATCGTTTTGAGTTTGGTAGAGGCGAGCACAAAATTTGTGGGCGCAGGCTAGGCAGTTAATTAAGATACTGAGGGTAACAGCGTCCTTAGTTGTTCTCGTTCAGCCCCAGACCTGAATTTCATCCCAGTGAAGAGAGGAGATGACGTGCTCCTTCTGCTGACTAGCGAAAATCCCTTTCCCCAGCGGCTTTTTTCCTTTATCTTTCCTTTATCTTCCTTTCCTTTATCTTTTCCTTTATCTTGACTCTACTTTTTTTCCGTCTGCTTGTATTGCAGGTGACAGTCTCTCAGGGTTAGATTTTTGATCCAGGTTGGGACTGGATTCAGCTGGGGAATCTCAATCTTTTGCATTAGTGTGTAACACTAAGTTGTGCTATCAAACAATAAACAAAGCTTTTAACACTGCAACCAATGTATGTCTCTGAAATTTGCCTACAAGAAATGCCTACCCTGATTCTCTTTGCAGTGTTTTAATCTACTTGTTTCAAGAGAGGGGGAAAAAAATCATATAGTTTATTCTGGTTTTAGTTTTTCCTGATCTCTTTAGGAATTCCCCTTTTTCCACCCATACTTAACTACTTCTGTATAAAAGTAGAGGTTTACTATTATTCCTCTGTACTTTTGTATACTTACAGCATCTCTAATGTTAAAAAGATGCTCTCAAAATATGTTGTTATAAGGATTACTTATCATTTTAAGACTCTACAAAGAGGATATACGTGAAGTCTGCACTTTCAGCTTTTTTCCCCCCCCCTAAATATTAAACGTGTGCATTTCTTTGTTGCTGTACAATGTTCCCTTAAGTGTGGTGTTCGTTTAGGAATGGACATTTGTTCATAATTTGTCAGAGAGTTTTTGATGGGGGATTATGTGTGATGTGTTTATTTGACTAAGTCATACAGAAGTACTTTATAAAATTTGTAAGTCTAAGCAGACCTGGGTAGATCAGCGCTAAGCCTGATTGACATTGGGTCTTCAGGAAATATAAATTTTTGCAGTAATAATTTTTTCAGTGTGATTTTAGTCTGAGCAGATCAGTATCACATATGTAAATTGAATACCCACTGAATTGCTTATAGTATTCCGTAAGTTATGCTCTTACAGGCCTGGACAAGACTTTTTTTCACTCTTTCTAGAGCTTACAAAGTGTGGAATCCGATCAAAATATAAATCTTGGTTACAATTGCACAGACGCTTTTTAATAGTGCAGTAAGGATGTCCCTTTACAAAACAAATTTACTGTTCCCTTAGTGTTTTCTTTCACCTTCTGTTTTCTGCCTCTCGAGCCCCATAGCGTTTTTCTCTCTCAGCTCTCATTTTCTTTATTTTGTTTGTTATGACAGTAGGTCTGTTGCTGTTTTATTGGCTTCAGTCCTTGAAATCTTTTTCTGCTATCAGAATACAGAGACTAGCTGTAATCTGTTTTTTATTAGGTTATCGTGGCTTGAATAACACCTTTTCTCTGCTTCTTCATAGGCATTCGACCTCCGATCATGAATGGGCCCATGCATCCACGCCCTTTGGTAGCATTGCTGGATGGCAGGGATTGTACAGTAGAAATGCCTATTCTGAAGGATGTAGCCACAGTGGCATTTTGTGATGCTCAGTCCACACAAGAAATTCATGAAAAGGTAATACTACGCTGTAGTATAGTTTAAGTGTTGTTATGAAATGAAATGCAAATATTTTTATGATTGCAAACAGACAGACTGTTCTGTGCTAGCTATGACAACGTGTTAGCTCTTGCAGTTTGGTTAACAGTTGAGGTTATCTGAGTTAGTACTGACTGTTTCCAATAAATGACGAGCACAAAAATGCCTGTGTTGAAATACATTCCTGTGCAGCGTATCTTTGGTTGGATGTTGTTCGTTATGCTTACCCACTGAATATAGTGGAATTAGACGCATGAAGAGAGTTACATCTGGGAAAAAGATATCTTTATATGATGTTTTGAAATGCTTCTCAGAAACGCTGTTGATAGGCCTTCGACTGGAAGCCAAATATAGGTATTGGATTGGCTGTGCTAAGAACTTCCAAATTTCTCTTGTTTCGCCAAGGAATTGTGCAGACGAAGCTAGGAGGCCACGTGCACTGAGAACTGACGCCGCAGAAAAGCATTTCGAAACAAATACCAAAAATGTATTCAGAAAATGAATTTTGAAGTGGATTCTAAATGTTCCGGAAGTTTGCACAACCATTGATTGCCCTTTCCTGATAGTTTGGAAAGCTGAAAAACAGCTATGGTTCTTAATATTTTATCAAAGGCTTTCTAGTTTTCTTAGAGGGCAGTAGGATACCCATTTTCATGATAATGTCAAAGGGAACCAGCTGACCAGTATGCTTACGTTTTCTGTTCAGAGACTTCTTTCAGCATGAAAGACTAGTATCTGAAATCCTTACTTCTCTCTAGGCAGCAGCAAACCCTTTTCACCTCTGTACTTCCGCAGAGTAGAGTGAGTTTTGATGTCAGTACTGTTTGTTAGCAGACTAAGCTTCAAATGCCAAGCTTTCCTTCACTTAACGAATGAATCAAGGCCTTACCGTTTCTACGGTGTTAACAAGTGTAATAGATATGACAGCAGAGGAGGGCAATTACAGGTCGGGTCCAGGGGAAGGTATTTTCTTCCTCTCCAGTGCAGTTCTGTAATAGACAAATACAGATGAAAATGCTAACTTAAAGGCTTGTTAGGTAAGTGTCTATATCGGCTTCTGTGAAGTGTGCATATGGTCCTGTACGCTGCTGAGCATGATTCACGTGTTAAGGAACTGTATCACCTGAACTGAATTACACAGATATTCTTGCTTCTCTGAAAATATATTATTAGACTTGCCCTTCCCTAACGATTGTAACCCTTAGGTTTGTGACAGCTTTTCAGAAGCTTTTCACTATTTTAAATTAATGACATTTAAGTATTTATCTCCTATTCTTATAATATATTTCCTTTTTAAACACTTGCAAGCCTAGCATCTGTGTATGGTAAAAGCCGTAATTGTTTCTTTGATGACTTTCTTATAAAGCTAGGTACTTGAAAATAAAACCCATACTAATTTCCCCTCTGTTATTAAGTGAATAAATCTCATTTTCCTTGATGCCTTTCATGTCAGCATCCTTTTGGTGAGAACCTATCAACCAACTGTTCAGCTTGTTACTTCTTAAGAGAAATACTTTTATTCTGGAAAAAAAAACCTTTCCTTTTTCATTGTTAAAACTTTGGAAATTTGTAGGTGGTTTTTGTTTTTTCTTGTTTTTTCTCTAAACAATAAAAGGCACTACGAAAGCCTTTGTATGCTGAATCAACATAGCACACTAGAACTCCTGATTCTCGTGTTTCAGGCAAAAACAAGAGATGACGCCAGTCTCCTGAAGCAACCCGTATGGTTCCCTGGTGGATCTCTCTGCTGCAGACTTTCAGATGTCTTGTCCTTCCCCCTCCGCCCCCCACTAGAACATGCTATTGTCAGAACAATAGTCAAGAATGATCTTTAAAGATATTTCTGCAGCAGTAGTATCAGATTAATGTCGCTACCTTGATTTATTCGGCTGCTTAGTTAGAGAATAATTCTAATGCAGGTAGGAAAATGAAGAAAATAAAATTTCTCCTACTAGAAAGTAATCTGTATTACAGACACCCTTTCTTCAGTGCGTTGCTGTTTCCCACAGGATAAATGAAACTATTCTTGTGACGTTCCTTTTGAAGAAGGATACTAATTATAAGCTAGATTCAGAGCCGGCAAGATGATAGCTCTGATCTGGTGTCCGTTTTTCTGCCTATTTATACAGTCACATAGGAGACCATCGTTAGGGTGGGTGGTCGGTGGGATGGCATAAACTCAAAGTCTAAACTTTTATTTTGTCACGATGCTTGGTTTTGAAATAGTAAGGTTCTAGCAAAAACTAAGGCAAATTTCCGCCTTCTTACTAACGTTCACTGTGCATTCAACCACGACTGTTGCGGCAGTAAATGAGAAACCAAAAGTAACTAACTGAAGAACAGATACAGACTTGAAAACTACTCTTCTGTCTTCATTGACGAGTTGAGATATTTGCAGATAAATGGATATTAGTTGTTGCTTGTTTTTTAGCTTAATTTGTAAATGTGTAAGACGTTAATCTGAGTGAGGATAATACTTTTTTGATTTAGAGAAATAATCAACCCAAGCTTTTTTCACCCCTTACCTTTTTATGTATTTACACATTCGTAATTAAAGGGCAATATAGTGCCTTATTTCTGTGTATTTATTTTTACTTGTATTTAAAAGTTGTTTTGCTCTTATTACTTTATTTTCCTTTCTCGCACCATGATTATAAGTTTACTATGTGAAATGGCCAAATCCCATTCACAAGGAGTGAATAGCATATGGAGAAGGAGTTATGTAAATGCCATTTCATTTTGTTTCTAGATAATAGCAATCTACTCTTCAGGTGATCAGTGTTGTAATATTGGCAGATGCACAGTGGGTATTGTCCTCCCCGTTACTTCCTGAAATCAACCACGTCATTTACTTCTAATGCATCAACGCTGGGGAATTCCTGCGTGATATGAATGCTTTTCCATAGAAACCCTAAATATTTTGTCAGTGGTGTGTAGTGAATGAACTGTTCAGATTTTGAGACTGTAAGTCAGCACTGTGTGTGTCTCAACTTGTAGCTTTGGAAAACACTTGAATAACTGAAACTTGTTGAGGAACGCAGGCAATGTGTTGTTGACCTCATATTTTTTGTATTTTAGTGCGTACACAAAAGGTTGCTTCCTTTGCTTTCTGTTACGCCAAAATGATTTATTCTCAGTGGACTTGGTAATTCCTCTGGAAAGATAAATATTTTCACTAGCATCCAGTACATTGTAATAGTACAAATTTTCATTAATCCAAGGGGTGATGCGGTCCTAGAGCGTTTGGATTTGCAAAGTTCCGCTCTACAGCCACGTAATAAATTTCTGTGACAAAAATCACAAACCTTAGCTTATTATCATACGGTATTATCATACCACGTTACTGGAACATAGATGAAGAGACAGTGCTACAGATTTTGGAACGCTGCTCACTTGCATGTGAAAGGTGTTCACTTTGCACTTCCACTGTTCCCTTGCAGTGGAAAAAGCTGTTGTCGACCCGTCTGTAGAGTTACAGTAGAGAGATACCTATATTTTGGTGCTACTTGTATAATCCTTATTTGGAAATGGTGCTTTACTAAATTAACACAGCTATAAATATAAAAGTCTGATCCATGTAGATGGGTGGCTGTAGATGAATGTAATGAAAGAAAGTTTGAACTGAGAATTAGATGATGGGAAGACTACAAAAAGATGACCAGAAAAGAGCTGGTAAAAAGAGGGCTGGCATAATTGTGGGGTTTTGATCACAGGGATGTGAGGAGTCAGCGTCTGAAGAGTAAACATTTTGGTATTCGGAGAAAGGATTTCTGCTGGGTCGTGAGAAGGCTGCAAAGACAGGATGGTAATTTAAAGTACTGTATTTTCAGATGGCTAGACAGCAAGAGAGTTAGAGAGTTAAAAAGAGGAGTTTGTAGTAGTTTGTGAGAGAGATACCGGCAAAGTGCAATCTAGGTAGCAGAGAGACTGAGGAAAAAGCTGAACGCATACAGAAAGGAGGAAAAGAAACCAGGATTTGAACATCATTTGTGGGAGTCAAAACCGGGATGTTAGTGAGTGCTGTTATACCTCTTATGTGCGCTAAGCAGAGTTTTCTTCAAATAGGGTTAACGCCTGAGTTGCAATTCTGTAGCGCTTTCCTTACGCTAAATAGTTTATTTGTCATTCTCTTTTTATGGCGGAGGAACTTCAAGTGTGGAAAATAAGTAACTTGCTTAAGGTCAGAAGTAAATAATAATATGTATTAGAGCTCTGAGTTGCTTCGTCTTGTGTCGAAACATTCGTTCCTAATGTTGCTGTGTTTGGAGAGTGAGTTGGATGGTGAAGATGCGATTGTTTCATTCCTTTGAAAAGCAGGGTGCCAGTGCTCAAGTGAGTAGTGACGTTAACTGACAGTGGCCTAAAGTTCTGAAATAACTTCTTGTAGTTAGAGGACATGTATTACAGTTTTTGAGAAATCATTCACGTGCATGGTTTTCCTGATTCCCCGCTCCCGCCAATACAGAAGTTGTTATTTGTTTTTAAAGACAGTTGTAGATGATTATTTCTGGGAGTATGTGTATATATACAGTAAACTTGTTTAAACTTTGACTCTTGAATTCCATTTTATTATAAATGTTACATTTTCCTGCCATTAGATGAACAAAGTCTGTTCTAAACAGTGGCTATGTGATGTTGAGCAGTGTGTTTTTGCCAAAAGCAATACGTTTTTCAAAGTACGTCGTGGGGAGATAACTGGGATCTAGATTCAGTGCATCCTTTTGAGAGATTTAATTCAGTCGTGCTTGGAGTAAAAATAATGTTAAGATCTTTGCGGTTAGATTTCTTTTTTTAACAGAAAATCTATTACTATCAAAATCTACTCAGTGTTTAAATTGTTCATATTTCTTTTACAATTAATTCCCCCCGGGTCAGCCTTCTCATTAACCATTTCAGACTGCTTCCAAACGTACAGGATGTTTTATTCCACCAAAAATATAGGTGCTCATCCAAAGAAAAAAAATTATTTTAAAATAATTAACTTTCTTCCTTGCTCATTCTGGGTCTGTTTGCCTTTCGCCCCCCCCCCCCCCCCCCACTCTGTTGTTCCTCCCCTTCTCTTTTCCAAATCCCACTTCCTTTCAGTGCCACTTAGGACTTAATGCTGCTTCTCGCTCCTTGGCAGCCTACCCAGCACTTCTGACTTCTGCAATGTTTCTCACTCTTTCGACTTCTGTACCTTTGAAGGAGTCACGGACTCAAGCACACCCTTCAGGTCTTTGTGTTGCCTAAGATTTTTGGAGTTCAAATTCTTCACTCTTCGGGCTTCTTGACTTCTGCTATATATGCCGTAACACAGAGCGTGCTTTGTAGCTCCAAAGGGCTAAGTCTGAAAGTAACATGCAAGATCTGGAAACAGAAGTCGTCTAAGCCAAGCAGAAAGAAAATTAAGTGAGCCTTGCAAATTTAAATGAAGACGACAGGAAGCACAGTTAATTAGGAATGATCTTTAAAGCAAACATATATTCTGGAAAAAGGTCAAGAGGTCATTTGAGGCTGTGTATGTTTTCTCATTCCCCTTTTTTTGATGTATTACGTGATTGACTTCTCTCAAAAACACGGAATTAAATCATCTTTACAGGGGATGATGCTTTTCCATATTTTTGGTTTAAATTAAAAAATATTATAATTGAAATTCCAATTCAGTGGTGTAAGACTTGGAAATGTTCAGTCACTGGAAACATTCCTACATTTAATTCCTACATAAAAACGATCATTACAGTTTTATCTGGGACTATTTCAAAGGTGAGCTGAAGAGCTTTCATGATGCAACAAATGGTTTGCAACTGATACAAACAGATCAAGAACCTGCTGTTCAGCCAGATCTTTGATTTGTTCTCCTTATGTTAGTGCTTAAGTAAATTTTTTGTGCTTTTTAGTTTTCCAGCAGAATTTAATTCTGAAAGAATATATATTGAAAGGAGGCTGTCTCTTTCTAAACAGTATTGCATACTTTGGAATGAGCTGTCACCTAGAATCTGATCCAAAACCTGTGGAATATAGACAGGCCCTCTGAATGAGCCCTGCATCAGATTCCTCGTGAACGATTTCAAACAATTTAATAAAAATAGCCCTGTCATTGCACTTTATTACACAACCAAAGAGTTAACACATAGCTATCACAGTAAACAAGTATACAAAATCCGTGTTTGTATTCAATGACCCGTCTGCCACCAACTGCCAAATTTGCCGGCGGTAGCGTTACAGGTCAAGTGTAGCATTACATAGCGAGGCAGGCTGCCAGGATCTCCTCAGAACTAAGCCTTTAAAGAGCAGAATCAAAGTGCTGCTGTACCCAGGAAGCGGCATATATCAGTCTTGCAGACAGGCTGGAGTCTGTAAGGTAGTTGGTTATCAACAAGCATTTCATTGCGCTTCCCAGTACCAGAACTTACTAAGGGTCACTAGAGCTTGACAATTGCTGGTGATTAGTAACAGTTTTTGTTTCCTGTGTCACCACATTTACCTTTTTTATGTTGTTGTTGTTATTTTTATTTTTTGAGACAGTGTTGCATGTGTCGATAATGTCGCTGTCAGTGACTTTCACGACATAATGGTCTTGTGGAAAAGAAGTTCAGGCCACTGGAACTCCTGATGGTTTGGAACCGGAACGTTACTCAATTCCGCATTATTAATAGAGCATACAAATTAATGCGTAGACCTGTGTCCTCTGCAAAGAACTTCTGCAAAAAAACAAAGATGATTCATTGTAAGCCTTTTATTTAGTAAAAGTGTTCTGACAGTTCACTTGCGTCATAATACTCTTGCGTATAATTGTCAGTTAATCTTGGGTTTGAGAGACTAGCTTGAATATCATTTTTAAAAGGAAGTCTGCTTACAGGGTATACATTTTTTGGAGTTTGTATATAGACAGTTTTACGAGTGTGTGTACACACCCGCTATATATATGAAAAATATGTTTATAATAGGTATGTTTATATATAAAAAAAGTACACACTAGGTGTATAGTATATGTAGTTTTTAGATATATTTAACTTACACTATAGTATATATAGTGTATACAGTGTTTTTAGACAATTTTCAGGAGCCTGAAAATAAGTTTTATTTATTTTTATGTAAACATTTGGTACTTATTTGTATTTATGTAAAGTATAAACTTAGATCAGCAGCTGGATATTTGTATTTAATACCACTAAAATTAGTAAAAGTTAAAAAAAAAAAAAAACGCTAGACAGTGCCCCAGCTGAATAAAGTGTGCGTCATGAGGTAGGTGGTTATTGCAGTGACACAGGTCATATGAATCTAACATTGAGCTGAGCGTCTCTTAAAGAGAAACTGGAACTATTGAAGAACTGCACAAACCAGCAGAATTTTGAAGACCTGTTAAATACTATTTGAGCAGGTGGGGTTTCCTTTTCAGTTCTACCAGTTTTACTTTTCTAACGTTCTGGTGAGATTTTCAGAGCACCTACAAGTCTTCTCCTGTGTTACAGACTGCTGGTTACAAAGCTGACGTGCATCTGGTTTTTGCAAGTCAAGTGATACAGAGACTACCCAGTGTAAGCAAGATATGTTTTTTTCTAGTTGTGCAGAATACCTCAAGTCTGCGGGTGACGCTGGAACATATTTTATTTGGAGATGACACAACAAACTCCAAGCCCCAAAAATGGGATATCCTATGGTTTCTAGAACCCGTTGATGTGCCAGATGTCATGTTCTGGTGATGATTTTATGGAAGTCTTTTTAAAAAATTATGATTAAAATTTGTCATTCTGTATATATTTTACAAATGTGCTCTGTCTCTGTGGGTTAGTAGCATTCAAGTAGCTTGGTATTTTGCATACTGCGTTATGTTTTTGTACTCTAGAGGTGATCTGCAAGCTTCTGGGATTAGTCACCCCTACTAAAATATGGTAGTATATGTTTAGATGACTAAAGAAGAATAAAAGGCTTAGCTGTTCAATGCTTAGCATGTTACAATTTGTTTACACTTGTTTGTAAAACAAACAAGACATAGAAGGAAATGGAAGATGCTTACTAGGATATTATACCTCAAATAATTTGAGACGTGGCTTCATGAGGCATGTTACAGTGGTGACTGGTGTGATGACTAAAATAGCCTGGTGCTGACCAAAGATGAAAAAATAGGGAGGAAAATGTTTAAAAAAAGGATTTCAGCCTTCAGTATTCACTACTCAAGATTTGTTAAGGTCTTTGAAATAGAAATATCTACTACTACAGAGTCATCTGTTCTCTAAGAGCCTGGGAGACCTGGCATGTTGAGAAAGCAGAGTAGTCATTTTGAGGTTCAAGAACAGCAGAAAGACCTGTCTGAACAGTCTTGATTGAAAACAATGTCAGCTCACTGAAGAGGGTATGACAAAGGCTTTCAGCAAAGCAGTTTGTTGTAGCTTCACCTGGAAGTAGGTCGATAACTGAAGGCATAAAAATTATGCAGATTGGCCACACAATCGTTTGGCAACAGAAGGAAGCCAACTCACGTCCTGTGTTTCAACTTTTATCGGAGATCCTTTCTTTCTGAAAAGCACCATTGTCATCTGATGAAAGCAGGAGTGGCTGCAGAAGGGACACAGCCGACTGATTCTGCTTGTTCTGTATCAGATTTTGCCCAAGTTTTCTTTCCATGTAAGAGATCATGAAGGAGAACTATCTGCCTGCCACATGCTTGGGCTGTTCTGAAATTTCTGGCTTGCTTATCAAATGTGTATCTGACTTAAATTGACGCTAGCTGATATTTTTGTAATAAATTCTCCCAGCGTAACTTTGACTCTATTGCTGTTGTACTAGAACGTGGCACTTTTTATGCAGTGAATGATGTATCACGGAAGCTGATCATGGGAAATGCCGACCCCCCCCCCCCCCCATACTTTGTAATCCTAGTCTCTCGCAGGCATCCACCACTGGGTGTGTTTTCTTAAGTGATCAGTATATTAGTTGTATGCATAGTTATTTTTCCCTAAAGATTGTTTAGTTTCTTAGAACTGTTTACACTTCCATTGGTTTCCAATTTTGTTTTTATACTCCGATGTAGTTTTTATAGGTTTTGTTTTTATTTCTTGACAAGTTTTTTAGACTTCCTTGTGTGCGTTTCATGGCAGAGAATATAAATACCTTTTCTTTATAAAATTTCAAAGTATAAAAATTCCATTACTAATTTTTTACGTCTTTAAATGGCAATATTAACATCCACCAATATTGAATGTTTCTAACTTCAGGTTTCTTGCTTTTTGCCTTTTTGACATACTTCAATTACATGGCAAGTTGCAAAAAGCACTAACATAATTAATCAAATTAATGTGAAATAGTGCACAATAGCAGAAGATTGCATTTCCTTGCTAAGTTGTCCGTAATCCTAGAAGAGGCTCAAATACTAAAAATTCTGAAAGATTTGTCATTTACATCTATTAGTTATATATTCCATATGATGAGTAAAGACCTATGTGTGGAAGTGACGAGTGTCAGCCTCAGCTTGAAGAGTCTTTGTCCTTTCCTTGAACATATTCCCAGGCTTCCAGATTCTTTTCAGTTTCCTCCTATTGCCAAGCCATCACCTGAACAGGCCCCAAAAGTGCAGCGTAATGAGCCCAAACTGGTGCGCTTAGAATCCAAATTATGGTCTTGACTGGTTGAGGTAATAAAATATGTATGATCATGAAGTGAAAAGCTGCTTCCCAAATCAAACACCTGACTTTTTAAAATACATGTCTGAGTCGGTTCAGTTGTCTTCTAGCTCCTACTTAAAGCAGTCCGGAAGCAGCTCTGAAGGTGAGCTAGTGGTGCTCAGAGTAGCAGCTGCCTGTCTACATGGACACACGCGTGCACCATTGACTGACTTCGGTCTAGGAGAGGAGGAAAAGAAGAGTCTGGCTGTTAGATAAGCCTCAGGTGGATCATTGTAAGCTCTCAACTGCTTCAGGTTTTGTCCTTCTGACACCTGAGCAAAGGATGTTTCTTCCTGCTGTGCAGCCATCCAGAGCAGCCCAGGAGGGGGAGGAGAGGGAGGAAGAGATGTGTGTGATGCCGCACAGAGTGGGAGACATGGCTAGTTGGAGAGGATCAGGGTATCATAAAGAACTTGAAGATCTTGAGGCCTGCAGTAGTAAGTGCAAGGAAATTCAGTAGTACAAAACTCAGGGTTGTGATTCAAGAAGGAGGTCCTAGTATAAAGTGGAGAGCGTTGACAGTAAGTTGTGCTTTAGAAAGAGCAGGATTCAGATTTATCCTTTAGTCAAAGGATCAGCTGCCAGCGTGATGCTGGCCATGCCAAACACACATGTAATGCGAGATTTCATTAGGAGAGATTTCCAGTAAACGCATCACTGTTTTCAGTACTACTCCTGGTTTGACACAGTTGGGAGAGACCTCAGGTAGTGCCTGTGTCCTATTCTGATCACCCACAGTCAGAAGAGTTAAGCTTAAACTTGCATGAGTGCGATGAAGAAGTCTTAGAATGATCAAGGGGCTAGAAAGGGGTCATCCTAGAAGGAGTAGGCTTGTGAAGGCTAGCCAAACAAATGCTGAGAGGGGATATGATCTTGCTGTCTATATTTTTTATATATATATATATATATACATACATATATATATATATATATGATTGTAAATACCAAGGAAAAAAAGTACAGTTGAAGCAAATGGCTAACACTGGTGCCAGAACAAATGACTACAGGCTGGGCTACAAATAAATTGAGGCTGGGAGTGAGAAGAAACTTCCATATTGTTAGAGCTGTGAGATTTTGGAATAGTTTTCCTTTAGGGATTAACAGGCCAAAAAGCCTAACACAGTTGAGATAGTCGCTCAAATCAAGTTATGAGAGGGAATATGTCATGCATAGCCTGCAGCAGGTATGGGCTTTGACTTGGTGCTATGGGAGATCTGTTCCAGTTCTGTGTCGCTGTGGAAGCAAAACCAATGCACTGGGTTTTTTTCTTAATCCTCTGCAAGTGCTGAAGGAAACGCATTCTGATCAGTGCGGTTTTTCTGACTGGTGACAGCTCGGTGTAATCTCCAAAGGATTTTCTTGTACCCTCAAAATCAAGGAGCCGTGTGTGTATAACCATTTATAGGAGGGACAGCCTATAGCTGTTCCTTGAATTGTGTTGTAGCCCCATACTGTAAGGCTGTGTCATTTCTAATTTTCCAGTAGTTCTTCCTCTTACAAGTAATCCCAAATTCTGCTCGAGGGATCCTGGTCTATATCTGACTTAGAGCTGGGGTTACTAATCCAGGAATGCCTGTTGAAATATCATAGATTACGGTGTAAAATATTCAGTAAAGAGCAGTTTTCTTCATTGTCATGGGTTTCGTATATATTTTCTTCCAAAATTTTTATTTATGTATTTTAATTTTAAAAATTATTGCTGCAGATCTTGGGTTCCAACAGGAGGTTGTAATCCTTTGTGTGCAGGTTTGTATTTTGCTGCAATAGTTCTTTAAAATGATCTGTGCTATTAAAAAAAAACATTTTACAATCCCATGGAAAATGCTCATATGAGCAGAAATACTTCAGGTGACAGAAGCTGTACTCATACCAGACCGTAAAGCTACTGAATAAGAAGTACAGCGCCTCCACAGAACCTTTATGTAATGTGCTTTATAGGAACCTCTTAAAGTCATTACAGCTAGCTTAGATGTTGACCTGATTTGTGCATGTTTTGTTTCTTGCAGAACGATTAAGGCATTAGGGCATTGATGGTGGGAATAAAAGTGTTTTGAAGAAATAAAACAATCCACTTTGCATACAAAGAGAGAGTAAAATATTTTCTGCTTTTTGAGACTAGGAAATAAGCTTATATCAGCTGTGTGGCATGCAGTGTCACTGCTTTTCGGGAGCAGCATTTGAAACTGCTGGGCTCTCTGTGACAACC
The DNA here is from genome assembly GCF_040807025.1 of Struthio camelus. NCBI lineage: Eukaryota > Metazoa > Chordata > Aves > Struthioniformes > Struthionidae > Struthio > Struthio camelus. Next base: position 79,751,994 of record NC_090945.1, read on the forward strand.
TCTTCCCATTCTTCTCTCCATGCCCTCCGTCTTAACCTTTCTTGAGCATGTTGGGTGTACTCCAAATTAATTTGAAAGATATTCAGACCTCTCTCGTCCTGTTAGTTGATATCTCCTTTTTTACTCTTTTGCAAGTTTTTCCTTTCTGCAATATTTTTGCCTCGGTAGAGTTTGATTTCTTAGAGGTGCTGATTTTCTGGGTAACGTCTAGCTTTGCAACTCAGTTACGCCAAGTTGTGTGACGTCCAGTTTTTCATCAGCGAGAGCTGTAGGCAGTTGCAGTATAAATAAACTACGGGACAGGTATTTTGTATTTATATTTGAACGGACAGATTTCAGTCTCTGTTTTCTGAGGGTTTTGTGATGATGAATGAATGTTTTCTGTGCAGGTAACAAATGGTTGAACAGTGCAGTTGCTATACCACTGTATGTATTGTGAAGGGGTATTGCTCTGTTACACCATTCAAAACGGGATGTCAGCTGCCTGAGCATAAAGATACTCGCTGTTTAAAGTGAGCGATTACACCCGTGTTGTGTTTTCAGAATGCAGCCTCAGTCCGTCAATGCTTGTACTTAGGGTCCGGTACGGCAAGGCATCTCCTGTGAAATGGCAAGCGTTTTCCCTCTTAATAAGAGTATGAATAGAGGTCTCTTAGCTCTTTCAAAAGCTGACATCATCACGCTCAAACAGATATATCAGATGAAAAAAAAAATCTAATAAGAGACTGGATGATACCTGCAGAAATAACCTTTAAGACAAAAGGTATTGATTTAATGCTTATATAGTGTTTTATACCTGAAAATTTGTATGCATGAGTAGGCTGAGATGCTATGAAAGAAAAAAAAAATTTTTTTTCTTCCATTTTACTTACAGGTACTAAATGAAGCAGTGGGTGCACTGATGTATCACACTATCACTTTAACACGAGAAGACCTGGAGAAATTTAAAGCACTTCGAATAATTGTCCGAATTGGCAGTGGTTTTGATAATATTGACATCAAATCTGCTGGAGATTTAGGTATGACTATTAAAGACACTGTTTTGTATCTTCTACTTGCCTCCAGAAATTTGATAGGAACTAAGTCTTTGCATTAATACTGTCTGTATAATTTACACTAATACAGTATGTAAACTGTATAATTTTCTCATCAAAATGTTTAAAAAGCCTTATGGAGATATTATCATTCGTTAATTAAGTGATAATATTAATGACTTTGTGACAGGATGACAATATGCCCGTTCAAGATAAATCCAGAGAGTAAGGTCATCATTTTTCCTCTCTTTTTCACCCCAGTTGTGTATTTTAACTTCTGCCTGCTGTAATCACAAAACAGAATTCCATCAATATGGCAAACTACGTCTGTTTGAATAAAAAATGAGATCATTATCAACTGCCTCGGATTTATTTATGATGCATGAGATTTAGTACTAAAGCACTCTGTAAAACAGAAATATCGATTTTATAGGTGATTTAGTTGGTTTTGCTTCAAAATAAATTTAGAAACTAGAAGTGTGAAGAGTTGGTGCTTAGTGTTTCGCTGTAAAAAAGCAACACTCTGATTTTGTACTTTGCTTGCTTAAGCATAATCTCTCTGTTATCTGTCATCTACAGGTAAAACTGTACTGATCAAAATAAATTTCTAAGTTTTCTTTGCATTTTTCTGAGTAAGTAGGGGTAAATTATTGACTATATTCTCCATTATGGTTTAGGGAGATCTTGGAGATGCTTAGTTCAATGTGATAGTGCTTAGTCTTGTTAATAGTTCTGTTGATGTAGTGAGGAGCTGAAGGATAGTTCTGCTTATCAGTAAACGATAGTAAAATAACCACCTTTTCCTAATGGCTCTGTATTTTGCACATCAGGCCGAGGCTAAGAATTTTATTGGGAGTTTATGTAGAGAGCAGATCAGATCTGAAGGCATCAAAGGTTGTACTCCTGCTTTTTATGAACAGTGCCAAAGTTAGGCACGTGCATTGTGGTCCACAGAAAACATATACGTATGTAGAAGTTGGCCTGGAGTAAAATCCTAGATGCAAAGCCAAACCCTAGGCACAGCTCCCAGGCCCCAGCCCGGTCAGAAGTCTCATTTGTGCTGCGAATTGCTGACAGGAGGAGAGGAGAACCTCTGGTTTGTTGCGTCTCTGCGCAGGTCTCTGTGCTGGATGGTAGCCCAAACTTACAATTCAAATGCATCCATGTAATTTTTCAGTACTGACTCGCCATTACTTGTACAAATCACTTTGTCGCTCAATTTTCCATTTGTTGAACTAGTATGAACAATATGCATCTCAAGAAGGTGATGTGAGAGTTTGTTTCTAAAAAGCTTTAGTTCAGTCATGAACTATACTGTGGCATTAGACCTCAAAGTATGACCTTCTCCTGAAATGTAATTCTAGCTTTTTTGGATGTTTTCCAGAGAACTCCCCCTGTTACCAATTTTTCCCTTTTGGTGTTATTTTCATGTTACCATTTTTACTTTTACTGAAAAGTATTAAAACAGATGTTTTTAGATAAAAACTTTGAGATCTTGTCTACTTTTTCCTCAGTTTATTAATAGTTGACTAGAAATAGGAAATGCGAGTGTAGCTGGATGCAAGTGAAATGAGAGTTAAGGGTGAAGCTAGTTGACTCCTGAGTTTTTCAGCATTGAACCTATGCACCAGATCACTGAAAGCAGTGGGAAAAAGGAAAGAAGCACAGAAGCAAGGGATGTGAGATAAGAGGGAGATAAGAGAGAAATTTCTTAGGAGAGAAATTATTTAATTCTTCTCCGCAGAATTTCGTAGGAAAACCTGTTAGGGAGGAAGGTGTAAGGTGAGTTCAATTCTTTGTTTTTCTTCCCAAAAATGTAATGCAATTTCTTCAGCTTTTTTAAAGCACTGTTTCATTGAGGCTGGCCACTAGGAGACGTGCTTGTTAAGTCTGATTTGCCATGTAAAATCTACATTTTCACTCCCTGAGAGGGACCTTTTCTGTATAAACAAATACATCTGTTTAATATGATCCACGTAGAGGGATGTTTCTTTTCAATCAAAAGAGAGTGCTTTTCCCCCAACTCTCGCTCTCTCTTTTTCTCATTTCAGAATACGGTGAGTTTCATACTCCCGTTGATGCTAGCAGGATGCCAAGATTAAAATTCCTGCAAATGAAGCTGTTTTATCTTTGTAATTCTCAGAACAGTGACTCAGCCAGCCTTACATCTCTACAGCAAAGAAAAGAAAAATAGTTGTACAGCCTCCTTATGTTGATTTTTACTGATCTAAGAAGGCTCAAAAAATACCAGGCAGCAGAAAGAAGGCATTTGAATATAAAACATAGATAAATACGGTATGAGCTTATTACTTGTCAGATTACTGTTATTACTATTATTGAAGAGAATGTTATATTTTTTTCCTTGCTTCATAAGATATCCTGGTGTTAACTGAGGGCTCACTGAATATTTATTTATGTAGAAGCCCAAACAACTAGACAGTAAAAGCAGTACTAGTTGTTTTTCTATACAAAATACTTTTTTCTCTGCCATGAAATTAGACTGTGTGCTGTCTGCGATCTCAGACAACACAGCTGAGACACAAACATTCGTGAGAGTTGACGACTGGAGAGAGAACATATATAGTAAATAGAAGGAATGATCAGAGAGAGAAGTCAAACAGGACACAAACTTTTTCAAATAAACAACGTTTTGCTTAGCTGCTGTACATTGAGTACTGGAAAGTAAACGCTTGTCCAGAAAGCAGGATGTGATAACTTATCTGCGATTGCAGTTGCTTGTTGCCTGATCTGGTTTTTGAGGTAAAAATGGAACGTAACGAGTATTGAATCCATCCGCTATCTGTGGAAATCTGTCTCTTGACTTCTTGATAGTATCGCCTTTCCAACTATTAACTTTTCAACTGGTAGCAGCAGGGACTTGCATTATCTTTACATGCCATGTGAAAGCACGTTTTATATTTCTCCACTGATGTTTAGCTGGATTATCTCTTTAGTAGTTCTATGAGGGACCAGGAAAGGACCTCACGACTATTTGTAGCAATTCTGCAGATCCTTGTGCAACACAACACGAATTGTTCCTACCTGTGTCGTGATTGCCCATTACGTTTTGGAAATAATAATACTTGTCCGTTGAAGGCTTTATAAGAATTGCTGTTGTTTTAAAGTAATTTAGCTTTTTAATAATTTGTATAGATAGCTTTTTTTTTTTTTGGGGGGGGGGGTCTGCTCAATAGTGGAAAGCTAACTCACAAAATTAAATTTAAACAACAGTCATTAGCCTCTTTGTCCTTATGTCAAGAGCAAGGCATGATTCTTTTTGCTATTCAAACCACCCGGTCCTGTGTGCATGAAAAATGCTTACTAGAACCTAATCAACTTAGGTACTAAACTACTAGACATGTGAAATATGTTCCTTCTGAGGTTTCAGCTGTCCGTTCACCGTTCGCCTTAGTTTTAAAGCACAGTAAATAGTAAGAAATTTTTAAAAAAATCTGCAAAATACGTATCATCTATTTTGTCAAGTATTGTATCTGTCATTGGAGTCAGAAACTTATTTGGGCAAAGCAAGTGTTGAAGTACCTGTAAATTAAAATATGTTCCTTTAATTCTGGATAGCTGTTCAACGGGGAAAGCTAAGAAATACTTGGCAAGCTGATATCCTCTCCCCGCCATTCTTTGCAGGGATTGCAGTGTGTAATGTGCCAGCTGCCTCAGTAGAAGAAACAGCAGATTCTACAATGTGCCACATTCTGAACCTCTACAGGAGAACCACCTGGCTTCACCAGGCTTTGCGAGAAGGCACGAGGGTACAGAGCGTTGAACAGATTCGGGAAGTGGCTTCTGGAGCCGCCAGGATCAGAGGGGAGACCTTGGGCATTATTGGATTAGGTATGTTGGCTTTGAGGGTTTTCTAACGTGCCTTGCCTCATGTTGCTTTAAAAAAATTAGGAAGATTTGAGCTAGAAAAAATGGAACACTGAGAGTTCACTCCTTTCCCTGCCAAGCATTCTGGATAATACCGCTTCATTCCTGGTGTTTATAATTCTCAAATATTTTTCCCTTAATAACCTCCTGCTTCCCTCAGCTTACTTTTGTTACTGTTTTCTGAATTCTTTGAACTTCTGTACGTCCTTCTGCTGTCGTTGCCATGTGCAGTAAGAAACACCGTCACTTCCCTTTTCCAGGGTAAGGATCCTGCTACTTCAACCCAACGTCAGATGTATTTAATGCCATTATTACGTTATGTAATAGTACTGTATTCCTTGTACGTTGTCATACCTGTGTCTGTGCTTTCTTCTTTTTGCTGTTCTTAACATGTCTGCAAGTTTTTGCTGCTGTAACAGCCTGCTGGGCAGTATCTGCTGCATTTATTGGGCTGCATTTGAATTTGTATTTCAGCTCAAATGAGAGGAAAAATATATGCAAGACAGTATGAAATGCTTCCAGACCTCATAAAATCACCTACTTACCTCTCTGAATGTCCCTAAATATGTTTCAGCATCTAACAGATGGACAGGTTTGCCTGGGATGAATTAATTACTGTCTGTTATGGAAGTAGAGGAGAAAAACAAGCAAGTCAGTTTCTATATGAAAATTGTTCGGTCATGTACTTGTCTTATCAAAGATCTGATAGACTGTGCCTATAATTGCTGTGGTATTCAGCCACAGGAATTAGTAATAAGATTTTGACAACAGGACATCATATTTTAGAAGATCTTTAGCACTTAAATGACGGTTCCGTACATTGATGTCAGATAACTCAAGCCGCTAACTCTTGCTTTTGGAAGCTGAAAATAGCCTAGCATAACGTAGTACTGATTTGAATGAGTGTGCAAGGCACCAAAAACATCTTCACAGAGAATTGCCTTTAAAATATGACTTTCAAGAAGTTAGTCGTGAAGTTGCTTTCTCAAATCTATACCCATGTAATTATGCACCTCATTCAGGCATGCAGTTGGTGTTGCACTCACAGCCACAGCATCCATACAGAAATAATAGCCAATCACTTGCAGTGTTTTAAAAATTGAAAGGCACATCTAGTTTTTGAAACTCAAGCCCCGACTTAGATACTGTGAGCTTACTTGCTGGAGATATCTGTCCTATTGGCATTATATTTGTTGTATTGCACTTAAATTCCTGACCGAAATAAGAATGAATCTTCATTTATTATTGAGCTTTTTTAAATGCATTTTCTCTGTACTCTTTTTGTCGATAATAATTGAAAAGTATAGAGAAACAAGTGGATAATCAGAGTGCCAATATGTGTGCAATGCCGCATAAAGTTGTTTTTTAAAAAAAGCAAACCTTGGTGTGCATTGTGTGTTAAAAGGCTAATAAAATACGATTTTAAAGGCACACATCTTTTACAGTTATTAGCCAGGAATTTTTTCTGTTTTATTATTCCTATTGCTCTTGCTACAGATGGAAGCTTCACGCTTTCAAGGAAAGTCTGTTTTCCACAGTTTAATTTTGTATATGTATGTGAATGGGCACAACCTTGTGATTCTGACGTTCTGTTCTAGCAAACTCCTACCTACCTACATGTTAACAGAGAATAAAAAGTACAGTCTTAAAGCCGTAAAAATAGGGCTGTACTACTTTTTGCATCTAAGCACTTCAGGCAGTTAGATTAAGACGCACTCTTTTCCATTGCAGATGATTGCAAGAGGCTACCTATCTCTAGTTTTAGACCAAAATGTGTATTTACAATAACATTCAACAGTCTTGCCCTTAGGTTACGTTTCCCTACTAGTATCCTTTTCCCACATATGTAGTTTTGCCTCATTTTATTATTAAGATGTATCGGCATCCGAACTGCTGAACGACTAAGGTGCTATGAAGTGAATTAGCACATACAAAATTAACAATTCTCATCTTTGTTACTCAGTCCTTTTTTTTTTTTTCTTTCTTCCTCCCTCTACTTCTGCGTAGTATCTCTGATTCTCCCCTTTCTTGTTAACATGCTGATCTCTTATCTCACAGCTATGACTTTCTATTCTCGTCTTTAACTTCAGTCTCTTCAGCAATGGGTCGCTTAAATTATATCACTTTCCTTTGGCAACAGCCAAGTCCAGACCTTCTTCACATCCGTTTCTGGACTGCTTTCTTGTTTTGCCAATGAGAAACACCGTAGGTCTTGCCTATCTCTCTACTAGGGAATGACATAGTCATTCCCTCCAAAGCTTCAGCTACTCACTTCCTTATCCACTGGTCTAGCCAAGTTTCATGACTCATTTGCCTTTTTCTTTCAATCACTCGCTCTTTTCTTTGCCTTCTTTCATACATGTTCCTGCTTTTGACACTTGGTGCATCCTGGTTAATCCTATTACTCCATACTCCTCCTTTAAAGTTAACCCCTTCCCTCATTCTCTGCTTGTATTGAGGTTGAAGATAAGCCAAAAACCAAAAATTTTGTGGTTAGCCTCTCAGTTCCTTGGGGCTAAGCATGTGTTTCTTTCTGTCTTTACGAAGTGTGGGAATCTTTGAGCCTTACGTAAGTAATAATATCACATCATTTCAAAAAGCCGTCTTTGTCACTTTTAATCTGGATTACAATCCAGAGTCCTGTATTTCAAGTGATGCATCACAAGCTTGGATAGCAAGCCATGTATTTTAAGAGGTCACTACCTTTTCACCTTTTGTCTGTCTTTTTTTTAAAGAATATTTTATGAGCAGCAGCAGCATGTAAGTACTTGCATAAATAGATAGCTGGACATGATCCTGCTGAAAAGATTATTTTACAGCAGTGAAGGCTATGATATCACGCTCTCTTCCCTTTCCTCCCAGTTGCAAATATTATTGACTAATAGCTAATGCATTTCCTCATTCACAAGAGGTGAAATTATCTCCAGATACATTTGTCTCCACGTCATAATCATTGTCATCACTCAGTTTGATCTCACCTGCTTCATGGTTTCTCTCACCAGTTTGAGTCCTGCACTGGTCTGTATTATCAGGCAAGATTAAGAGTTGGTTGGTTTTACCATATAGCACGGTGTTACCAAACGATGCAGCCTTGGCAGTCCTGCTAGCTGTGTTTAGGTGCTCGCCAGGAAATATGACAAAATGGCACTTTCCAAGAAGCCGCATTTCAGAGTTTTCCAGGAGGGAGGAAGACTTACCCAAATTCCTAATTACTGTTGCCTAGACAGTAAAAGCTGCTAAACTAAAGTACTTTTCCTTTCCATGGAAGTCTGCAGGCAGGTCATCAACATCTGTGGTGCTGAGGGCATTTGATAAAACTTTGTACTACCAGCATAGGTATGCGCTCTTCACCCAAGGCCTGGGGGGGGATTACTGAGCACCCTTGCTACTATGTGTTGCCCACAAATCAGGTCATTGACCAGGTCGAGAGCAGACTCACCTACAACCTGGGAGACTTTGGGGGGAGTGGATGAGTCACACTGTACCAGGAGAATCAGGCATTTTAGCTGTGAGTCTGCTCACACCTCTGGTTTCACTGAAACGATGCACAGGCTTTGCTACAGCTTTGGGTAAATCATTTCTAAAATAGGCTTTTGTTAACTCTCCTTTTTTTGCAATTGTATGAAGCACGCATTTTGTGTGTTCTTTCCCGATCACAAACCTCGAAGTTGATTTAATAAGTTTTCAGAACTTGTTTTCAGAATTTTTTAATGAGCTTCAGAATTTACCTTTTCTTGGAAGCACCCAAGTCTCATCAGTATTCATAGCAATTGTATATGCTTTTAAGGTAGCGTTGCCCTGAAGGTGTGAATCTGTCTACACTGGTGTGGTGTTGTTGATGTACTGAGGTAGGTTTTGAGCCACCCGTCATGTCCATGAGATAGGCTTATAAAACAGAACATTTTTTCAGGAAAAGAAAAAGAAAACTGTCATAGGTGTATAGTTGTGCTATGTTGTCTGACTGTAATTTAAAAAGGAATTGGCAGATTTATTTGTTCATCTATGTTTTTGTCTAAGGACTATGACTACAGTATAAACTGTCAGTTACAGAAGAGCTCTATCCTGTAAAGTGATTGTAATAGGACAGTTCTGCCCAAAAGTACATGCCTATTATTCCCAAGTATTTCAGAAGGAAAGTATGCATATTTAAGAAGGTTTTAATAAATTAACTGTATTAGCCTGGTTGCACTGAATGGAAAGCATAGCTTTAAATGGAGATCCAGTTGTAAGAGATTTAGCTGCTGTGAATCCCCTCAGGTATTAGTGTTGTAAAGAGTGTAAAAAGAGCAGTGTTGCATGTGAAATTGAAATGGAGTTAGAGCAAATGTGACATGCTGCTTTTAAAAATATATATTGTTTACTGTGTGTGACTGAGATCTTGAGCTGTGAACGTGCCACAATTTGAAAATAGTACATTGTGCTGAGAATTGGCTAATTTGTTTTTAAAAATCAACTTGAAAAGCAAACAAATCATGTGTACGTAAGTATTGAAATAAAAGGTTTGGAAGAGTGTTTTAAGTTTATGTCCCCAAAGGAAAGCAGACTGCCTCCGTCAGGTTGACAGACTATTTAATATTCCAAGCACATCCATCAGCAAGCTCTACAGAATTACGGTGTTCAGATTAAATGATCAACAAAAAACCTTTCTTCCTCTGGCTTCTGAAGTTTATTCAAAGAGAAACTGAAAAGCAGAGGGAAATCCTTTAAAGCACGATTGCAAAGATACGGGATTTCCCTGTGTTATTTTGATGCTTTTTTTGCACAAACTGAGATATTGCAAAATAAAACTATTGACTTTTTTTTTTAATCTGACACAACGATTATTACTGTGTGTCTAGTGAATGATACTTTTGAAGTGTCTTCAGCTAAAATCTGTAATACTCTAATGTGAGCATCTAGTGTATAGTCTTCTAATCTGGAAAGCATTTTAGTTTTCGTTCTTCATAATTTCCTTACTCACTGGATATATTACTTATTTGCTCTAGGAATTGTTTTATTGGTAGTGTATCAAGGGGAAATACACACCTGCTAACATGCGCGGTATGGAGTCATGCCTGAAAAGCAATTTCAAACACAGCTCTGAAATAATACGACAGTAAGGAGGGATGAGCAGGGAAGTGCCATATGATAGACTGATTTAGCTAAATGGATGCAGAATTTTTAAACATTGAAATGACTGATTTCTTTATAGGCATTTTAATGCTGAAAGGATGCTACTCAAAATGGAAGAAGATACTAGTTCAGAAAGGAGATTCCATGCATTGAACAGGATTGAGCTTCAGATTAAACAAATTAGGTTTTATTGCATCCATTTCTGAGTATTAATTTTATAGCTTTTTATTAAAGCCAGCTGGTCAGACGTGGGTAAGAGTAGGTCCTTGGCAGGATGTATTCCAAAGCAGTAGTATTTTACCATAAGCAGGCCCAGCAGGTGAGCGCTTCTAGTACGCAGATTGTTGTAGATTACATGACGTCTTTTGGCGTTTCAGATCTCCATTTGCAAAAGGTGCAGGCCTTTCACTTTGGGACAAAACTGTGTGAAGCAGTCAGATTTGATGTTACTGATCTTAACAAGGATTTCAAGTGGAATGGGAGATGGGGAGACGCCTTTTTTTTTTTTTTTAATCCAGTTCTAGGTGCTGTACAAAACCGTATCGTTTGATACAAGTGTTTGCAGTAGGAAGGAACGGGCTACCTGCACCAGCTCCTTTAGATATGTTTTCACTGTGCGTCTCTCTTGTTCCCAGGGCGTGTTGGGCAAGCAGTAGCACTACGTGCCAAAGCCTTTGGCTTCAGTGTCATTTTCTATGACCCATACCTCTCAGATGGCATGGAGCGTGCTCTAGGACTGCAGCGGGTGAGCACTTTGCAGGACCTGCTGTTCCACAGTGACTGTGTTACCCTGCACTGCAACTTGAATGAACACAATCATCATCTTATTAATGACTTCACCATAAAGCAGGTAACGACCTCTGTGGGTGCCCTCCGCACCGGTACTGGTGGCTGACACTTTGCAGAGTTTCTTTAAGTGAACATGCAGATTCTCATTTGAAAGCAAGTATTTTTTTCCTTTTGCTACTTTGAGCAGGCTTATAACTGATACGGAAATAGTTTGTGCCTTATGTATTGTTGTTTTTCTTGTCTTTTTTGCTCAGTAACAATGCATTTATAGAAATAATGTGCTCTTCTGCCTATTTTTCAGATGTAATTAAGTTGCATTGATTTAAAAATACTTTTTCTGTATCTTCCAGTAGCTACTTTCTTTGCCTGTTTTTTTCAGGTAGCAGTTCTGTCTTTCCCTCTTGTTCCTCAGTTTTGAGTTCTTCATATGTGATTTAAGGATTATGACTAAATGGCGCCCCCCTGTGCTCAGTCCTAATGCTTGCAGAGTGTTTCACTGATGGATTAATGCCATTTACAGCATTGCATTATTTGGGGAAAATAATGCTGATTTGATTTAGTACTAACATCTCCCTAAATTTTTAGGTAATATTATTTCATAATCTGGACATGTAGTAACTGTTCTGTTTTTGACTAATTTCGTAGTAGAATTTTTTCATTAAATGCGTAGGTTCTCATTTCAAACCTCAATGCAGATAAAAGTAAGAAATATAACTTTGAAATATAAGAGCGTAGTTATTGTGCACAGGAAAGAAATTCTAATGATATAATAAAAAATTGATTTTACTTTTTGGTGTTCTTTATACATACAGTATATGTATTTGCTGGTAACTGTGGCAGTACTCTTTTGGTGTAAAATCATTGTTTGGCTTCTGAGAAATAGTTTGCACCTACTACTCTTGAACTTTAGTAGAACTGAAGTAGTTACTGAATGTGGAACACATTCATGTAGGATCATGGCAGAAAGCTAATGATATGATTAGAGAGTCTTGATTTGAGAGTTTAGGATTTTGCAGACCAGTCCCAATGTAAAACCAGGGTTTGGGACTTAAAACTCTTAAAAATTAAGAAGTTTAAAATGTAAGTCGCCAGGAGAAGTAAGCTCTATCACTCTACCCTGAACATGCTCTCTTGTTCTGTGCCTCGGGTACGCTATAATGGTTATAAAATGGTTAGATGTCTTTGTAAGCCCTCATCTGAACCCAGAGAGAATTGCACTGATTTCAGGGGGACTTTTTAGAGGCTTAGCAGTGCTCAGTCAGTACAGGGGACAGTGAAACTTCAGCAGTGTATCGGAGGAAGTTTTTGAGTGGAAGTGGATAAATGGGATGAGCTTTGGAGAGTACTCAGTGTATTCATCGGAGAAACAAAACAAACGAAAGGGTTAAAAGTGAGTGATGCGGTCTAAAATGAAATGCAAATAGAATCTAAACCTAAAAAGATATTGTAAGCATTTATCTTGCTATTTATTATTCTTTATTTAGAAGCAATTGCTTTAGCTAAAAATTCAGATAAAGCAAGCTATACTGTAACAACTGAATGTTATCCAAATTTTGAAAGCAAGAAAATCATGACACCTATGATCACTCTTGATTGATTACTTTGCATAGACCAGATCTTCTGAATATATAGTGAAGAGAGCAAAGTAGGCTGACAGATGCCGTAGTTGACCTAAAATTTTTAGAGAACGTTGCATGCCCCTTTTGCCCAGTATTGCATGTTCACGTAATAACCAGTTTTTAAACTAAGTGCAGAGAAGTCTGATGCATCTCATTTCACTAAAGTCTCATCCTGACTTTTTTTTGGAATGTGAAATTGCACAACCTTAAAATTCCTTTGGAATTTTGATGTCAGTCTTTTTCAGTAGCTTTTCCTTTGTATCAGTCCGCATTCTGCCTAGCCATCATGTTTGGCCTTGTAATTCCAGAGCGGCTCAGAGAGTTATTTCGAGCTTGTGATTATTGAACCCGTGGTAATCAAGTGCTCTTATAGGAAGCTGAGGTCATCTTTAGTTTTACAGATTTGAGCAGACGATGCTGTAATTAAACGCAATACCTTTCTAAAGCAGTTCCACAGGTTTAATGTAAGTGAATCGTAGTAGCAGTCAGCAGTTTTAGCTGTAACGTTCTCTTTCAAGCTTCCACCGTTTTAAAAGATCGTCTTCAACTGCATCCGCCCTCATAGTTTATCGTGACTCACATAATTCATTCCCATTACAGTGCCTTTATGCATCCATGTTCTGTTTGATTTGGGCTTGTCTTAGTACTAGCTTTAGAGTTTTGTAAATAGTCCTGAAGATGAAAACTCAAGCAAGGTTATTATGGATGGACAGAAGATTTCAGTAAGGTTTACTTTGATTACAAATTTCAAGGTCTTCAAAGTATGTATAAATAGACTAAGCTATACTTAAACATCAAATTATCCCTTTCATTTGCAAAAGCACAGAAATAGAAAGTCTTTATTTAAGCTCCCATGAGCCTGTATGGCATGTCCGTGTAGCAGGTGTGATTGCTACTTGAGTGAGCCCTCCTGTGCTATGGTTTTAGTCTCGTTATCACAGCTGACTGGCGTGGTTCAAGTACAGTGGTGGTTTCCATCTTCTTGGTTTCCATTAGGAACCCCTTGTTGTTGCCAGAGCAATTTAAGCTCATGCCACCATTACCTTACTGCTGCAATTCTCAAGACAATCACATAAAACTAACAGAAGTATCCATTAGTGTTGCACTCCTGCTGTAAGTAAACTTAGGTTTGCTATATAGAGCAACAGATGTTCCCCTAACAGCCCAAGTCTCTGCAAATGGAGAGGGGCAGAGCCAGATTAAGGTCAATGAGTTGACCAGTAAAAAAAATTTTTTTTTTTTTTAATAACCTTACTGCAAGCATATGTGGCTTAGTAGTTCGATATTTCCAATGATCTCTCATTAAAAATTCCTAGCTGACTTCCTCCAAACCTCCCTGTTGTTCATGAATTTGGCATTCCAAATCAATGTTTTAGACTAAGGATCCTGCTGCCATTTAGATAAGCTTTAGTTTGATATATAGGTTGTAAATAGTTGATTTCGTGTTAAAATGTTGGAGGTTTTCTTGTTCTTGTGCGGAGAGATGGACTCCATTTGAAACGGGAGTTTTATCACTCATCTTCAGCATGGTTCCTACTCTTCATGTGCTTTCCCTTGCGCATAGAAATGCTCTGAGATCAGGACCTGTGTTTGAGACACCTGGTAAAAGATGCTGAAGTGTTAGAGTGGCTGGAAGCAGGATATGGAAATCTTTTTTTTCTTTGTTCGTACCATCTCTCTTACTTAAACTTCCACTTTGTTTTCATGTTGTGGATATATTAGGGTATAAATTCTTGCAGTTCTCTCCGCTCGGTGTTATCTACAATGCTAATCTGCACAATACACAGCGCAGCTTCTCTCCAGGGCATGCAGCATTCTCAGCCAAATTCATTTTCATGCCTTTTAATTGGATAATATAAGGATTCCTTAGACCTTTATTTGAACAGTCTTTATGGGGAGGAGGAAGCTGAAGTAACAGCAATAAATAAAACATAGGCCTGCTGTATTTTGGTAACTAAAGGGAAAAGAGTTTTGAAGTCCAAAAGCATTGATTTTTCTGAAAGATTCATGTAGGCTTTTGTTTGTGTGAAAGTTTTAAACCACAAAATATGAATTTGAGAATGTACTGTAGTTTCTGTCTTATGCAATTTCACAGTGAAATAAAAAGGCATAAAATGATCTGTCAGTTTCGTATGCACATTTGTATCTTTTGATCATGTTACTGCACAATATATGAAACAACGCTTCTATTAAAAGACGCTACTTACAAGAAACAAAAGGTTATTAAGTGCTGTGAAATAGCATTTTATGTTAGAAGCATCACGTTTTGTGGTACTTTCCAATGGAAAGGGGAAGACAACTGTTACAGGTTAAATCAGCTGAATAGCCTTTGTTGTAATGGATGCTTCTTTTGAGTAAAAGCTAATGCCACAACGATTTTATTTCATTTATTTTTATTTCATCATTCTTGTTTTTAACTTTCCCTAGATGAGACAAGGGGCTTTCCTGGTCAACACAGCTCGAGGTGGGTTAGTAGACGAAAAAGCACTTGCACAGGCCCTGAAGGAAGGAAGGATACGAGGGGCAGCCTTAGATGTACATGAGTCAGAACCATTCAGGTGCTTTTCCTTTATTTTTATTTTTATTTTGTTCACTTTTAGTTTTAAGTCGTAGTGCATGATGCAATCAACAGCAACAAGTAAATGAGTTTTCCCTTCCTTTGGTAGCTAAATACCTCTTAGAAAAGCAACATGAATCTGTGCAGCACTGGACTAATGCAAACGTAGATGGAGCTTTTTCATGTGGTCAGAAGTGAAAAAAGTGATATCCAAGATTTAATTTCTTTAAAAAACAAACAAACACACAAAATCTAATGGGCTTATTAAGCAGAAATATCAGGGACACAAGTTAAAATCATGGGCATGGCTTAGTGTCACATGGCTTTGAGAGGCGTGCTCTTTGTCATTGATAAAACTCTGGGTGCAGCTAGTGTTCGTGTCTGAACAGATTCTTTCAGAAGGTGAAAGGCTCAGAGCTGGTGCAAGAAACAATTGATTTATGACACCTTTCTGCAGGAAAACACGTACTTTCCATCCGGCTGCCCTCTGCAGGAAAGCCACAAACGTGCCAGGTTGCAAAAAATGTAAAGATAAGGAAGGTGGCCAGAGTTCAGGTTTTGGTTTGTTTTGCCCTTTCTCATCCTCAGGAGAGTAATAACTCTGCTGTCATTAGCAGAGCTGGTAGCCTGAGTTTTCTGAAAGCCACCGGGAAGTGCAGAGTTTTAGGCAAAAATATACCACTCCCAAAGGGGCATTGGTATTATGATATAAACACTCCTATTAGAAACAGGCCTCTGACATGTCCTTGAGTCTTGGCCCTGCCTTCTTTGTTAGAGCTGTGAAAACAGACTGTTAGAGCTTCGTGCTTGTATGTGACAAGCCTTCTCCAGTTTTTCAGTCTGGGCAGGAAGAAGTCTTAATTTTAACTGGAACAACCCACAGAACTCTTGAAGAGGAACAAATGTAGTACTTTGGGGTAGGTTGAAGAGAATCGAAAGAGAGGGAAGTCTCTCTTGTATCAGCTCAGATAGGGGGAAGTGAAAGCTTTAAAAAACAGCAGTAGTATTGTTGGAAGTGGAATTTTTATATCTGTTAAGACGCAATGCCAGTATTTAATATTATTTACGCTGATCCTGCATTTGTTTACTTTTAAATGTAACCATTACAGTGCAGTAGTGCTGGGCAAAGCCAGAGTCTTAACAGCTCAAGGGACTTTCAGCTACATACATGCTTCCCAGTTCAGATCTACACAAGCAGACCTGTGCACCTATAGGAAGCCCCATTTACTGCATGAAGATGCCATCTGCAGAGATTCAGTTGCAGGATTACGGCCACGGTTTCCTTTGGCTTCAGTGCTGCATGTCTGTCTGAAGGCAGCATGCAATATTTAAGAGTTTGCTGGATACTCTGATTTTTATTGCACTAGAGGTGAAATTACCATTTTATGAATTATTACCAACTCTGAAAGCACACTTTTGTCTTAAAATATTTGTTCTCTTGTTGTTGCAATCGACTATAAGATTATCAAAACTGAAAATAGGTAGGAGGAGTAAATTTCCACTATTTTCAGTTTCCCAACTCTGTATGTGTGATAGCACTTTTACGTAGATGTATTACTTCCTCTGAAAATCAACGCATCAAGTAAATGTCCTTATTTCTGTGGAGTTTCTGTACTGCGACAGGAATGAAAAATTAGTTTAAAATGACAGGAAGACATAACTAAGTACCAAAAAATGTTCAGGGTATTCATGGACACACTTCTTACTGGGAAATAATTGTAACTCATTTTATCTGACTGAATGTCACTTTGACAGTGACTCTTCAGAAAGCAAAGATTTATTTGCTAATGAAATAAAACTGTGATGTAATGGACCAAATAAAGTGGCATCCTGAATTGATTTGGGTCTCGCTTTATGCATTTCTGCACCAGAACTGGAGCGGCAGTGGCTGTAGTTAGCAAAAAGTGCATTGGACAGAAGCTAATGTTGCTACTAGTGCTACTTTACTTAGGTGTGCTACCTTTTGAGCCTATGAGAGACCATTGTTACTTTATTATGCCATGAGTGGTGTATTAAATTAACTGACAATTAAAAACAAATCCAACAAGGAATATTGGTACAAATTCCTTTCTATTGAAGAAATTAATCTGAATGTATGTACAAATCCCTCTGGATCCCCCTCCCCCCAAATATTTTTTGTCATTTGATCTTGTTTTAAATTTTCATTTAGCTTTAGTCAGGGCCCCTTGAAGGATGCACCAAACCTGATCTGTACCCCACATGCAGCCTGGTATAGTGAACAAGCCTCAATTGAGATGCGGGAGGAAGCAGCGCGAGAGATCCGAAGGGCAATCACAGGTACTGACACACCTTATTACCTCCTTCACTGTTTACTTCATTTTAACAAAGATTTTTATTCTTCACTGTTGGAAGATGTTGAAAATGACCCAACCTAGGTTTTGTTTACCACTTCTGATATTGCAGTATCAAAACCAGCGAATACCCGCTAAGTCTGGTCCCAGCACTGGAATAGATGGTTTGGGGGGGTCCGTTGCAGTTATAAAGAGAAGTCAGGTAGTGGAAAAGAAGTATTTTCCATATAACAGAAATGTACCGATATGTTTAAAAAAAAAAAACAACTCCCCTTTTTGTTTCTTGTACATAATACTGTTGTGAGGTGTTTGAATGCAGTTGAGCCAGAAATTGCTGCTATCTTTTACAGCTTTTCCCAGATGCCCCCTCATACTCACCATGAGCGGTGCTGCTTCCCTTGTTTTTTTCCCTTTATTTCAGCTCCTTTCTGTTTTCCAAAGTTCATTCAAATTTGTCTCAGAAGAGGGTCTGGAATTTCAGTGTTTTTAAGGCTGTAATATGCAGGGATAAAACATTACCCAGAACTTCCATAGTTCCTGGGTAGTGCTCATATTGCAATAACTTGCTGTTAATTTAAAACAAAGTTTTCAATATTTGTTGGGAGGTGCTCTATTTTAGAAGATTGTTCTCTCTTTAAAGCATTGCTAAAGAAGTCTGACATTTTGAAGGGTGAAGTCTCTTTGTTGTATAACTACCATGTAATTGTAAACTGTTTACAAAAGAAAAAACAGTTATGTCTTGAGCATGCAATGCTAATAAATAAAATGAGAAATGTGGGCCATTTGGCTTTGGTTTAAATCCCTCGTAGCCTAAAATAAAAGGAAGAATTTTCATACTGGAAAATGACTCATTAAGCACTAATGTTCTCTCTTTAGTAGGACTTCGCTGTTTTCCCCCTTGGCAATATAGGCTGAATGCTTTACAGACGTGAAGGGCCATCTGTGTCACCTTGAGGGTGGTTCAGTGCCAGCGCATTGCTCTGCTGTACAAAAAGCACTGACAGTAGCCTTTCCAAAGTCCTTTGCCTGGAGAGGCTAGACAATTTAGTTTCGTTTATAGCCTGTGCAGAAAGAAGACTCTCTGAGTCTGGGTGGTGATTAAGGGCACCTCTAAAATTTGAATTGCCCTTTACAGGCCTATTTCTCTCCATTTTAGAGGTCACCTAAGGAGTCTGACCATCCCGTAGCTGGAATTGGTCTTTGTTTATGTACCCCTGGAGAGCTGTTACAGTACCTTCATGAAGTTGTTAAATGCTCCCAGAGAGTTCTCAGAAAGATTGTGCAAACCACCATACCATACCTGCATGGGGAATGATTGATGTGCAAATAAGCGTTAACAGTCTAAGATCTGAAAACTAAGTGGTAGCTGTATGGAGCTAGTTTTATGTTAAGTGTTGTGCAGTAGCCCACACACATGGGCATGGGAAGACAGACCTATTTTCTTAAAGTGGGCGATTGTGCTATCGGGAGTTCCAAATCATTGATTTGTATTGAAGCTGTCGTCACTTCAGCGTTTGCACGTGGTTTGTAGTAAGATCAAATTGAGGCCAACGTTAGGGAGGTGAGAAAGACATTGAATTGCAGTGGAACAAATGTAGGAAAGCTCCAGGAAGTGTGGGACGAGACCGAATCTGTGAACACCATAGGGGGATCAGAAAAGAGAAGGGATGCAGAGAGAGAAACTAATTGGAAAAAGGTGTACAAAGTAAATGAATGCATGCTTGAGTAATATGACCACCATCTGAAAATAAAGATGTTAAGATGTTTGGCTGTGGAAAAAAATGCCTGTAAGGTTCTGCTGTATGAAATGAAAACAAGTGAAGATTAAATATGAGAACATTCAAAATATTAAATGAAGGTGACTGCTGAAAACAATGATAGAAGAAAAGGGAGGGTGAACATGGCAAGTGAAAAGATAGTTATGAAATAAGTTTAATAAAGTAATATTTTGTGAGAGGAGACTAGTAGAACGTTCCTTACAGAGATTAGCAAAATGAAGACGGAGAGGGGCAGGAAGGAAGACATGATTGCAATCTAAAAATACCCGAGGAGGATAAACGCCAGAAAAGGAAAGGTACTATGTAAATTAGAGGGCAGTTTTGGCAGAGGATTAAATGGATGTATGTTAAGGCTAAACACTAGAAGATGGTTTCCAATTAGGAGAGCAGTGGAATTCACCGGTACTGGAGCGTGTACCTTGTCTTGTCTGATTTTGAAATTAAGAAGCCCTTTCAAATTGTGCATAGATATGTGAGAAGTTCAGGTGACGTAACCACAAGTCACGGAGGCTTTGATAGCGTAGATAGAGTATTTGATAGCATCTCACTAGAAAAAAGCAATTCAGAGAAAACACTTTTTTTTACAATCCCATTGTAGTTGGGATGATGGACAGAAAGAGCAGGCAAACAGTAGTGAAGTCCTTAATCAGATTTCTAGTAGGAGGATGGAGACAAAGCAACTAAATACTTTAATGGGAGCACGGTCGATTTTTGAAAAAGTTTCTGGGATGTTCTTGCCAACAATAGCGGAGCTGAACTCAGACTTGGCTCTTTCCACCTCTATGTTTGCACAGTAAGATTAAATTTCAGAAAGAATGCATTAAAACAGATGTCAGAAAAAACATAGGATCCAGTTATCTCCCATTGAGGTAGCTGGGAATATTCTAGTTGCTGTAAAGAAAACAGCGTATCTGTGCATGTCATTTTTTACAGGGCTGGAGATATTTCCATGGAAAACAGTGAGAGGCTTGTCCAGTAGGTGTTGAATTGGGCCGACAGATTTTCTTCTATCTGTGCCTGAGAACTAAAATTGTGCTTTAGAGGTTGAGTGACATTAGATAAAGGTAGTGAAGAAATGAAGAAGGAAGTTTTCTGACGTATTTTCATTTTTGCCTAGAAAAGAAGGAAGTGGTTGAGGATTTGTACATTATAGTGAATAAATTTAAAGAGCGGTTGAGATAAAGAAGTGTAAGATCAGGAGGGCAGGAAAAAAGTCTCAGTCATACTCATTTCACCCCACATTTTCCAAAGATTATTATTCTTACTGTTATTATTGCCATTATACATGTGGAAAAAAGGAGAAAATTGAAGTTAAAGCAAGAGAGCAGGAGTCTGCGTTACTGAATTTGAGTGGCAACTGTGCTGTACATTCAAGTTTTAGCTTCTTGGAAAGCATGAATCGTAGTGATTGTGGTTTTATTCAGATCCTGGTTATAAAAGACAATTAAAGAGAGACAGAGAAATAAAAACTATGCAGAGCGTTTTAAGCTTTGGGAGCCAAGTCCCAGACAGAAGGGGAACAGTGAGGACTAACACTGAGCTCACAGTGTGGTTTTACGTACTGTTTATATATGCAAATGTTTGTAACTATCTTAATACATATGCATTCAGAGCATACAGCATATAACCCTTTTCTTTCATTTCTCTTCCCTTTCCCTCACATCATCCTAGGTCGTATTCCAGACAGTCTGAAAAACTGTGTTAACAAAGATCATTTGACTGCAGCTACGCATTGGGCCAGTATGGATCCCGGAGTTGTTCATCCAGAGCTTAATGGTGCTGCATACAGGTAAGCATGCTGCAGATGTAAAAGCAATATCTGCTAAATTCGAAGGTAAGTATTCCGCTACAAAGAAAAGACCTTCCTGTTAATAAGTGAACTGGTTTTGGATTAGGCCCTGCGTACATTGCTTTCATAATTATTGCATTCAGGAGAATTATTTTACTTTACCGCTTTCTGAAATCAGTCGTGCGGTGTGTCAGTCAGTTTCCTTTCCATATCTTTTTTTGTGGTTAATAATAGTAATACCTCAAAAATATTTTTTAAATATATTCCAGTAAAACAGGCTGGTCATCTGCATGCAGTGGAAGTGCATGCAGTGGAAGTTTGCTCTTTTTGCTGAAGGTAATGCTTAGAGAAAGGTTACCAGTAATAAACGACTACTATGCGTTTTGGTGGCCTTAAGACACATGAGAGAACATACAGCGAATTGAGCACACTGGAATAGCTCGTGGTGTTTATGAAAATATATTTAAAGTAGTATTTTCTAAATTTCGCCTACAATTTTTTAAATGTTCCTTATAAAGCATTTGAGGGACTTAATGTATTCTTGATCAACTGTGAAAGCAGATAGAGTCAACTTTTGCACTGATCAGTCAAGTATGTATATTCCTTAATGACTTTATTTACTTGAAAATCTTTCTCTGTCCTTTTATCTCTAGCAGCTGTCCTAGCAGCACATTTTTCCTAGTACGCAGCATCGCACCATTTTTATTTATGACAAACATCTGCAATTTCATCTTCCAGAATGGAATTTACTCCATAAGTAGGATGAAAGCGGCTGAGGAAGCTGTAAGCTGCTGCTGAAAGGCAGTGCCTTGAGGGAAGGGACAGTGCATTACTTTCACTTTTTCTCTTTCACTTCTTTCTCCTAATGTTTCCATTCTTGTTCTTCATACATCTTTCCTACCTTTGTCCTTCTGTGGGAGGACTATCGCATACTATTACTGGGCATAGGAATTCTTTCTGTGTTCTTCCCTATGAGAGAGAACCCAGCTGTGCTATGCTGGGAAATGAAGCAAAGCTCTAACGTCACAAAAAGTTCCAGCACTTTCTTCAGAAAGTGATGGAGAGATGGTAGTGGGGAGGGTCACCACCCTTTGTCACAGTCTCCTTACTGCTAGCCGTAAGTGTGTTAAAGGAAAATCCTAACTTTGATTTGATCAACATACATATGTCTCAGGTCAGCTCAAGATGTTTGTTTATGGAAAAAAATATCAATAGCCCTAAATATCAAACAGGTTGTTTTTACTTGCTGGAAAGTTTAAACACACACGCTTTTCCACACAGCATGTAATTTCATTGACTTGAATTTGGACTACTGAGGATATAGCTGAGTGTAGTAGAGACTTACTGGCAGGTGTGCCTGTACTCTGAGGGTAGTAACTACGACTGTGTTGAGAACAGGACTGCATGCCCAAATATAAAATGCAGTAGTTTGTTCTCATTTTTGGGGTCACAAGTCTGGCAGAAGCCAGTCTCAGCTGAAAATGGATTTTAACTTAGGAACCTTTTGGGAGTTAATGCTTTTTTACAAGTCAAAGACCTTGCATATTTAATTTAAGCAATATAAGCGTGGAACTAAGTGCCTTTTTAGACGTTGTTTCAGTACCTTTTTCAATAGAGAAAATTAATCACAAGTTAAATTTTAACTTCACAACTTTTTTCAAATGCAAGATAAAGCTCAATGGGGCAATTTCAAAGGAGAATTTAGACTCATACCACAAACGTGAAAAGCGTATTTTTGGAGTGGTAATAGCATAGTCTTTGAGTACTGGTGAGAGCAGTTGGTACTTCTGTGCAGTATAAAACATACAGAACCTGAAGCACAGACTTCATGAAAGAATTAGTTTCAGAAGCGGTGTTTGCATGTGCTAACTTCTTTTCTGTCTTAACTACAGAATTTGAATTGATTTTTCAAAGCCAATTTGTCTGTCTTCTCTTTGCGCTACAAGATTGTATTCAAGTAGTTGAGTTCTGGACTCTTTCACAGGAAGTGCAAATGTTTCAGATGTGCGAATAACTGTATCATCCTCATGTAATTGTGTTAGGAGATAAGACCCAGGATAATAATATATATGTTAAAAAATGCAAATAGCTCTTTTGGTGAACTAAAACTAACAATTCTGTATGTATCATTTACTTGAATTTTGATAAAGGACAGAACTCCTAAGTTATCAGATGTTATCACAAGCAAACAACACTGAGCAGTCATCAGCAGATATAATCCAGATCGTCTGAATATCATTGTATTCTGTGGAAAACAAAGCCATTTGCTGTGCAAAATGCGGGACACCGTATCAACAGAAAAGGTCAAGCAAACAGGACGTATCCCATGAGTAAAGATTAATGATGATATTCCTGAGAAGGAACTACATGTAATAGTCTTGGTGAAGCAGCACTGCATATGTTGCTTATGTATTATTACTGTGCACTTGTTACTGAGCTGCTTTTTAAATAAACACCCTGCCATTTCCTGTGTCACCGAGTGCAGGTTAGAGGCTGGTACATAGGCAGCGTGAAATGTGACAGCCGGTAAACAGCGATTATGCAATTTATAGAAATGTCGACATATCTTTCTGCCTTCTGACAGGTACAAGATGGGAGCATCCAGGTACTTAAGAGGTACTTGGGTGAGAGCAGAATCCATGTAGTCAGATAATGGTAGCCGTTCATGAATTATTTCCTATTAAGGTATTTCATTGTTGATTTTCAGACTCTTGCTGGTATCTAAGACGCGGTACGTGTTTAAATTGAAAGGTCTTTGAGACAGACTCAGTTTTGTGTACGTTGCCTAACAGAGTGAGTTCAAGGTGCTTATGTAGTATAAATAATAATAATGTTGGAGACTAACATGGAAGTTAAAGTTGCTCTTAAGTCCCAGTTAAGAGGGCTACTGTAATATTCTTTCTAAAGTGATACTAAATGAGGAAAGGGGAAGGAAGAGTATGAAGTAGCAGAGGAGGTGCAGCTGATCTCTTGCTTTTAACTTCTGCAAAAATTTAATGAAATGATCATTTTACCTGGCAGGTGTTTTGACTGCTGCCAGAGGAGGAGGATTGAGAGCAACTTTACGAAGTGACAGAGGAAATTTATTTGCTGATTAAGAACAGGAGAAGAAATAAATAGCAACATAAAGGAAAGTTATTATAGGATAGAAATGCCCATATAGAGGCTGTTGAACTTATGTGCCCTCCTTTCAGAGATAAGATTTGAACAACACAGATTAAATTAAAAGGGGACAAAATTATCAAAAGAGCGTGGCAGAATAGGGTTAGGAGATGGGAGTCGTCAAGCAAAAAGCAGTTTCTGCAGAGGGATAACGTTATCACTATTTTGGCTATTGTAACTATGTAGCTTTAGGACAACAAAAACAACTGTAGGGCTTCTGGATGTTACTAGAAGTCTTTATGAAGTGTAAGTTGCAACCCGATATCCAAGGGGATTATTCTTTGTATACAAAGAGAGTGTCTAGAGTCAAATCAGAACTACAGGTGTTTAGTTTGAACTGCTTACTCTGCTTAGAAGGTAACTGTTAATGTCCCTGATCTAGCGTCAGCCGTTTTGAAGAGGGGAGGCTCTAAATTTCATCGCAAGGGAAGCAATTGTAGAATTTGGTATCTCCTTGATTGGTCCTAGCTCAAGTATATCGATGCTTGGGGACTGTGTCGTTAGAAACTAGAGATGCCTTGTTAGAAACAGTTGCTATGTGCAACAGGCTCATCTTTTAAATGGAAGTTTTAGTCATTTCCCGTTTTTGTTTTGTGTTTTTTTTTCCTCCCACCGAATACCCAGAGTACCAGATAAGCTGTTTCAAAATCAGATTTGAATACGTATAACAATCCTCAGTCAGACAGTATTCATATGAATTAAAGCAAATTTAATTAATGAGATTCAAATTGAAGTCCTGAAACAAGCAACTAATTCCGTTAACCAACTGCAAATTAATTTTAAGGCACCTCTCTAGAGAAGAAATTAGTGTAGGAAACCCCATAAATACATGCAGAGTTCCTTGGGTTGTACCCTGGGAGCGAAGCTTTTTGGCCTAGAGATGGTGTGATCTTTCACACGTTGGTTATTCATCCCAAATTGCAGTCAGTGTTGTGATCTATAGGAACCTTTTCCAGAGTGACTGGGCTGATGTATGGTGTCTTCCTCTTCATTTTGCCATATCAGATAGCCATGATGGCAGGGTGTTTGTAAAAGGCAATTCCCATGATGCTTCTGAGGTGGAAGCCAAAAAAAAAAAAAAAAGCAAATGAGCATGTTTTCATGCTGCTTTTCTTCCTGTGAGTTTCCTTGCTGTTCTAGATAAGTTCTACCCTGATTTTCTATCTGCTTGAGGGAGCTTAGGATGAGCAGCGCAAACATGCCTTATTTTAGAAAAGCTGCTGTTGAAATGGTGCGAAATTCCCTGAGGCATTCAGAGTGGTGACCAGAAAATCTGCTACAGAATATTGTGATACTTTTGTGATACTTGAAAAAGCTTGACTAGACTACAAGTGTGTTTCCTCCCATTTAATTTTAAATAAATAATAGGGTAGCGAATGCCGCAGTAAGTAGTAGTCATGTGTGTTCAGACTTAAAATGGGTAATGCTCTTGCTGAGGTACTTGAGTAAGCAGAATGCAGAAGAAGACAACAAAGGATGAGTATGCAGCTCTGTGATGGCTTGGGGAGGGGGACCAAAGGGTCGGTGCAAATGGCCAGCATGAGATATAACTTGCAAATTGATACTGAGGTGCTTGGCTAAAGAGAAAACATATTTTTGTAAAAGCATTCATGCGTAGCTGTTGTTTATATATATCAGCACCATGAAATACCAGTGTTCATCAATGCCATCCAAACTTGGGGACTGCAAACAATAGATGTACAAGGTTTTTTATCCTGGTAATATCAGAGCCATCATAAAATCAAGTTGAATCACAGGGTGATGTTTTGGTAAATTCCTAAAACATTTAGGCTTTGGCATTCATCTGGAAAGAGTAGCAGGTCTTTAAAACCATGCGTAGTTGCTTGTGTTTGTATCTTTTTCTAGCAGTCTGCCTAAAGCATTTGTCCTCTGTACGGCAAGTACTGGTCTTCTTTCAGACAAGTGCTGTAGCAGTTTTGAAGTGGAAAAAGCTACTCGGGGTAATAGACTGGAATTTGTCATCTTAAGAGTGCGTGGATGTGGTGATTCTTTTAGGGGACTACAATCGCAAGAACATTTTAAAGAAATATTTTTTTCAAACCAGCACAAAATTTCCACATGAGAAAGAAAGAGGGGAAAAAACAAATCCCCAAAAGGTAAAATGAGGAAAAGCCATGGAGGACAGATACTTATTGTGCAGCCCTAACCTGAATCCTTGTCGTGGTAATTCAGGATCATACCTTCAGAAAGGAGTAGCACTTCCACGTTGTTTCTGTTGCTGTGCTGTCACCCATGCTATTAAATCCGAAAAAGCTGGCAAATCTTTATTTCTTAACGTCTGTTGTACAGCATCCATTGCTTAATTTAACATCTGCTTATGCTATCTCATCTTGAGCCTTACTGACACGTCCGTTCTGAAAACAAAACAAGCATCATCTCTGTAGTTCTAGGAGGCAAGGCGGGCTTTCCTGTCAGCCATCTCTTGGTTTTAATGCATGTTCTTATTTCCTTCTCTCAGCAGGTATCCCCCAGGTGTTGTAAGTGTGGCTCCAACTGGCATACCTACAGCAGTAGAAGGAATAGTCCCCAACCCAATGTCTTTATCACACGGCCTCCCTGCTGTAGCCCACCCGCCCCATGCTCCTTCCCCTGGCCAAACTGTCAAACCAGAAGCTGATAGAGACCACCCAAGCGACCAATTGTAGCCTAAGAAAACAGCATTCCCAACATTGGAGATCTCAACTTCAGCGTGTGGAGAAAAAAAAAAAAAAAAAAAAAACCCTGGATTTTGATTAAAGGCAAAACCATGAACTTACAGGAGGAGACGACTATTGTTTTAGAAACTGGTCCAATATACAATATAAAAGGAAAAGGTGGGAGACAAAAAGAAGATTTGGAAACATTTTTTCCTCCGTATAAATTGTAGTTTGTCCCTGTCCAGTGGACTGATTCACTGTTTCTGTGTCCTATGGGTTCTTTGTTAAGCAAGAGAAGTTAGTAGTTAATTATATCATGAATGTACTTGTCTGTGTACAGTTTTTAGAACATTAAAAAGGGTTTGTTTGCTTAGCTGTCAACAAGGAAAAACATAAGGGAGGCATTCAGCAAACCAATTTTGAGATTAAAAGTCCTTTCTTTTATATTTTAAAACATGCCCAAAAATGAGGCAGTTGGCAAACTTCTCAGGACAATGAATTTTTCCCATTTTTCTTTCTACGCCACACAGTGCATTGTTTTTTCTACCTGCTTGTCTTATTTTTTAGAATAATTTAGTAAACAAAAGAAAAACAGTTTCTCCTGATTTTGGCATGAATTCCCTTATTTCAAAATGAAGATAACCTTGCAAAGAGATTTTGAGGAAAAAAAAGGTTTTGTATAAACGAGCATTGTGCTTTTTGTCACCAGTTAAAGTATATATTATTGGTGGTATGCGAAAAAGGCACTAGACTACTGAAAAGTAGCAGCATTTCATTGCCTACATTGATTCCTTCCTGGTAATGTGGTAGGCTAGCAATATTTTTGGTTAAAATCATGTTTGTGACTGTAACCATTTGTATGAATTATTTTAAAGAAATAAAAATCCCAGACAAATATCATATGTGTAAAAATTTTTATTTCTAGTAACTGTTTATTCAACTTTTATTAGGTTTCTTAGCTGTAATTTTTAAACAGATGCTGTCAAGTATTTCATTTCTAGCTTTACTTTGCTCTCTGTTGTTTGTAATACCGTCTTGGAAGCTTGAAAAATAATAAAAAAAAAATTTCTTTCCATACCATTTTCCCCTTTACATTTCGTGAATGTTGATCTTTTTTCCTGTGTTTCTAATGGAGTTTGAAATTAAGATGAATTTTGATTTGTACACCGCCATCATCAACTACAATATGGTAACAGCGTTTATGCCACCACTGTGGGCAGAGCAGAGGAGGTACAACAGCAACACAACAATAATAATAAATGTCTTTTGCCGAAGTCCAACATGAGAAGTGTCCATTGTGTTATTTGCTTTTGTGATGATGGAAGCGTGCAGCAGGATGTAACGATGTTCACTATCTTGAGGGAGCTCGTTTCTTTGAACGCAGGCAGAACCGTTTTTAAGGCAAGTTGGGAGTTCAGCTAGAAGCAGTTTTGGCCTTTGCTGTGCTGCTGTTTAAGATGTTCTTCATCCCTACACACTTTAAAAAGCAAGACAAAAGATTAGCAAGAAGGAAGTTCAGAATGGTGGAAAGGGAACCTGGAGGTAAACCTTCTAGGTGGTCTCTAGTTTATTTGTTCACCGTGAAGCTAAACTAGTAACTTTCCACCTGTGGTTTAGTGAACTGTTTCTGTGGGATCTATGAAAAGTTACTAACCCCAGCTGTGCGAGTCTGTGGAGGGGCCTCCACTTCTGCTAGGAAAATAGCAGGAGACTGCAAATCGAGAACGACTGGAATTTGTGGATTCAAACTGAAGGAGCACTGCAGAAAGTGAAATTCTGTCTCCGTGGAAGAAGGAAAGTTTTTTCCCTTGAACTTTTAGAGCCAAAAAAGTAATCCATTACAATTTATTTGATAGTAAAAGCATTCCTATTCCCTCAGTGAAGCACAACAGAAAACTGCCGTAAAGCTGCAGGTTATCCCCGCAAAGAGAATTCTTGTCAGCTTCAGGGCCAAAAACTTGCAGAAAATCAAGTGCAGTCTCCTGCAATGGAAGTAGGATTTTGTTTTTCACATTTCATTGGTCATTCATGTTTTAAGATGATTCTTTGTAGGGCTGAAGATGTTTTTTAACATGGAAGCCAAACATTTAACATCTGGCTGCCAAGAATTGCTGACAGTCTCATTTCCTACCAAAGGAAGCAAATTTCTTGAGGAAAACTGAGATTTTCTGTCATTCTCTTGCATCAGTTTTGACATTGCTTAGATAACACATTTTGTTTCCAGTGAATCAATAAATTGATAAGAAATGAAAGCAGCACTGTTTACTGCATGTGGTTCTGAGATGCAGTTCTGAGTCTTCCTGTCCTTCAGCTGTGCACATGCCTGGGCTGCCATCCGGTAGCTCAGAGAAAAGTTTTTTCAGAATTTGAGCCTGAACTACTACACTGATGGGTACAATATGGCTTTTTCCCTGTGATGTTAGATGTTTGATGCTTTTATAGTAGCACTTCAAATATATCTGTCAGTCTGATTGCTGGGGTGAAAACTGTAATAATGCCTGCTTGTTCTGAAGCAGAAAGGAAAAGTGATCCAGGCAATGACAAGGCTGGTTTATACTCACTTCTGGGCTATAGTCTGAAAAGCTTTAGAGCAAGCACTGAATGGAAAAAAATATTAAGGCTTGGAATAAATGACTAATTGGAAAAATGCACCATATTAAACAAAAGCTAGTAGCCAGACTTGCTTTGCATCTTTTATGACTGATTTTGCTGGGTAGTGACAGTGTGATTAGATTTCCTTTCTGGTAAAGTATGTGCTATAATCATGTTTACACAGAAGAAAATGGCATTTAGTGGCATATATGTAAGGTGGGCAAGGCGTTGACATTGGCAGAAGGAGGCCAGAAGAGATGACCTGTGGCAGTGCTGAACAGTGAAGTGTTGGCTGAAAGGGGGAGATGATTGAAGTGCCTGCCTCTGGCAAGAGCTGCTCCATTTTTTGTTGGTTTTATTTGAATTAAGGATCTTGGCCAAGAAATAGGCCAACAAAACTGATGCTCTTGATGGCACAAAGATTGTAGGCATCATCGATATGGAAGAGACTCAGGAGTTTGCACAGCAAGTGGGTAACATCGAAGAATGGGCTATTGGAAATGGGAAAGCAACGAGTCACGTAGTTAGAACAGTTATGAGCTGGGAACTTGGCAGAACAAAGAGAGTGTTTGTTGCCCACAGCAGGATTGATTGCCACCAGGGTGCAGCCATCGAAGAGAACGATAAAATGATGGGTGCATCAGGCAGAGCGTTTTTGGTAGAGATAAGTAAGTAGTAGTGGTGCCACCCAGCATACCTTATGTAAAGTTTGATTTATAATTCTGGTCACTCATCTTCCAACGGATGAACTCAAGCTGAAATAATAGCAAAAATTGACTCTCAAAATGACTGCAGGTGTGGAGGGCTTATCACATGAGAGGAAATTAGAATAACTTGGATTGTTTAGCTGAAAGCAGAGGCTGAGTTGGGGAAGTGATTGTTTTAAATAGTGAGTAAATAGGAGGAAAAAGGGATGTTAAAGAATTGCTGGCATGTGAAAAAACAAGCGTGAATGGTGATTAGGAAAAGACCTCTGTCAGAGCAAGGGGGTTCGGGAGCAGGTTTCAAATTGGAGTGTCTGTGAGTCAGTTCTAAAGTCCCTTCAGTTTGTCTGTTCGTTTTTAATCTTAACATTTTTGTTCTTAGAATCCAAAATGCAAAAACATTGTTTAAGCGTTATACAAGCTTGCTACCAAACCAGCTGAAGGCCCTTTCCATTCAAAACGCTTTGGCTTCCTTTATAACCAGCCTCAAGACTTTTTCCCTTGGTGTATGAGTTTGGTTTGGTCGGTTGGCTGGTCTTTTTTTTTTTTTTCTTTTTGAGAAAATGCCTCATTTTCTTGTGCAGCCTTCCACGTCAAATGATTAAAGCTGGCTTTCCAAATGACTGGGATGCTGTAATTTGGCTGTTTACCAGCTTACTCCTTGCCTCAGACCAAAGAGTTTTCTTCTCCTCTTGTTTAGTTTCAGTGGATGCTCCAGTGAGATCAGTTGTTCTGCTTGAAGGAGAAGGCAGCACTGCCAGTGCCTTTACTCAGTTTACTCCAACCTCTCTACACTTTGTAAACTGAGCGGAGGGAACAGTCGTGGGTTTTAAGGGCACAGAGTAATAATAGATCATATTGTCTGGCCACTTAGTAAAGCTGTGAAATGTCATATGTTCCATTATTAAACCTAATATCTTGTTTTGACTTATGTAAATCTTTCAGAAAGATTTCTGTTCTTTGTATTAAAATGTCAAGAGTTGGGGATTTTGCTATTTCTTTTGATAGCTGGTTTAAATGGGTAATAACCCTAACTATAATTTTGGAAGTGCTGTATTTAATTTGGCTTTCCCTGGCTTTAAATTCCAGTTATCTTTTCATGTTCAGCGTTACGTCATGTAGGCTGACCCCAATTCTCTCCTTTGTACTGAGGTCAGTGACACATCTTCCAGGAAGACCAAGTTGTATTATTCATCTGTTTTCTTTTTCAGTTTCTTTCATTCCCAGATAAACTGTATTGTACAGCCTTTATTTTGTGGCCCTCTATTTCTGACCTTTAGAACAGCAGACTTCTTGTTTTAACATGGTTATCTTCTGCAGATGAAATTATAGGCTTCCTGATCTCCTTCTCGGAGACCTTCAGCTGTTTTCTTTTTGCCTCTGCTGACTTTCTGATTTCCTTGGTAAACTGTTTTCCTGCAAAGACGCAAGTGCTTGAAGATGTTGATTAATTACCTTCTCAGTCTTCAGATTGTATCTGCCTAAGTAGAGCTGAGCACCTCATTAGTTGTGAAAGCTCAAAGTTGAGCATATACTCCAGTGTTCAAAGTAGTCATGTTTTCAAAGAGCAAGTGTTTGCTTTCATCCCACAATCTGCATCCATTTGTGTGTCTGTCTGTTGCAGAATTCACCTTACTTGGGTCCCGTACCTCATATCAGGCTGTCCCTCAGCATTTGCCTCCCGGTGTTCTTCACCATTCCTTTCTAGCGTTCAGGAGACCTGGGACGTTACTTTTAGAATTTTTCCTTTCATTAGAAAAAATGTCCCTTGGCCAGTTCTACTTTCTCTCTCCATCTGTAAAGTCCAGCTCAGTACAGATCACCTGTTTTTCACCTCTCCTTGGCTGATTTCCATGCACGCTACCCCTCTAAACCCGTGTCCATATTTCATCTTTTATGTCCGCTTTTGAGACTGGGACAGCCAAGCTGCCTTTTTTCTTATGCAGTTCCTCATCTGGAGTTTCCTCCCTAGATTTTCTGTACTACAGAAACAATTATGGCTCCTCAAATCTAGTCTCAGCACTTTGCCTTTGTGTCTCTGCTCACAGTCATAACATGGTGTTTTTTTGAGGGAGGGTTGTTTGCTTTGGGCAGTTAGTGATGGTGCACGTCAAGGCCACCATAAACAGACTAAAATATGTCCTTGGGACAATTAGAGGCAATCCTTCGAGACATTTCCAAGACAATGTAGATCATTCTTTGAGCATGCTGCTCCATTAGAAACATATGCTACTTGCGCAGTCTTTAATTATGCATCTATCCTTTTTCATATGCTGCATGAAAAGGACGAGCAGTTGCCGGTTGGAAATATTACCTATCAGCTCAAGAAATGAAGATGAGTAAGTTTAAAAATCGCAATTAAATATTTAAATATATTTTGAGTTACAAAGATTTTAAAGTAATAAAACGGAAAAAAATAAATTGCTGCAAGAGTCTTTTTATGTATTGAATTTGATGCATTACATGTAGACATTCACGTATCGGTTTGACAGTAAGAGTGCTATTTCTTCCTGTGTTTTGTCAAAGTAGAATCCTTGTATAGTTCAGGAAAAGTTTATGGAGCTGGTCCTCCCTGGATGAACCCTATGAGTTAGGGCAGCAAATCAACATCTAAAAATAAATCTGCTGAGGAACGGACATCTGAGACTTGCATTTCCAAACCCCTCCAGCCATTTTCAAAATGTCCCACCAGATGCAGCTGAATGACTTCTGAAAGCCAGTGGCCTCAAACACAGCTGTCCGCTTTGCAGCGTGTTCTCTTTTCCAAGAAACAAGCATGCAGCAGTACTTGCGTTTCAGCCCACCTACGAGCATCAGAGTAAAATCCCATTTAAATCTGTGTTGCTGCTCAGTAGAATTTCGGTTAAGCTCTTGCATGAAGTTAAGTCCCTGCTATACTTGAACTTTCTTAAACTGAAACCACAAAAAAAGGAGACTCTGCCTGTGGTGTTTTCCAGTGACAAATTTTGCCATTATCACTATCTTTCTTATTAAAATGGAGTTGGGGGACTTCCAAATTCTTTTTACTATGTGTTTATTTGGGTATTTGCATTCTCATGGGTTTTTAAGGCCTAGTGTATGTGAAATGTGTTTATCATGTTATGAAGCTATGATGATAGCTTTATTCTCTTATCTGCATAACTCTAAATTATAGCTCCTTGTAATTAGCTACAAGGCCATCGCTTTCTCTTCCAAGCATAAAGTTGAAAACATTTTCTTTGAAATGGATTGTTGAAATTGGAGGTTTTTCAAGAATTCATATTCTGAACGATTGTCTTTTTTTTTTCCCCTCTCCCTCCCACAGACCAACGCTGGATGTATGCACTGGATACAGCCTTGATATTATAAGGAGCACGGGTAAGAGATGAGAAATCTGCGCTATGAGTCACAGCTTGTTTTCAGAGGTTTTCAGCCTCTGTAAATTTAAAGTATAAAGACACAGTTTTGCATTATCTGACTAATAGTTTAGATCTGATCTGATTTCACTGAAAAATCTAAGACTGTTGAAAGAACAATATTAAGTTGCTACCCCTTGGTTTGCTGCATATATCCCACCTGAGTTTTCTTATGCATCCAGGAACATCATGTTTCGTTCCAGTGTGCTCTGACAGAATCTCTTCACCTGAAGAACTCTAAACATGTATCATGTCCAGTGCTGCTGGAAGTCTTGTAACGTTCCTGATGTCGCTGCGATCCTCACAGTATTCTAGTTTTCATCTGCAATTAATTGTCAGTAGAGCTGCCAGAGGTTTCCAGTAGTTTGTGATGTGTTTGTCAGAAGACAACTACCAGTTCAAATCTAAGCGCGTATCACTGGTTTTCCTTTAAAAAGACCACTGACCAACCATGAGATGGTGGCGTTCTTAGATCGAGATTCAGCTGTCTGTGCTCCCTCTTCTGCTTCTCTTCAGTGACCTAAGTGAAAGCTTAGGAAGAATAGCTCCTCTTATAGTCTTTTCAATTAAGTGCCCAAAGTTCAAGTAGAATAAACCACAGAGCTAGTCTCTGCAGATCCAAGAGCTGTATGGTAAACACTTCTAATGGCATTGAAACTTAGATATTGGTTTCAAAGTGGCTTAATTATTCAGGGAATGCACACTACAGAAAGGAAATGCCACTATACCTCTGTATATTGCTTCTTATCCTCTGTGTCCCCTTTGAAAATCTGTCCCCAGAAGCAAAAGTGTCCCTGAAACATGAGAGGGAAAACTTCTCCAGGTTACGATACTGTTCCTGAAAAAAAGACTGCGATGTTTTGATAAGTCATCGCCAATATCTACTATAAAGAGGTTGAAAACTCCAGGTGCTGGAAATGCTCTTAAACAGATACGTAAGCTCAGCTCCATCAGTCTTTTGAATCCCTTTTGGGAGGTAGAGTCCCAGAAAGAAAGGGCTTATTGGGACATTTTGTCGTAGCATTATAATATCCAGGTTAAAAGCAAACAGTATTTGAGCCATTCTGCTTTCAAAAAACCCTGCTGTTTCTATTAGGACAGTTCCAAATGGTATGTTAATTTTTAAAAATTATTGTTGAGTTTGCTCATTCCAGCTGTCTGGACTGCCAGAAATACAGTGTCTGCTCAGCCTTGGGAAGGAAAGTTCGCCTGCTGCAGCCTTGGCCTAATTGAATACAAGGACCTGTCAGAGGACAGAACTTGCCGTGTGACCCTCGCAGTAAGTTCAATATATGAACATGTAATAAAAGAAGCCAGTGCAATAATGTTCTTTTCCGTCTGACAAGTCTGAGCTTGTGGAGGTGTTGAGCAGTAGCTACTTACCAACCCAAACCTTTGACTTCGCTGAGATAAATGATCTAAGCTTGTTTCATGCTCATCTCTGCATTTTACAGTAGGAACAAATTCAGAATGGTGAACTGTTGTCTTCCCAAATTTCCTTCTCAGAAATTCCTTACTGCAAGATGTTTGAAGCCTGGTCTGTATTCTGGCTTGGAAGTGCCTGGCTTTTCTACTGACTTCTCAGCTAAATTTAAGAACTACAGGGGATCCGTTTTATGATTGCTATGTATGTCAAAATCAGTACAATCTCCTGTTTTTGCTTTCCTCAAAGATCTTAGAATTGGTGAGCACTTCGGGTCAGAAGCGCAATGATGAAGGCACAAAAATATAGATGATCTCTCCGTAATAGCCACTAGGTGGCAAAACAGACACTTTGTGCATTGAGACTATGTATAGGGAACCTTCAGTACAAACAGTGTGCCTGTGATTTCCCTGCAACTGTTCTGAGCTACCTCTATAAATATTATTTGTTATGAGCTATTATGGCATATTTGTATACTGCGCATGACGGATCTTCAGTTTAAAAGTCTGTAAAAGTTCCCATTCTTAATGACATATTGGTTGATCAGAATTTAAGCCTACTGAGAGCATTTCAGCAATAGAATTTGTCATCATATCCCCGAGGCAGGAGTCAGAAAAAGATAACGCACTAGGTAGACTTGTGAGACTATTAATAAAATTGTATCAGTCCTGACTCACGCATTAATCACAGTTCAGTTATTTTACACTTTTTAAATTACAGAAGGCTCAAAGAGCTCAGACCTATTCAGGGCAGAGGCTCTAAAAATGCATACTTGTATTTATAAATTTATAAATACATATTTGAAGATGGTCCCTGCTCCGAATATTTCACAGGCGCAAGTATGAAGGCACATTAGAAAACAGAGGGGAAGCATGGATACTTTAAACGTTTTTCAAAGTCTGCACATAGATTATGATGGTTATTATCCTGACAGTAGGAGGCTTTGTTCACGATGGTGTATGTCCTAGTGCTTTGCCTACTTGAGATGTCTCAGGTTACAGATTTCCATCATGGTCTATTTTTTTGTTTTCTCAATAGCTTTTAGGGGCCCTCACAGGCAAGTTTCCAGTTCCCTCTCTTCCTCTCTGTGGTGATAGCAATGCTCTCGGCTGGCTCCTTTCAGACACATTTCACTTCTGTGCATTCATCCAGGCTTGTCCTGCCCTTTCTGTTCCGTTGCCTAACAGTACTGCTTTTACGGCCTTGCACCTTAATACTCTGCTAATTGTACCGTTTCAGGTGGTTGTACATCTTCTTCATTGATGCTGGGACATTAAACTGGTCGTTTGCACGTATCAGTTCCTCCATGGCCCTTAATGACATATTGAGTCCTTCTCCCTTGGTAAAGGTTTCCCTTGGAAAAGGAGAGAGGTTTTTTTTTTTGCGCTGAAACAATGATCTGAATTATCATATTTT
This sequence comes from Struthio camelus, assembly GCF_040807025.1. NCBI lineage: Eukaryota > Metazoa > Chordata > Aves > Struthioniformes > Struthionidae > Struthio > Struthio camelus. The sequence continues at coordinate 79,788,218 of NC_090945.1, forward strand.
AGAATGTGGCAGGAATTTCCCATGTGGCTCGCTGTTCCGGAAGGATGAGAAACATGGACAGAATTAATTTCCTCTCCTTTTCCCTGTCTCTGGCAGACTGGGCATTAAAAGAAGACTGTATGTTAAAATCAGACGCAATAACAGTGATAGTATATCAGGTCGGAGCAGCAACAGTGTCTGCTAAGCAGATTTTTGACCGGTTTTTATTAATGAGGCACTGTTCTTCTGAATGGACTGAGGCTATATAATGCTATGGAAAATACAGTGTGATGCTTCTCATTTAAAGATCATAATGTTCATGCTGATATGGCCACCAGTGAGGGGTCACAAAATGTCTTAAGTATGGATTTTGCTAACTTCCCGTTACTTGACTTTGGAACCTTACTGACGATATTCTGATATTTGTACTCATAATTTCGTTTTTCATCCTTGTGGCTTGTAGGAATTCTAGCTCTTTTGATTCACTTTGCAACTTCTAATTAATCTGGTGAAGGTTGGCCTCCTATTTCCGTTGTCCGGAGGCAAAAAAACTGCATTGTAGTTGGGAGGATAACTGGGGGTTTGAAAAATCTGCTGCTGCTGGGCACTACCCTGACTTATGAAAAAAAAAAAAAAAGCCCAGGAGATTCGAGAGCTGTATTTAGGCTGCCTACTGTGGTCCCTTAAATGCCTTCTAGGTTCAGGCCCGGTGCTACTGGATCCTGCTTCCATGTGCCTTCAGCAGTTGCAGCGCCCAAATTAGACACCTGACAGAGACAATCTGAATGTGACTCACTGTATATTAAGAACTAACAAATCTGCCCGGGCCTTCCTTGTGACCTGACAGCTTTGAGCTGTAAAGGCTGGCTTCCTGTGATGTCTTTCCGTCAGCAGAGACTTGCTGTGAGGCAAAAGCAGAAATACAACCTACCAATGAAAGTAACGACGTATTGTCCAAGAACGGTAAATGTATAAACAGTGGCGCAGGAATTGAAACAGATTGACAATATGCCTTTTTCTTTGATAGACAAGAGAAACTTGCATAGCCCAGTACTATAACCTGGTACTAAACCCAGTTTACAGCAAGGGTAATGTGCTTGTTGTTTATAAAGGGTTAATCAGTGATTAACAGACATTAGAATTAATGGTTAATTGATTGTTACAGACTTAGTCTGCACATGACTTGCAGCAATCTGTAACATTACATGCCTACCCGTAATGTATTTATAGCAGTTATTAATCATGGACTAGTGTTTTTTTAAATGTTCCCATTTCATTAGATCTAACCAAATTTTCAAAAGCACGTCAGTGAATTTGAGTTCTGCCTTAATATTAGCAACAGGGAAAATATAAGCAATCGGTTAACTGGGCCTTGCTTTCTTTAATAAGAGGAAACTCTAAGCTGCATAAATTGGAGGCACTACAATATTATGAAAGCAATTTTAAGTAAAATGTACCATTTGTGGAAGAACCACACTTAAAGATTTTTGTAATTACAACTATTTGTACTGGTAAGTGAATTGCTTTAAAGTATTTGTTGTTGTTGCTTTATTTCCCTTGAGGACATTTATGTAGTGGAAGCTTTGTTGCGCTGATAAATGTGCCTGAAAGCTTTATAATGTACTGATGCATTGTAATGATAAATAGATCTGGTTAAGTAGTAAAGATCAAACACACAATTAAACAAACTGTAATATACATCTTGCTGAGCAAGGGAAAACAATAGTGGAGTCAGGAAAGATGAATACAAATGGCTTTATTGAAGTAAGCAAAAAATATTTTCTTATGTCTACAAAATGAGGAAATCTGGCCTGACACTTACATAAACAGACTTATGAAGTACTTAATCACATATAACATATCTTTAAGATGCCCAGTGTTTATAATTAATGAATATGGCTTTCTCCTTCCATGCAGAGCAATAGAGATGAACAACAAAAGAGAGGTTAAGTAAGTCAGCACCGTGTGGGATTCTTCAGAGGAGAAGAGCCTGAGCACAGCAGGCCGAGTTCGCAGATGTGACGCAGCAGTAAAATTAACAAAAACATATTGCACTTGACAGAAATATTAGAACTGAATATTGGCAGCACCTGATGCCATTGTCTAAAATTTCCTTTCCTAGAACCTTTCCCAGTAGGGAGGCTGATTCTCACTTGGCAAGGCGATACAAGTTTCACACTTCATACTGGCATTAGAGGCTTTTCCAAATACCAGGAGAAAATGTGATTCAGAAGGAGAATACTGGAAGAAGGAAATATGGCTGTGCATTGACGTGTAGAGCTGCATTTGATTACCATATTTCCTTGAGATTCACAGAAATAAACCCCTACCTTAAAGGCAGCGAGAGGGACTTTCATTCAAAATTCAAAGGAATAGCAATGTAGTATGCTTGCAGATCATCCATCCCTTGCCCGTTCCAAATTTGAATTATTGTGAAGGGTGTTTAAGTGAATTTACTTTGCAGGGGTTCCCATAGCCAAGTCAGTGCAGTAAGAATTTTGTAGCTTGCTACAAAATCCTTATAGAGGTTTTAGAATTAGGGAGGATGTAACTGCCGGAAGACATAGCTGGAATTACTTTATGTGGGCTCTTACCCTACGCAGTGCTTCGCCCACCTGGAATAGCATAAGCAGTGTAGATTTCTTTACAGTATCTCGGAATTAGTAAGACTTAGGGGAGAGAACACATCTTCTTCACTGGACAGTTAGGAGGTAAAAGCCTTCTGGTGCTAACCGAACTCTACTATACCACCAGGAACCACCAAGTAGATAAGACACATCAGCTCGTGACGTGGAATACTGCAAATATATTTGCCGAGGATGTACAGCATAACATGTTCCAGCCAGCAAGCCCATTATATCTAATTTACCGTGCACTGCTAACTGCTAGAAGCTTTGCACAACCTGCAGGAAGTCAGGATCATTTAATGAGAGGCAAGGGAATGTAAATACTGCAAACTTCTGGAGCCGAGGGAAAAAGGAGTGGCCAGAGAAGGTATTGTGGGCTATGCATCTGGCTTCTCATCCTTACTTACAGATGTGATTCAATGCAAAGAGCTCTGCAGAAGATCTCAGGAATATGCATTGTAATAGAGCTATTTACATCTTTGTTAAAAAAAAAAAAAAAAAAAGTTGTTTCTGCCCCAAGAACTATGTATCAATCCACAAAGATGTTTAGATGTCTAACTGTTATTTAGGCCTCTAAATACATTCATAGGTCTGGGCTGCAGTCCTAATTGTGTTGCTGCAATCCACAATTTTACCAGTGTTGCATGCGAGGCACCAGAATAAAATTGTTTGCAGAAACAAAAACAGCCCAGCAGCCACTGGGTTTTATTTAATTGGGTAGTGTTGGTTGATGGTCCCTCGATACACGTGTTTTTTTCCTTGTTGAAAACAATGTGTCTGCCAAGGCCAGAATGAAAGGGGGATCTGTCTGGAGATGACATTGCTGAGTGACTGGGACAACCCTGCTAGATAGGAAGTAGACTCTGAAGGATTTTGTGATGTCTGTCAGTTTATGCCGTTTCTTTGTCATACAGTTTGCAGTCCAAAGATTATTTTGGATGCTTGCCTATTCCCAGAAGCTCCACATGCTCAAAACAATTTCAGCTCTGCATTAAGACAATAATTATAATCAAATCTCATGCTCTGCTGCCTCGGCCAGTCACCTCCATGGAGCAGATGGGAAGGGGGCTCAAATCAGCAAGGGTTTTCCCTCCCAGTGCACGACTGGCCTGAGGTATTCAGAGAGGAATTTTTTTTTGTTTCCCTTTGGCTCTCCCCTTCTCCTCTCAAGGAGTCCATCAGGGACTGGCCACAGCTGGAGCGTGGTGGACAGGGGTTCGAAGCACAGTGGAGGGAGAAAATTTTTTCTCTGACGCCTGCCTGCTGTTCCTTGTTCACATACCCAGGCTGTAGAGAAAGCCAGGTTCAGAACAGGCCAGCAAAGGAAATTGTGCAGCTTTGTGGTTTTTCCCTACCACCCCTTTCCCTGCAGCAGAGGGGTCAGGTTCTCCTGCTTGCATGCTCTTGAGACGTGTGTCACATAGGCGGCTGCCTGTCCCCGCAGACCTTTCAGGCATTTAGCAACACTCTGATCTCTTCAGTTTTCTGCTAGGGTTGACCCAGCTTAGTCCCTTAGTCCTATTGCATTTGCAGCTCTTCAGTGCTGGGTTTAAAACCTGTCTCTCCTCAGCCTGGAGGGTGGGTTGGCTGGACTGGGTCCTACACTCAGAGAAAATTATGGTCAGTAGTTGGAGGAATAAGCCATTGACCTGCAAACGCATATCATGCTATACTGCAGTTATAGATATGGCTGTACTGTATGTGGCAGTTACCACTGGCATGGACAGTGTCATGCTAAACTGATTTAAGTACTTGGTACAACACAAATACCTGCACAGGCATAGGTCCTGAGCTCATAATTTTGGAAACCTGTCTCTAAATGCATTCATCCCTCCAGCTTCCTCTCCAAATTGGAATTAAGGTGAGATCTGATTGGGGCCTTTTGCTGGAAGTTCCCTCTGTGCTTTGTCACCTCAGTCAAAAAGCCAGGATGGCGTCTGTTTGACTCTGGTGCCATTTTGACCGTTCATAAACGTAATTTAATGACTCTAAATGATGTGTTAGGTCTCTGGAGAATTACAAATAGAGTGAAGAGGTGTCCTTGGGAAAATTTTGCTGGAATGGGGACAAAGTGGCTGAATAGACTGAATGCCTGTTTTAAAACACACACCTCCTCTATATACTGCATGACTTTTCATTAACAGCTCAGCCTGTGCTGTGTCATTGGTTCGTACTGTTTGATGAAATACTTGAAATGGAGCAGTGCCTGGCAATCTGTGCGTGCATTTTGGTTCCACACAGCACTCTTAAAACAGCCTGGGCCTGAGAAATCACTGGTTAACTGTACTTGTCGGACCCAAATAGGATAATTCTGGTTGTTCTTCTGGCGCTCATGTGGTTAGATTGATGTTGTTAGTTTGCAGGGAAGTTGAGACACAGCCTTAGGACTCATATATTCCATTTGCTTACTCTCTTGATGAAAAGTCTCCAAGATTTGATGTCTTATTTTATTTTCAGTAATGTCTGATAATGTCTTCTTGTACAGTAGCTCTTTCATGCTTTTTTTTTCCATTTTGGCGTATTAGAACAGGAAATTACATGTAAATGTTCTGTGAAATAGGTGCTGAATGTTTAAATTTTTACTACTCTCTCATGCTGCATCTTTAGTATTCACTGATTATCTTTTTCACTCTTTTTTAAGGCCAGGGAGGGTGACTGTGCTTTCTGCGTTACACTAGTTGCAGAGTTTGTTAGTGCATCCCATTGTATCCACTGACTAATCTTAATTAGATATTTATTCTCTCGAAGGTGATGGCAGTGTTCGTTATTGTAAAAATTCAAGTGTTGTTCAGATCCTTCTCCCAGATTTAACTCCTTCAGGGTTGAAACCAACTCCTCCAAATTTATGATGGTGTTTTAGATCTGGATCTTTGCCTTATTCGCATGGCTGATTCACAAAAACACCTCGGGGGAGCATTTTCAGAAGGCTGTGTGTCTACAGGAAAGGGGCAAGGAGCATCCACGTAACCATGCTCCTCTACAGTCATCCAGCGAATCAAAATTCTTGATTTACCAAAATGTTTGCAGACTTTGCAAGGTCTTCAGTGGTGAGCTTTCCTTTTATAAAGTCTGCAAATTTCCTACCCATCAGAACGTCCAAACACCAGAATGAATTTCTCACTCCTGCTTGTTTTCAGATAATCAAGGTTGCACGCTGTAATCCCAAAGAGATATTCATGAACTGTGCTTTGGGAACTGACCTGACACAGAAGCTTCTAGGAGCTGTTTATATGGAGGTCTGTAGAATTATAGTATTATTCGCTCTTATAACTTCATTGGTCAGCCAAAGCTTGTGGGATCTCTTGGGTATTCCAGTGAGGAGGAGAAAGTGATCACATTTATGAAGAATGCAGAGCCAGCACTCAGCCAAAGCAGCGGGCATGCTCTCTCTCTGCGTTTCTCAGGAGCATGATCCCCACACATGTTCACGCTGTGCTGCCAACCTCCTTACTGTCTCCCAAATTCTCCCATCTTTATCCTCCTCCTCCTTTCCTGTAGACCTACCAGGCTTCACAGCCAGCCAACTCCTCCTCACATGTGTGCTTTCCATGTGCCTGTGCTGGGGGCTGACATGACAACATGGGCAGAGGGCTGCTATTGTTTTAGCTGTTGGTTTCGTGAAGGAGATTAGCTATTTCTTGGAGTTTTCTTAAATAACGTGCAGCATTTTCACATCCAGTCTCGCCGAAGCAGCTGTCTTGATGAATATTTGCCCAAATCATTATGCTATCTAGCAGTTAGCCTGCAAAAAGGCCTCGCACCATTTGTATGGTAATGGAAAGCTTTCTGAGAAATGTTTTGGAAGCAATCAGCTAAACTAATAGGATTTTATGTAAACCAATCACTTTCTTTAGATCAGGATTTTTTCTAGAGAGGAGGGTAAGGGCTTTTTAATAAATGCAAATTGATATTCCAATGAAAATGGAAATGAGGGAAAAAGTTCATCGCCAGGGTAAAATGCTGTGACTCTGTGCTAACAACAGCTTTGCATACGATTCTCGGCACATCCCCCAGCAACGGCGCTGAATTTCTTAGGTGCTGAGGCATGATGTAACAAGGAGAAAAGCTTTCTTTCACTTTCATGCTAGAGTGAGACATTGACAGGGTTGAACTTTTCATCACCACATCAAAGCAGAGCTGTAGGAGGTTTCTCCAGGTCTGGACCTCTGCAGGGTGTCATGGGCAACGGTCAAAGAGAAGAGGTTGTGGAAGACCAGTCTCAGTTGATTGTTATTGCTCATTTCTGCTGTGAACCTGCAGTTCTGATACTGTGTAATATGAGCTTTTTGTACCTCTCTAGCAGGATTTGAGAAAAGTAAAGCATGAGCAATGCTTAGAAATATGATTTATGTTGTATGTTCAAAGCTCTGCTTTTGAGACAAGTCTTTGCACGAGGAAATTGCTCGCTGAGTTCACCTACTGTGAAGGGCTTTTGCTACAACCCCCCACTGCTTTTTTTACTTTGGATATAGCTGAGATAACTTTCTTAGCTCTGATTCCCACTCTGTTCAAGGAACTGGGAAAGACCTGAGTAGCGACAGCAGATTATCTTTGTAGAGCGTAGGCTGGCTGAGATTGCCACAGTCAATCATTTAGCTGTTTGCTTGTATAATTAAAAAAAAAGAAAAACAGCTTCAAACAGTCTGGAGAGGTGATGGTGCTGCTGTATTGCTCGAGCACACGCTGGGCAGTGAGGGTCAGGCCTCCAAGGTGAGAAGCTTCCAACCTCTGAGGCTGAACCTGATTTTGAGGCAGCAGGGTTTCGAGCAGTCCATCTTGTGTTGCAGAGGAGTGTAATGAGTCCCCAAGGACTCACACGTGGGCATCCCCAGGGGTTGCCAAACACGAGGGTCCCAGATACGCAGGACTGCATTGCTGGTGTTGGCGGGGGAGTAGCTGTGGCGAGGCTGTAAGCTCAGCCTGAGCCCGCTAACCTGCCTCAGGATGCTATTTGAACTTGTCAATGTGAAACAGAGGTGTGCAGGAAGCGGTGGTAACAAATAAGTTTTTTCATCAGCGGCAGGGAAAACCCTTCACTTCCTGTTACCCGGTATCAGCAAGGGAGGCAAACCGTAACGGGGACAGGTAAATAAGCCAAGATGGCATGCAGTCCTTTGGAAAGCCCCTTCCAAACATCTCTGACAGGAAGGGGGAGAAAAGGTGAATTTCTGTCTTTCTGGACCTGGTGCTGTGGTATGCTGTAACTCCGGGTCCTGCAGCGGGAGCAGGACTGGAAAGTCTGGTTTCAGGAGGGAGGTAGTTTGATGGGGTAGTAGCAGCTGAGGAAAGCAAATAGCAGGCAGTGCCTTATCACACCAGGGCGAATCCAGATCTGCAGCTCTGGCCCGCCAGTGTGTTTAATCAAGCCCCTTTCCTGCTGCGCTGGTTGCTGGCTGCACTGTGAATCACTGCGGTGCTGCTCTCTGCGGCTGTGTCTGGAAGTCAGCGCCGGAGGTTAGCTGGTGGTGCACTCATAAAGCACCTGAGGAGTAAAGAAAGTCATTTGTCCATGGTTTGCTGGCTTTGATGGCGAAGGCTGGTTAAGAAATACCTTCCTCCCTCCAGCCGCTCTTCTCTGACGCTTCATTTGTGCCAAGACAGCTGTCTGTGGTGCTGTCCTGTAACTGGATCACTAAAATGATGTAGGGTAAAAATTCCTTAAAAAACTTCTTTGGAGGGGGTTATTTTAACCTATATCATTTCTGTGTAAAAGGTGGTGCAGAATTCCTGCAAAATAGTTCCTCCTTGGGATGGATTAGCTCAGGGACCTCCACGTTGCAGAAGGACCTCGTTCAAGTTTTGGTCGTGTACAAGAGCAGAGCGCCTAATCAGTACACCACTATGTTAAAACAAAGATCCAGCATACAAATATGCCTTGTGTGTTATTATTGGGCCTGCTTAAAAATTTAGAATTCAGGTTTTAATCTGACAGTAGAATCTAATGTTGCAACTAGAAGAGTCAAATGTAACATATTAAATATGCATTGATTTAAATATATTTTCATAGTTGAAACCATGTAGAAAGGTGCAAGCTACACTGGAAGAAAGAATGCATTTTTTACATAGTGTGATCTTTTTTTAACCTTCTGGGTTGAAGGCTGTCTCAAGGTAACGAGAGAAGAGCTAGTGCTTTAGTATTCCACATTCCTAGTTAGATGCCTTCCCAATGTCATACTGCGTTTACAACCAATGTAGGTAACAGCAACTAGACTGTTAAACTGAATATTTAAATTGTTAAATGGTTTAAATATTAGTGAGTCTGAGCTACATTAAGCTTATATGAGTCAAAAGTTTTTCTTGAATTACAAAATCAAGTAGCTTTTGTTTGCCTGACATCTCAGTCCACCCCTAGAGATACATTCACAGAGACCTTGGAAAGTTTGTTTAAACAGTTCAGTCTCTGGCAGATCTATAGTCTCAGCATTCAATAAAAACGCTACTGAAGTTTCAAACTGCACCAGATTTTATATCCTCTAAGAGAGAAAATAAAGTAAACAAGAGTACATCCAGAAACCAATCCTGATGCTGACCGGGAATGTTAAAAAACAATTTTACAATCAATTTAAGCTGGTCAGAAATGTTCAATTGAAAAATACCTTTGATGGAAAACGCAGTTCTGGAAAAAATACTATTCCAATGTTTATTGGTAATATTTAAACAAAACATTTCACTGTGGTTTCGATCAACCAGAATAAAAAAAAAAAAAGAGAGAGAGAGATCTGTTTCTAAAAATGAATCCAAACACTTTCGGGGGAGGCTGCCTCCCATTTAAGCTTTGGAGCTGCAGTTGGCTTCTGTTAGCTGTGGACCAATGCCACCTATAAAAGGGGTATGCCAGCAACAACGCATGGACAATCCTGAAAACATCTCCTTCCCACTACTTTTTCCTTTCTTCATTAATTTACAGCTCTCAGGAGCTGTCTGCTACCTGTGCGAATGGCAGGCAGGGAGAAGGAATTTTCTCCTGATTGACAAGCTGCTGATAGAAACACCTGAGAAGCCACTTTGTCTTTGTACCCCAACTACAGATAAACCCTATCACAAGAGGACTGAACTAGTCTTTTAAATTATCAGCCTAGAAAATTACTCAGTAAAGTAACAAATTTTATAACACGTCCTTGCCATTTTTTTTGTAAAGCAGCTATTATCTTCTCTTAATTAAGTTGTCACAGATTCTAAGGTATGTTGATAACAGTTTTTCAGGTTGTCATTCACGCTCCGATCGTGCCTCGATGGCTTTCTCAGCTGTCTGAACTGAAGAGTTTGCCTGTTTAAAATATTTTGGAATCTATCCACTTTGGCTTTTCTCTACACTTTTCGTGGCATTGAAGAGCAGAGCTGGGCATTTATCCTGCTCAGCGGAGTCCTCAATTTCATTCCCATCTGGAGTCACACACCAGTACTTGTGGGGCAATTACCTTGGCGGAAGAAAGCGTTATGGAACTGATCCTCTGAACTTAGTGAAAATCTACGAAAGAGGTAGGTTGCAGTCGTCTAATCACAGCCTTAAAATCTCTCCTTTTCTGGGTTGTTTTTTTTGCAAAAGCTCCAAGTTTTATTTAAACAGAGTTTCCACTTGAGTTGTGTGAAATATTTATTATGCATGGAGGACTAATTTGACCAGTCTCACAGTGCTTTTCAAAAGCAGGTAACTATGATTAGTTCAATATCATAACGTTAGACAGTAACTTGATATTGATGCCAGAAACCAAACGGTGAACTACACTGGTAACCTGCCATATGGATGGTTGTCATTCCCTGTAATATATATGTATTGCAGCAAACTCAGCCTGCAAGAATCTCCACAAATGACTTGCAGAGTTCTGCATTGTGTTTGCAGGATTGCCAATCTGCTGGGAGAAATAGATGCATTTAGGGTGCTTCTGTAATGGTTGGGATTAGTTGACCCAAGTGCCGCTAAAAGGATCCTTTTTTCCATCTTGTGTCCCACCAGATAGGATCTGCTCAGAGGCTTGTGACCTGCCCTGGACATTAGTGGCATGGCCTGGAGCAGGGACGTGCCTGTAATTCACCGAGCGGCAACTATAACAGGAGAGACTCATCCTTGGCCTCCCTGCTGCTCGGGCAGAAAGACCAGCAGGATAGCAGAAAACTCTTTCACTTTCCCTCCTCTAAGGCACTTGTACTACATCAGAAATATTAATTAAAGCAGCAGAGCCTCTGCAGTTAGTCCTGGGACTGGCTGATCTACCTATGCCTAAGGGCAGTCTTGACTAGTTTGAACAGTGTTGTATAATGCTGTGTTTCACATTAGGTATCGCTGAGTGCTGTTATCTGTGTTGCATTTCCATCAAAGCCTTGTTCTTACCCTGGATTTAATGTCTTATATTATACTGGTCCTGATAGTGACATTCTGGATGTTAGGATCTGGGGGTTTTTTTCAGTGCATGGAATTAAGTCTAGTATGCAGATAGCTGGTAAAATAAGCTACCTTTAAGCATGAAAAACTGATCAAGTGCCTGATCTCAGGCACTTGAATGGCCATTAATACTGGGGGTTATATCTAATCAGTGTTGTAATCCCAGGTCAGAACCAGTGTTCAGGAGCTATACACAGCAGGGACAGAAATCTGAGTCCATACCTGTGGGAAGCACGGAGTAGCAAGGGCCTGGCCGCTATATATCCCATTATATCACATCCACAGAACTCAGCCGTGGCTCTTTCCTAAAGCCCCAACACAGTGAGCAGAGATGTCTCAGCAACTGAGGTACAAATGTCTGAGGACTACTGATGTAGAGGCAGATAGTACACTGTACACCTGGTAGCCAGCTTATGGGCTCAGATGCAGCTAAACTGCTGAAGTAGAGCCAGAGTAGCTGGACAATACTGTAACTGTGCTGATCCTACAGCACCTTTGGCAGTCAGGGAGTTGCTACTCCCTAAATGAATATAAATGACTTTCTCCAGGGTCATGTGGAAAATCTGTTGCTAAGTAGAAATGTGTATTCTGTTTTCTCAAGTCATCAGTTATCACCAGAACCCCTGGACCATTCAACCTCATTCAATGCACATAACACTTTATGCCATGACCTATATCAGGTCCCAGGAGATGGTAGGAGAATGTTGTATTGGCAGGTGCATTGACACAGTCCATTAGGGCTCGGCTGTACTTGTGAGGCTCTACAGAAAATGTATCTGTTGTGTTTTTTGCCATTATTGCGTTCATCTACTCCATCTGTTATTTTCTTGAGGAAGAAACTTGCATGAATCATCTGATGACCATTTTAGCAGGATTCCTCTGTGGGGCTGATATTCCCATTTGCTGAGTGGTGCTGGTACTGCAGAGATATATCACTTCAGAGCGCTGTCAGTATTTCATACAGCTGCAGCCCTCTCCACTGGCTGGGATTTAGAGGAGCAGTGAAATGCTCTAGCATTTGCATGGACTTCCAGCCTGAATCAGAAACCCTAAACGCTAAAATCTGCTTTTCGTGCTGTTGTCATCTACAGTGCAAGTTCCCGTTCTGCTAAACTCCAAGGCTAAATTTTAGATTGCTTAATTAAATTAAATGGTCTTTGAGGGGCTGAGTGGATTGGGAGTGGGAGGTGGAACCTGTCTCGGGTTTTGTGAATTGGCCGCAGTGGTCCCTTGTGCATGGGATAGGCCCTTCTGCGCTCTTGGGTTACGCTGTGTTCAGTAAGAGTAGCCCCAGCTGGCTAGCAGGTGTGCGGCAGCAGTGACCTGGTTTGGGAGCGACCTCTGCTAACCTCCCCAGCGTGCCAAGATAAAGATTGGCCATATGTTCCAACGCACACTTTCCTGCTGAAAGGTCATCTTCCAAGTGGTCTTAGAGAGAAGCTGCACTCCTGTAGAAAAAAAACATCTTGAGCTATCCCAGGAAAAAAAACTGCTGCTCAAACACTTTTCTGCATAGATAAATATTGGAAAACAAAGGTGTTTAAACATCCATTGCTCAGTGGCGCTTGTCAATTTGCCTGATTCTTAGCTGTGCCATTAGAAAACAGTTGGGTGCAAAAGGGGGAAAATGAAGCATGCAGCTCTAGTGAGGGTCCCAGGACTGTTGATAGCACCAAATAAACCAGGAGACAAGGTGTCCTGTGCTCCCACAGCCCAGCTTGAAGTGCTATCCTAGGGTTTCAGGGCACTGAGATGCGAGTCCTGAGAGGCTATGAAAAAGTGGTAGAAGTGGAAGTCTGCCTGCAGTTCTCAGCTCTGGTAGCTGCCTCACTCAGTCCCTGCTCCAGCTCAGACAGAAACTGAAGGAGAAATCCAGCCGTCCTTGCTTCTGTTCAGGTTTACAGGAAGCACAATGGCTATCTCGACCACTCTTGGTTGTATGTGGCATGGCACGGCCTGCTCTGCTGCTGATCGTGGGAATTCTGGTGCTGGGGTCATCACCCTGTCACCTTCTCCTTGGTAATGATTTGCAGCTGCTTCAAAATGGAAATCAAGGCAAAGCACTGAAAAATGTCTGCTGACATCAAGAAACGAGGCTCTGTTTTTTTGGAAATCGATTTTGGCCCTTCAGAGCCCTTGCCAAGTTCAAGAGCGTTGGGACTTGGATTCCTAAAGCCCAGGTACTGAAAGGTTTTTGATGTTTTTTTTTTTCTAGTTTAGTCATCCAGCTTCATAAACTTCTGCTAATTTTGGTGAAAGTTGAATGCCTTACAGGAAGTTAACTGCCTAAATACCCTGCAAACTGTGATCTGAAGTGAAAAACCTTCCTACCTGGCTTACATGCCTTTGGAAGTGTTATCTATCATCTGAGCAACAAAACGTCCCACGTGCGCTTGAATACTCCACATGGGAAAGAGCCTTTTGTTGTATTAATCGAAATTTCTACAAAAACTGAAAGACACACCAGCTTGTATCTAACTGCAGCTAGAAATGAAAGCCACATGACTACAAGGGCAGCTAAACATTCTTTTCTTTTCAGTCTTTGGAAGCAGGAACACCTTTTCAGTGCTGCCAGTCATTCTTGTTTATCACATTTCCATCAATAAACCTTTCAGTTAAATCCTTATTTAAACCTTTTAAAATACTGTTCTCTGCCTCGCCTTTCTTGTGCAAGAAGTCCACAAGTGTTAGTGGACCAAAACGATCTGCCAAAGGCAATATTGAAAAGAATTTATAGGCTTCCTTGGATATTCATGTGGTTACTTACACAGCTTTATACACTTTTATTGTTGTTTTGGTGCCCTTTGTGCTTGCAGTGTTAGGGCTGTGCACTCGCAGCATTTGCTGTGCTCACAGCAATCATGTTACCTGCCACCAGTGCCCACCCCAGCTCCGCACAGGGACATGACGCTGTGGCTGCGCTGCTGGGGTCACTGTGTACGTGTTTCATGCCTACCCAGTTTAGAGGAAAATGGCTCTGACGACTCATTTGGTCATTTTTGCCTTGCAGTTCCAGTCACCCTGAAAGGGTAAACACTCTACAAGCCTGTGGAGTTGCATTAGCTGCCCAAAGTGGACTTAAACCTGAGTAAAAACTTCTGCCTTCCTCCCTCTCCCCCAGCAAAGAAGAATAGGCATCTGCTGTGAAATAGGAGAGGGCAGCTATGTTGTGTGCTGTGTTTTTTTTTTGCTGTCTTTGGAGTTGCAGTGGCAGAGGGGAGCTGGTGATGTGCTGCACTGAGGCAGGAAGGGTGCTGCTGGCCAACAGATCGGCCAGTGGGCTTGTCAGTGATCGGGCAAGTTGTGAAAAAGGGGGGCTGTTTGGTGAAATATGTTTCTGAGACGAGCATTTCTCTGTTGGTGGAACATCTGAGCATGCTATTCTGGTGGTATAAGTTAAAGCTGTGCTCTGTGGCTTTAATTTGTACCAAAGCCAGGCAGAGCACAGTCAGGGAGCTTTGAGTTAAGCACTTGGATCAGTCATATCGTAAAACCCAAAACCAAGCCAAAAGGCTACCTCAGTTCAAGCTCCAGAGGGGAAGCAGGAGTACACATCGTGTGTTGCTCTGTCTTAACTGGACCTGAGGCTTCATTCATGTGCTCTGGACATATCAGCACCTGACAGCCCATCCATCAACAAATGATTCAAGCTTGTTTTTCCCCAAAGTGTAGCGCTAGATGTGTTGAACTCAGATAACAGCCAGAAATGGCAGTGAGAAGCCCATGGGCTCTGGCATACTGAGCGTGCTTTTTAAATTTTAGAAGCATTGTCTCTCTCCTGGACCTGGGCACCATGCGTCCAGGTGCAAGGGAGAACTGGAATCCTAATTTCTGCAAGTCCATGTTAATCTGTAGCTTTCACATCTGCAGATTTGTCTGTGGCCTCGATTGCTTGGTATGATGCTGTCTGCAAATGCATCTGAACATCTCCAGTGAAGGTAAAATAACCCTCTTTTTGGCATTGTATAAATCCGTGTTGTGCTCTTAGCTTAAATATTCCCTGCAGATCTGGCCACAGTATCTCAAAAGCGTAAAGTAGAACTGGAAAAGGTGCAAAGGACGGTAACAGATATGGAAGAAAAAAAGGCCTTTGGTGTAGGTGTTCTCCAGGGCGGGTAAGGTTTGTTCAACAAAGTGTGCGGATCTTGATTCATTGCTATTTCACACAAAGCAAGGACTAGTAGCAACACAACAATCTTACTGAAGTACTTTCTTACACAGTATATAACCACAGTCACTGACCTTCTTGGCAGAGACTGTTGCAAAAGCATAGGTGGATGCAGAAAGGGCTTTGACAAATTGTGAGAAGGTCAGTCCATCATGGCAATTAAAACAAAACAGGGGTGCAGATGCAACTTCCTGCTTACGCTGTTCCTAAACTACTGGTTGCCAGAAGGTTGGGAGTTAGGCCAAGAGTTGCTTCCTCTCCTTCATTGTGCAAGTCACAGGATACTGGGCTCTGGACGGACCTTTGCTCTGATAAATGTTCAGACTGTAACACTTGGAGTTTACCTGGCAGCAAGTCCCAATGATGTAAGATAAAATTCAAGTGCCAGCGCTTGTCAGGGATGTGACATTTGTTTGGAATGTCTTGGTTAGTGTCATTTTTCTTCTGTATATTGAGTTATACACCCTAGTATTGTTCCTGCAGTAAAACAGTCACACCCTGCTAGCATTTTTGTGGCCTACAGATCTTTTTCCTTAATTCTTGCTCATATATGGTCATAAGACTGAGTAGCAAGGACTGGGACTTAAAAAAGCAAGTAGTGATTTTCTGTATGCGCAGCAGGATGCCTTTACGGAAGTTTCAATTTCAGAAGGTGCTGGCCTTTTGAAGCCTTTTTAAGATTATGTCAGGCTGGACCGCTCAAAACAGAGGCATACAAAATCACCAATCACTTGAAAAACTGGCACTGAGGCTATCACATAAAAGCTGCAGATAATTATTACCTGCATAAAATATGATTTGCAGGTTTCCTTTAATCATTATGCAAATGCAAGTTAAGCCCTCACTTATTCTGTAATAGATCCAATGTCATTTATCCTGTATAACAAAACTGATTCATTTAAGTTACCTGCCATTTGGCAATCAGTAAAGGCCTGATTTTTGCCTCTATGATGAAACTACTCGTGGATTACAGTGTTGCTTTGTGTGAGTAATAGCGCAGGTGCATAATTCATGTTTTTGAATGTTTTTGAAATTGGAGAAAAAGTAAAATAGAAAATCTTAACATAAACTTTATATCTTTGTCATTGAAGATGGGCTCAGTGGTTCCTCTATGGTTACTGAATATCTTCAGCTGTAGCTACCTAGCTTAGGAGTCCAGATAATGTGTGTTGTACAGAGATTTGGAAAGGTAGGGGGCATGGCAGAATCTCTGGGACACAACCCTGTCCATTTGCAATCTTCCCTTTCACTTATGATGTTGCCAGCCACTGCCTTACTTTGTTGAAATGCTGGACCCTGGTCAGCCTCTCTTTTCCTGGGCTTCATTGCGTGTCACCTCTGTGGGACAGTGACCTGAACCTTCCTAAGCTTTGGGATGGGATTGTCTGCACCCCAGCCTCCCAGTGAGCACCTACCAAATCTCTAAAGCTAGAAAAATGTTTTCCACATAGCCTATATGAGAGCTGCAAGGACAAGATGAGCTGCCAACCTTCTTCCCTACTGCCCAGGTATAGCCTTTTAGAGGAACACCACCCGTGAATAAAAAGTACCTCTAGATATCATCTATTGCCAGGCAGTAATCAGCTAGCTTGGTTCCCTGCTGGGTTTCTTCTTGCTGACTGCTATTGGGTGGTGCCACTGGGCTGGCAAAGGAACCTCTTGCACACACACTGGAATAGTGCTTCCTTCCTTTGCCGTGTTTCCTCGCCTCACTCAACCTATGCTAATGTAGGGCTATGAATGCTTTCCAGGAGTATTTACGTCAGTGAGCATTGCACCTCCAGTTTAGATGCCTAAGATCAGCGCTTGAGCTCCCTATGGAGAGTGCAAGGACTTTCAGGGCCTTCAAGCTACGTGGTGTATGTGTTCCTCCGTTGCAGTGGAGGATTTTCTTTCCCGTACACCCGTCCGACATTTAGCAGAGTAGGACCCCAGCCTCTTGGAAATTCTGTAATACGAGCCTGAATGCTCACTCTGATTACACAGCTGAAAGGCCGGGTAACATGGGAGCACCAGTAACACCTCCTGGGGGGAGATGCACGTGTTGTAGTCACGTTCATCATAGGTATTCAAAAATGCCATTCCCAGCCATGACGCTGTGCAGTTCTAGTCTGCTGCAATCCTGACAGCATTTACAACACTCTGGCCATTTCACTAGTCCTGTTTGTTTGAACGAGGAACTCTTTTGTTGCTCTATCAAAGTCTTGCTGACATAGCCTGCAGCTATGAACAAATGTTGTGTGGCTGCAAGCTGGAACATTTAAGAGACAGGAAGCGTGTTCAATATTGATAAAGAGCAGAACGGTTAAATTGTGCACAGACAACTTTTCCATAATTAAGGGAGCAAGAGACGTGATCCCTTGCCTACAAATGAAATGACTAACAAAAGCGGAAGATGCACATGACATGCCGCCTGATATATGCCTGTGAGAGAAATGATCATGAAAGGGACCTGAGATGGATTCCCAAGAACAGTTCATACGTGCCAGTCATTTCTTTGTTTCCAGCTGGCAGCACAGGTGTATGGAAATCTCATGCTATGTTCTTATTTATTAAACAATTCATGCCTTGACGCCTAAGCAGAAGTGGCGCCCCATTGTATGAGGCCCTGTGCAGTTTCTGATGCTCATTTCATAGTGGAATGATTCTGAGTGCAAATGGAAGAAGCGGAGTAAGGGATCATGTCAGCCTCTATGTGAAGCCCCCTTCACTAATGCATACATGCTAATACGAGCGCATCTATCCGAACGCATCATTCCTCTCTGCAGTTTTATCCTATGTTTGTGCTTGGGAAATCTGTGCCTGTGAAGGGTCCACTGCTGTGTTTTAACATTTAATCGGAAGGTACAATGGAGACTTTTGTTGTGCAGTGAAAAATGGGATAGGGGACCTGCTGGGCGAGTTAGTTTGGTTGCTGCTGGAGCTGACTGTCGTAATATGCTTCAGACATATGTAAGTGTCTGATATACAGAGGGTAACAACTGCGAGTTTGAGTCTGACCCTTCTGCTGACCAGACGGTTCCAGTCGCCCCTTAGTCTGTGCTCACTATGGGAATGGTGAAGCGTTTCTTAATTTCCTCTTTATAAGTGTTCGGTGGCTTTCACCAAGCAGCAACTTTAAAAACACCCACCTATCTAACTGCACCAAGACATTTTAAGTCATTATCCCATTGTCCAGGCCATGCTGACACATCCTCATAGGTGTCTCATCCTGGAGTCCGACTGAAGTCATAGGGATTTCGTTCTAATGTTGTTCTGGTTACTGAGAGTTCAAACAGGCTAATCTGCTCACAGGATCAGGGCCAACATGGGCAGCCTGGTGCCCACGCGGATCTCATCTAGCGATGTTTAAAATGGGCACGTGCATCCAGGTCTGTGCCAATGTTGTAATTTAGCAGCTGGCACATTTAAATGCTTTCAAGTGGGATCAAGCTTTTTTTAATCATTCATGTTTAATTATTGTTTCCAGCTAATTCTCTCCTCTTCTCACTGCTAGCAAGTTTCTAAAAAATGTTTTTTTTTTTTTTTTAGCTTGAATTAAAAAGCTAAAGTAGTATCACCCAGCAAGGAAGAGCTTATTACCATTCAGTTAGGAGACTTCTCCTGCTTTGGAAGTCATGGGCAGGTAGAGGCTTGAATTGATTGAATTACTTTTGTTGGACAGGCGCTATGGAAGACACCTAGTCTGACCTCCTGCTTAAAGTTGAGCCAATCTCAAAGTCCGATCAGTTTGCTCAAGACCTTGTCTGGTCAAAGTTTGAATACTTACAAAGAAGAAGATTTCACAGCCTCATTGGGCTCCTGTTACAGTGTTTGACCACCTTCATAGTGAAAAAATTTTCTCCCTTATATCTAATTAGAATTTCATGCTTTACAACTTTGCATCCATTGCCTCTTGCCCTGTCACTGTACACCTCTGACAAAGTCTGGCTTCATCTTCCATATACTTTCCCACCAGGAAGACAGCTTTCCCATGCCAGGTGGCAATAAGATCTCCCCTTTGCCTTCTCTTCTCCATGCTGGAGCTCTTTCAGTATCTCTTTGTCCGTTGTGTGCTCCAGCCCCCTGACCGTCTTGGTAGCCTCTGCTGGACTTTCTCCAGTTTGTGAATGTCTTTCTTGCACTGGCCAGCCCAAAACTGTATATAGTACCTCAGATGTGGTCTCCCAAGGGCCAGGTAGAGGGGAAGGATCACAATTCTCAGCTTGCTGTGCTCTTACTAGCGCAGCCCAGGATGTGATGGACCTTTCTTCACTGCAGGGGCACACTATTGACTCCTGTTCAACTTGTCCCCCAGATCCTTTTCTGCAAATCTCCCTTCTAGTCATTTGAGCCCCATCCTGTACAGCTGTGTAGGGTCGTTCCATCCCAGATGCAAGGTTTTGCATTTATTTTGCTGAACTCCACAAGGTTTTTGTCAGCTCATTTCTCCGGCCTGTCTAGGTCCCTCTGAATAGAGCTTTGCTCTCCAGCATGTCAACCAGTTCCCCCAGTTTGCTGTCACTGTGAACCTGGTGAGAGTGTGCTCCATCCCTTCAGCTGGGTCATTAATAAAGACATCCATCGTCATTAGCCTCAGTATGGAGGCCTAAGGAATGGCAGTAGTAACTGACTGCCCGTTGGACTCCAAACTGCTAACCGCTATGCTTTGAACCTGGCACCCCAGCTAGCTTTCCGGTCACCCTGAGTCCACCCATCTGATCCGCTTCTCCCCATTCTGGCTATAGGAATACTGTGGGAAACCATAATGAAAGCCTTGCTAAAGTAAAAGTAAATGCCACCCGCTGCACTCCTTTCAGCTGCAGAACCACTCATTTCATCACAGAAGGCAATCAGGTTGGTCAGGTGTGATTTTTCTTTGGTAAATCTATTCAGGCTGTTCCCCAATCACTTTCTTTTCCGTTAGGTACCTTTAGCCTTTGGGTACCTTTAGGTTTTCCTCTTTTGACTTTCCTTTTGGACTTCCTGTATTTCTTTCTTCTAAATTTCATTTGCTCACTTTTGTGCTTTTTGCTCCTTTCAGTCCATTTTACACTTCCTCCTCTTAGGGCAGGTGAAAACAGTGGTATCTCCTTTCAGTTCTACTTCTCCCACCTTTTTGTGGCAGTGTTTTTCTGCTTCTTGCTGTCCCACAGACAGGGCAGCTAGCTCAGTTGTGGTGTTAGGTAAAGTCATGCTTTAGCCCTCTCTTGAAATTACTGTTTGTGTTGCTGTAGTCCTTATCCTGGACCTGGATTGCTTGCTGTAATGAACAAAGAATGAAAAATGGGCCATGTCTCAGTCACATAGCATCAAGTTATTTTTTTCCATTTCTTTTTAACCTTTGCATCATATCTCTCAAGTGACTCAGAAAGAGCAGACCCAAGGTAAGGCTAGTAAAGCATCTGTTGTCTTCAGCTGGGAGCAAATAATCAACAAGGGCTAACTTCTCTGAAGGCCAACAGCATAGACAAGGTAGCGGCAACACCAGAGGGGCTTGGCTGGGCTGGGCTTCAGAGAGAAGGTGCTGAGCAGCACGTGAGCAGAGCTGGCCAAACAGGAGTGGTAGAAAGCAGGCTGTCGCTGCTTAGTGTAAGGTGTCTGGGTTAAAAAACTCATAGGGAAGTAAAGAAATGGGTCCTCCAACACCTTCCCCAAAAGGAAAGAGGTCAAGGAGCTTGTGAGCTTTGTTTCTGGTAAGAAGCTCAGGCTGGCAGATCTCTCTCCGGATTTTTAACCATGTATTGTGTTTCTCTTGACCTGGAAGAAGTGCATGCGCAAGGGTCACAGCTCAAAGACCCCCACTATTATATGTAGCCAAAAGGAAACACCAAAGATTCGTCGAGCTTTTTGGCACCCCCTATTTCCTAGTGAACTCTTAATTTTTCATTTAGTTATTAGCATTTAATTGTTGTTACTCAGTATAATTGCCTTTTCTGAACTCCCTATTTACCTGATCAATGGAGAGGACAAGCATTAAAGACCCAGGT
This sequence comes from Struthio camelus, assembly GCF_040807025.1. Lineage (NCBI taxonomy): Eukaryota > Metazoa > Chordata > Aves > Struthioniformes > Struthionidae > Struthio > Struthio camelus. Next base: position 79,809,341 of record NC_090945.1, read on the forward strand.
GATTTCAGCTGCCTGGTATAAGCCATTCCCTTCCATTTTATAGGATAATTCAGGTTGGAAAGGACCTCAGGAAGTCTCTAGTCCAACCTCCTGCTCAAAGCAGGGTCAGCTTTTATGTCAGAGCAGATTATTGTATGTGCTGAGTTGAAGAATGTGATTTCATCATAAACATTGTATTTGCTCATGGCTCAAACACATCTGGAGTGCCTACCCGCCTCCCCATGCATACCCACAGTGTACAGGGATGCAAAGATAGGGTAGGCTCCTTGCTCTCACACTATAACATCCCCACTAGTTGTTTAATGTGACGTTTTGTTTATGAATGACTTCAGATATCAGCGCGTTCGGTTGCAACACGCATTACCATATCAGCCTCCATCTACTGAGAAATGAAAAATTATGGATGCCAAATCCTCCTTCATTGTTCAAAGCATGAAGGGAAATGATTTCAGTAATTGGGTGTTTGCTGTCTAAAGGAGGAAGTTTGTAATCCATTGCTATCACTGATGCCTCTACCATGCCTCTGTAAACCCTCAAGCCGCAATTTGTCTCAGCCATTTAGTATCTGTGTGAAGGGATATTCAGGATGAACCATTGTGATCTGTCTTTTCGGGAATACAGAACGTTTTATAATCTTCTGCGAATGCTTTTTACTTTAAATGAAGGAAATCAATGGCTAAATTCTGCACAGAAATAATGTTGCATGTCTGATGTGAAGCACCATTTGAAGGACGTTGTTACATGAAAGCTGAAATTGTCTTTCTCTTTCAGTACGATATCTGTTTCCTTTTAATCATAGGAATGAAGGGCTAGAGTTTCAGCCTTAACTGGTAATTTCCTGTCTATTCAAACAAGATCCTGCTGCATCTGTTCTAATAAATATATTTAGAGATGGGGCTGAAACCTGGACCTGCCCTCTACCCCTCTCCAGGGGCAGCATGGAGCTCATTCTCGCTGTCTGGGCCGCCCTTTCCACACATTGCTCTGTATGCAACAAATAAAGCAGAGTGCTGAGTGCTGAGAAAATGGGTGCAGAAACACCAAGGGAAGGGCAATAGGGAATTTAACTGAAGGGCTGAGAAATAGGCTCTGGAATACTGATAAAAACAGTTGCTAGAGCCACGAGGAAATACAGGTGTGAGAACAATGCTGAAATGCATTCAGCTACTGGGCCACTGAAGAGGACACAATTGAAAGGCAGCTTGCGAACACGACAGTGACCTCAGGGGCGTTACTGAACCCTGAATACAATCGGTGCGATAAGTATTTTGGCACAGCTCCCACACACGCTGCATTCAAGAAGAAACTTTTTGTTTGAAAGCTGGTATTTATACTAGCCAGAGGGTGCCCTGGGCAAGCCCTGCGCTCTGGCCCTGTCCCGCGTTAATGGCAGTGGTTAATGGCAGAGCAGGACAAAAATATTTAGAAGGAATTGAGAAAAGTTTTGTAAAGAGTTTTTTGTGATACCAATTTTTTTGATTTCTCATGAAAAGTTTTGCTGCTTTGTTGTGGTTAGTAAATATTTTAGAAAACTTTATTTTTAAAAAAAGTGCTGGTTTTGGTCTGACACACCTAAATTTACCCTTACCCAGTCATGGGGAGATGCTGAGGTGGGAACATGATAATTTGTAAAGGAGCTAAACAAATGTGCGAGGTAGAAACCTTGATGTGATTTTTTTTTTTTTAACTTATAGTTCTGGAAAAAAAGAACAGCGATCTTACAGGAATCCAAAACTGTGATGCTGAAGCTCTTGAATTATTCATATGATCTTATTCAATGCACTGTGATTATTTCTGATGCTTCACACTCCTGGATAGCTTTTGATGCCTGTATGATTTCTATGTAAATGCCAGCCATTAGTTGGTTTTATCAATAAGGTACAGATTGAATCATGCCTCCTCTGAAAATTAATGCAGACCTGACAAATAGGAGAGAAGGTTTAAACCATCAAGGCATAGACTGTTAGATGTCATTTTAGAACAAAAACATATATGTGTTATTTCAAGCTTTAGAAGGTAGTATCTGAAAATATTAGCAAGTATAGCAACGTTTAGGAGATTTGTAAACACAGAAGGCTGTGCTAAAGTGCAGGCTTGAAGAGCTTTCAAGATGTGTAGATAGACTCCTCGTTCTTCCATTGACTCAGTGCTTCACTGTTTCCAGGCTTGAGTCCAGAAAATGTTAGACTAGCTATTGACTTATTGTCACTATATCTAATTAAACCACAAAAATTGTTTTCAAATAACATTAAAGATCCGATTTAAACTCATAGAAGCAGGAAAATTAGGGTAGGATTGAAATTGTCTCTCTAATTCACCCCAGTGTGCCTTTGGGCTGTCTTTTGCACAAATGGCATGTGTCATTGATTAAAGCCTACCCAATTCGGAGGCCCACTGGGAACAGAGTGTCACTCCTAACACTGAATTCTCATGCCCTTGTGCGTTAGAGAGTCTGCCTTTAATATTATTTTAGATCATTACTGTAGCGTTAATTTATTTCAGAATACTATTTTTTTAGTCGCCCTTTCTTTTCTCAGCTAAGGAGGGGGGAAAAGACTAATCAGCTTGAATGGATGAAAAGTCTTCTGGGCAGAATACAGTCAGTGTAGTGAGGGATTCAAGCCTGCAGGCATACAAAGTTGTACCTGCAAATGTGGTCAAGCAATCTGTTCCCCTAAAGCACTGATGAAACTGGTTTAATTACTAGTGAAAACTTGCATTTGCTCTGCCCCTGTAAACTGTGGGAGACACTCTTAAGGAAAGCACGGGAAACCTAATTTCCCCTCATATTAACCACTACAACGTGTCAAAAATAAGGAGCAGAAATTAAAGTGAAGCCTGAGCAGCAGAGGCCAGTATGGACTGTTGGAACGTGCAGAGCTGTTTTGACCACTCATAAAAATAGCAAACAGCAGCAAAATGCAGTCCCGAATCTGATCTCCTCTAAAGTAGAAAGACTTTTGGGTCTATCTTTGCAACAGTACTGCAGAGAAAGTTAGGCTTACTAGGTGGCAAAACCCTAAATGTTTCCCTCTAAAACATGCAATCTTCCTTTTGTATTATCTTCCCTTTATCTACCTATCTTCTAATCAGATATTTAAATCTCCCCATTAGTTTTGCAGCGGGCTCCTTCCCTGGCTGGAGCAAGAGCTGCTCTTGGGAGGGGTCAGTACCAAGGAGAAAAAGTTTGACGTTTTCATGGAGCACTGATCATGCAGCCAAGTCCACGCACTAATCCTGGCTTGTCTGCAGCAGGCTGTGATGAATGTAAATACTGTAAATAGGCAGTTATTCAACATGCTCTCTGCAACAGATGCCTGCAAGCCCTAATCCCCCTGTGTCATACGGCATTGTGCTGTTGACAGACCTGTGGAAAAAAGGGGGTAGTAGAGGGAAAGTTGCTTACAAGTAGTTTCTGCTTAAGTTATTTTTCAGGGATTTAACCAGAGATTGACAGAGCCCCATGGACAAATATTCCACTCTCTGGAAGATGGGGGCTTGAGCTATCTCAGGTTAATTAGGGATTTATGTCCATGTCTCAAATGAGTAGTTTAACCAGATGACTGAGTAAAAGGAGTCACCATCCTCCCTGGCTGGGTTTTGTTCAAGGAAAGACCACTCAGTGTGTAGGTGCTGAGCTCAGGGACAGAGGCAGAGGATGCAAATCCACCTTCAGCTGTATACATTGCTGGGGTGCAGGGAGAGGGGTTTAACCCAATCCTTTTCTTCATTTTCTCCCACGGTTAATGTAAACAGCTCTCCCGGGAAGGGCTGAGTTTTGTTGTACTCCTAACATTTACCATTTCTCACTATCCCCTTCCTGGCAAAACGTACGCAGGTACACCAAAACTGCTGGACCACGTAGCAGACGTGGACTAGAGATACAAAATATGAGTTTATGTTTGCGCACTGTGGACTGCCCTGACTTATCTCACCCCGTGCACTTTCCTCTGCTAGCTGCTGCTTGGAAACAGACTCCAGCATTTCTTTGGTCCAGCAAGAAAAATTCTTGGCTGCAAAGATGAATCTCGCAATCTGGTCTGCACGCCAAGAAGCCCTGGCTGGCTTCCAGGTACAGGATCTTTCAGATGTGGGGATTTTCCACTGAGGATATTCTGCAGCCTCTTCAGATATTGAGAGAGTTGCATTTTGAGAGTGGTTCTTGCTGATCATCATCCCAAATGGAGAGAAAGAAGGCATGCAGTTTCCTACAGAGGCTGCTCCCAAACTGTGCAGAAGTCTGGGGACTGAGCTCAGGCCCTGGACTCCTGCCCAGAAATAACTGGCCATTGCTGTGCCTACAGTGTTTTGGGGCTAGCCTGTCCAGCCAAAAGGGCAGATGTTGCCTGTTCTTCTACAGGCGAGTGAGTAAAATGTTTAACTACAAGGAAAAGCCAAAAAATACTTTTTTTTTCTATATATTTTTTTAGGCATACTAAGGTCAAAGGCTGACATAATTCAGTTCTTCCCAACTTGATTATTTTTATTTTTGTATAGGCAGCTGAAACAACCCCCCTCCTCTATTTTTCCTTCTTCCTCAAATGTTTTAAGCGTCATATGTTATGAGAGAAAGGCCAAAACAGGTGTTCATCTTCTGTCATGGTGAGGGCACCCACAGAAGCGTCCATCCGCATGTGCATCGCGGTATTTGGGCATGATGTGTGCTGCAGTGAGCTCTGCTGGCAGATAAGATCTCTGTGGGCATCATTTGTCGCACCCTGTGCCCAGTTCCTCCAAAAGGCAGGTCCTTTCCCTGCCAGCCTAAAAGGAATCTCAATTTTCTTTTGCCAGCCATCGGGAGAGACAGCAGTAGGGAACCAAGCAGGGTCAATCCCGCAACGGGGGAGAAGAGCAGAGCAGCTAGAGGGTTGCACTTTCTCAGTGGTACATCTGGGCTTTGTCTTTCCAATATGAAACCTCAATGAGGATTGCCTGTCCCACTCCCTGGCAGAGACGATGAACCTCTACCTCTACCACATTCTCTCCGCAGAGCGAGCGGCAGCAGGTCAAGGAAGGGAAGACTTGTACAGAGTAGGCAGTGAAACAGAGGTGCTCGTGTCCATGCCGATTTCTTTAATGAGAGATAGTTTGATTATTTTAAGCACTGGCGGATGCTATTTCAAAAGCACAGTTATTCCAATATCTACTTCTGGGTGGTGGATAAATGCTTGGGAGTCAAAGGCTGATTCGGACAGATAACCATGCTTTGTGTTCTGAAGTTATTGCAGTTGAGGTTAAATGGCCCATAAGTGGAAGCTGTGTCTTTACGCAGTACTTAACACCTCTTGTGGCTACTTCTGAATTGTACTTCAAAAGAAGTGTAGATGATCTCCCCTTCTGTGGTAGGGTGCAGAGAAATGCTTTATTGGTAAGTGAGTGTTAAGAAGTTCAAGGTTAAAATCTTGTGCTTTGTCCACAGAGAATCTGAAAGCTGTCCTTGCAAACAAGGTATTGAGAACGTGTTGAAATACAGGCTGCCGCTCCTTAAGTAGTGGCATCAGTCGGAGGTCCCTTTGGACCTCCGCTCCAGAGGTCCCTTCCAACCTTAACTGTTCTATGATTCTGTGGTCATGCTTTTGCACTCTGCAAGATGCTGTGCCATCCATGGAGATTATTACTCTGTTTTCTGAGCATAATCAGAGGAACAGGACTTCAGGTCTGAGATAACACAGCTCCCTGTATCAAGAATCAGAAAATTTCTTGCTGCCTTGTATGGAAACAAACTCCAAGCCCCTGTGAGGCTGTGGGTCACTTTGACACTACACTAGCACAAGTTGTTAGGTTCCCTTTACCATTTCTCTTGTTTCCACTACTGAATGCTATTTCTTCTTATTTGGCCAGCTAAAGCTCTACATTTTGTTCCTCCGCACATGTGCAACTTTATTATAATTCAGATGATGGGGGACTGTGATAATTATGGATGATTTCTAAAAGCTTAAAAAATGTATTTCAGGTTATCTGTATCAGAAGGGGAAGGTGGGAGAGATCAAAATAAACGTAATGGTTATATTTTTCCAAGATAGATGTCAATAAATGCAATAAATCAATAGGTAAGATCTCCCAAGAGGTAAGTCCAAGAGAAAATATGATAACGAAAATTGTTAGTTCCTCAGAGAATGCGAAGGACAAAATACAAATCGTCCTAATGCAAGAATAGGAAATTCAGTAGGTGCCAAACGAAGTAAATCATGAAGGGCTTTTTTGTAACTCGAACACCAAACAAAAAAACACAGGAAAAAAAAAAAGGCAGTCAGATTTCTAAGAATAAATCTAAAAGAACGGCACAAGCATTCAAGGGTGGAACCAGAAAGGCCGAGGCACAAAATGAGACCTCAAAGATAACCAGAAATAATTCTGTAAGAACCATTAATAGAATGAGGAAGATCAAAGGAGGGATTGACCTGCTACTCAATAGAGAATGAAAGCTGTCTGCAGATAATTACAATAAGCTTGAAGAATATTGGAGAAGGAGAACAAAATTTTTTTTTTCCCTGAGAAGCTTGGGAATTATAGTCCAGTCAGATTAATTACAGTTTTGAGGGGGGAAAAAAATCCACCAAAACAAGTTATCTGTGACATTTACAGAAATATGGGAAGATGTATAGCAACCAACATAGGTTTGTGAAAAATAAGTTGTGTCGAACCGTTAAATTTTCTTCACTGCAAAACAAAACCATTGTGGATTGTGCTGAGGAGGAACAAATGTCATGTATCTTGAATTTTAGGCTTTCAGCATGGCAGGACATTTGCATAAGCAATCTTAGAAATACATATATATATATATGTGTGTATATAGAATGAAGCTTCTGTAAGACGGGTGTAAAACTAGTCTGGTTATCATAAAAAGAGTAGCTATCAGTAGCTCGTTTGGTTAGTAACATTGCAGTGGACATAAGCTGCGAAGGACTGCAAGCATATTGGAGGAAGGGATTAAGTTAGTGTGATATATTGAAGAAATGTCTGAAAAAATGGGATTAAACTCGGCAAAGAGCAAGTGCAAAGTACTCTTCTTAGGCAGAAACACTTTGCTGCACAGATACGCTGGGAAACAACTGACTAGACAGCAGTTCTCTGGAAAAGAGTCTCCATGTTATCAAAAATTAATTGCAAGTAGGCAAGGGCATGCTGCTGTGAGAAAGACAAACATCCCCCTATCAGGTTTAGGCAGGAGTGCTCTCTGCTCTACTCAGCCTGGGAATACTGTGTCCAGTTTTGATCAATGAACTTCTAAGAGAGCTATAGATGAACAGAAGACTTCATTGTCCTCTTTTGAAAAATGTTGTGGATGTTTTTTGCCTCCTCCCTCCCTCCACCTTTTTTTCAACCTCTGATCCATGAGCAAAAATTAAATGGCCTGGGGTTATGTAGGGGAAGGAAAAAAGGGCTTAAGCAGGACCTAACAACAGGCTTCAAGTACGTAAAAGGCAATTTCAAAGAGAAGGAGGAGGTTTTCTGTTTTCTTGATGGTTAGGACAAACTGTGATGTTCTCAAATTACCATAAGGGAAATTTAGACTAGGCATTAGGAAAAACTCACGACAGATAAGGACAATAAAGCACTGGAATAGATTGCTTGGAGAGGTGGTGAAGTTCCCATGATTATAGGGTCTTTAGAAACAGATTGGACAAACATCTGTCAGGAATGACATAAACTGATATTGCTTTCAATTAAGGGCATAGATTAACTGAAATCTTTTGATTCCTTCCAAGGTTATTGTTTGATGACTCTCTGGGCAAATCTAGAGAGGTAAGTGACTTACTGGGAGAAATTCTCGTGACTGTGTCATTATCTCCTTTCCAAGAGGTTACTGATTTGCATAGTTCAATTGGTATATTGCTACTCACTTACGTGCAATTAAATACTTGAGATGAGCAGTGGGGGGGAGGGGGTTGTCAGACCCTGTTATCAGAGGGCTTGGCTCTGGCAGATCAAAGATGTCATCTGTATGGTTTGGATAGTATTATTTCTGTTAAGGCAACATTATGCCATCTATGCTATTAGTCACTCTAACTCTCTTGCTTGCCAGTCTCTTCTCTAAATAAGTTGTCTTTATCTGCGAGAGCCCAGGGAGCTGTAAATCTCTGAAGAAATTCTCCATATGCTGACGATTTTCAGGGAACTCTGCCATACATAATTTCTGATAGGAATGTTTGAATAGAGAATTAATTTACTCTGGGTCCCTGATTATTCTGTCTTGGAATAAGAGCGTTGGCATCAGGCTGAAAGTAAAACAAGGCACTAGTTCCCCTTTTCTTTCTGCGTGATCTTCATATTCACAAAAGAGTCAGAAAGCAATGCAGATGGGATGTACAGTGATCACAAAAAGTCAGTATTGTGTGGCTGAAGTAATCTCTTTATTCCAGGAGCTTCTAATGAGTGATGAGACCATGTTTCATATAACTCCTGTTAACATGGCAACATATGAGCATGCATCCATCTACAAGCAGAGAGGCTTTAACAACACACAAGGAAATTACCGCGCACATTTCTCTCTGTGAAACAACAGACTTCTCTTAGGAGAGATAAAAGGATCATGCACAAGCCCTGTGAATTGCTTAAAAGCGTCATAAGGAGAGGAGAGGGATGAATTAATCAAAATCATGACACTTGAAAAGATTTAGAGTAATGGATTTTAGGTCCAAAACGTAATCATCAAGTTAGAAAAATCATAACCCTGGCCATCGGCCCTCACCCACTGAATCCTTTATCCGTAACTGCTGTGTGATTTCTGACCATATCTGTCTTCATCAGAGCGCTGGAGGAGGCAGAATTTGCCACATGACTAGGAAGCTTGTTCCAGCTGTTTGAAGACACATGTTTGTAATGAAGATAATTATTCTGATTTGACTTGTCTTCAGTTTCTGAGCAGTGAATCCTGCTATGTTTTGTTAAAAAGCTCTGCCCTGTTTTTTCTCATGTGTATGTTTAATGCTTGTACCTATATTGAAGCAACATATGGAACTCTGGCAAATAACGTGCGTCAAATCCTAGGCACCTTTCTTTGAGAAAAGGCTTAATGAAGTCAATACGACATCATCTGAGAATAAAGCTTGATTAGTGGTGGCCTTGTATGGTACAGCAGTCTGTGTACATGCACAGTTCCTTCCTGCGTGTCCATTTTTTATTGGTGTAGAAATTTGATGCAGAAGTTGAGAAGCTCTCTAGATAGTAGGTTTGTACCATATTTTAGCCCTCCAAGGGAATGAAAACTCTTGCATTTGTAAGTGTTCCCTGTTTTAACATTCCTATTCCAATTTTGTCTTTTTTCCTTAATAAATCTTTTTTCTCATTATTTTAAAGCAAATTCATACAACAGGATTAAGTTAAATTCTACACCCTCCTTTTTCTTAGGATTTGGGCTACTTCAAAAGTGAAGATTTTGTGAACTTCTCTTATGGGGAGCTACTGACCCTTAAGTAGGAATATAGTGTCGCATGTCAATCTGTCAGACCTGACATAGCTTTGAACGTCTGAAATACAGCTAGATGTGGATCAGCCGTGGTTATTAGCCACATCTGAAGTTTAAACACATGAAATGAAGTTTATTCCAAATTGAGAGATGTCAGGTTTCGCCATAATTTTGGCAAATAGTGAGGCTAGCTGTACTCGGCAAGTGTCACAGCGCTTTTAAGAAACACCCGGCACAATGGACTGCTAGGTAATGTAGGTTTTGCACGCTGTGCACTAAAATAGATTGGAGTGACCTCTTAGCTACGTTAGAAAATATTTAGATAAAATTTTAAAGGAGTTACATTAAACACATACATTCATGTGATCTGTCTTTGCCCATCTGCAGACTGCAATGTTAATGAGTTCACTGCCTGAACATAGTCTCTATAGAGTCACTTGGATAATTTGAAGCAGTGCCGTTTCAAAGTAAGGATAAATACAGCTTTGTATAAAATGAGTCCTGATTCCAGCAGTAATTGCCTGTGCACTGTATAAGACGGTCTTGAATCATCCCATCAGACGTATTCCCAGAGCAGTAAGTGATACGGATTTTCATAAAGGGGCAGTGCTTCTACTGGTACATGCACTCATTTTATGTGGGTGTTGGCACACACAGTCACATTTACTTTATCGGTCACAGACTCTTTTATGGCGGAGAAACCAGTAAGCAGGAAAAGAAAACGTACACAATTATGCACAAAATTTATATTGCAGTTCCATGCTGGAGTACTGGCAAAACACACTGTGCAGCACAGGTGAAATAATTAGTTATTATTTTGATACTATTGTCAATGATAGCACTTCCAAAGACATCAGTTGTTCTTGTTCAAATGAACCATATGTTGTTGTGGCTCGTATTCTATGTGCTCACAACAAGTCTGTTTTTATCAGAGTTGATGTTCCAATATGCAAATCTAGACTCACCATGGGTGAATCTGACCAAAAGTAAACATCTGCACTGCCATCTCCTGATGGTGTGCATCTTGGCTTTGTAGCCAATGGGGAGTAATAGGCACTCTGGGACATGAGATGTCTGATCTGTTTGCGGTTGAGTGGTTGACTGTTAAGAAAATCTTAAGTAATTGGTCAGCAGTAGGTGTCTAAATCTGGTCAGGTAAAAGGGGTTAATTTAGTTAATCCAATAAAGAACAACAGCTCTGCATCAAAATTCTTGGATGGAGAAATCCTATTTAAAGGGAGGTTTGATACAGTAGGATCTGACAGGTCAGACAAAAGTAAATTCTCCCAAACACAGATGGTGAAACTGAAAGTCTGCATGTCTTGGGTCCCACATGATCTCACTTCCTTATAAAAATGGAAGTTTAAAATAGTCTGGGGATGAGATCTGGAATTGAAACTTCCCAGGTAAGATCAGATGCAACGCTACGTTCCAGTCTAAACAGTATTATTTCAGCTAGGTGAATGTCTATTCTGATAAAATTCTGGGCAGTTGGGGAACAAGAAGATTTCTCCTTCATCCTTTCTGTCTTCAACCACGGTAATTATCAGTAATAGCAAAAATTAAAGAAGTAAATCTCTTGCCTGCAAGAATTAGGACTAGAAGACTCTGTTCTTCAAGGCAGACATCATAAAATATCATGAGAAGCTGATGAAGACAAAACTCAGATGGTGACTAATACTTTTCTAGGTTGGATACTCTCCAGAAGCCCTGAAATCAAAGCGGGTTGCCAGTTAGTGAATGTTATGGCAAAATTCAGCCAGTAAGTGAACAAGACAACCAATGCATTTAATATGACAGCACCACTTGGAGCGTTTACATCTGTCTTAAGAGAGTTAAGTCAAGACTGGATCAAGGGTTTAAATCACTGACAAACTTGCAAAACATTTCTATGACCTGCCAGAATAACCCTTTTGTCTCCAGCTAAAAAGTGCCCCTTACTGAGCCTAAAGTGAATTAGGCAAAACCACTTTTTGTCAAAAGTTACCATGACGCAAATGGCTTTATCTGCATGTAACCAAGGCAAGAAAACATTAACCAGCTGGTTCCCATTCAGAATCATCTGCAACCATCTGGAGCAAGCCCCAGACTGCAGTGCAGAGGCTTAGTATGGGACCAAGCATGACTCAGTCCTGCCAGAATCAACATTCACTGACTGGAACATGTTCAGAACCTCCTTTTAACAATTCTAACAGTCTTTACCAGGCATTAACGTAGCCTTATTTCCATGAGCCAAATGGGAGCTTGTTTGGTTCTGGCTGGCAAAGGCTGGCTTTGGGTGGTCCTGTGATGCTGGTGGTCTTGGCACGTTGTTTTCAGTTCTGGGAAGAACTGACCTTGGGATCCCTTCTGCACGGTTGCTCTTCTCAGTGAGGTTGGGTGATTATTGACGTTCAGTAATGGGGTCACAAATGAGAGAAGTGCAGGTTTGTGTTTGTACTTTCCTTCTTCTATGCTCTGGCAGCTACATGTTCACATGGCTGGTGTTTCAGGACAGGTCTGTGGTTAGTTAGAAGGGGCTCCTGGTATCCCTGTCTTTATGAGGGTGATGAAGCTGCTTTGCTTTGGCTCGGCTATTTGGTAGAAGTTTTCTTGTTTCTTTTGGGGTATTAATGTTAGAGGTGGTGAGAATGGTCAGCTAGAGAGCATTATTTCAGGCAGATTCAAAGCACTGCAAAATGTGCCTGTTTAAATACTTGGTTTGTCTTGGGGTTCAATCCCCGTTTCGTCCATCAAATTAGTGAAAGTGTGAATCAGGCAGTAGCAGAGATGGTGAGGTCCATCCAGATGTGCATCACGCGATTCTACTCGAGTTTGGTATGAGATCTGCTTGCCGTCCGTTGTGAAGCCTTGAAAGGGGAGATGCCGCAGTAAGCCTCGAGTTTAAAGTGCTTTCAGTGCAATTCGACCCTTTGTCCTACTGCTTTTCGTACCTATAATGAAATTGTGGCTATGAAACAGGTGATAAAAAGTGCAGCTATTAAGAAATCCATCTCTGGTTAATTTTCATGTTGCAAAGCTTTTTGATGCCTCCAAATATGGACCCTCAGCTATCTCTTAAAGAGGTTAGCATGGAGAATTGCAAAAAGAATGAAGGTGCCTGGGCCTTATCTATTACATCAAAGCAAAATGGGTTAGGATAGTGGTAAATAAGACCTGAAGAAAACAACCTTTAGTCCAAATGATGAACCCTTTATTCACACTGCTGACCAGTTACTCATGTGAGGAATAAATCCTTCTGACACCAGTGGAACTACTTATTAAAGTAACTGGTTATCAATATGACTGAGAGGTTTTCTTATCCAACCTTGCTTTGGAGCATTGCTGCTTTCTCTGGAAATATAAGACTTTATGTATATTGCAGTCACTTTTCTTGGTAAATAAACTAAAAATCTCTGTGCATCTTCTGCGAGTTCCCTTCCTGTTTATAGCAAAGAGAGTTGAAAAAATATGTTGTGCACTAAACAGTCTTGTGGGACAGTAGAATAGAGTTTTATTCAAGAATAAAACCCTGTACTCAGGTTACTTTACTCAGAAGGAGCTGAGCAAACTATATGTTATTGCTTTTTAATCATTAAATATCCTGCTTACTTCCTTCTATGTTCAATTATTTAAGAGTTTTGTGTGAAGGACCGCATAAAAGATAGCTATTTGAATGTTCTTTTCATTACGCCATGGGCTTTAAATGGGCAGAACGATTACTCCCTAAACTATTTGTTCCTCTTTGGATTTTTGAGTCATCAACTTGAACTTTCTTTGGTTTTGCATTAGTTTGAAATAATGTGGTTGGATTTATCTGTTGTTTACAAGGTCTTTTGTAAACCGAATCACTGCACCTCTTAAAAAATATTACAAAAAGCTTGCTGCAACCTGTAATCATGGAAGAATTCCTATTATAACAGAGTAGGATTAATAATGCATGTAATTATACTATACAATTTTCTTTAGGCTTTTCTAATTATAAAAAAATTACAGATAACATCAACAGTGTGATTCTGAAATGCCTCTCATTTATTATGTAGCTCTCTTAATCAATGCTCTGCCAGTGGAAATCAAGTCAGAATGTTATTATGGTCTGTCCTTCTGGATTTAATTACAGCAGTAACTCATGGCTCAAAGTCTGAGAAAACATACCATGCAGTTTATAGCTTTGAAGAACAGCTATTAATCCTGCCATCTACCTCCCAGTGCAAGCCTGTGAAAGCATTTTAAAAATCTTTATACTTGAAGATAAACACACACTTACGCACAGTCTTAAGATGGGAATGTAGGGAGCATCTATTCTGCATGCACGTGGTAGAGCAGTGAGCTGAGAACAGACCCTCTGTCCTGCTCCTGTGAGATGCTCTAAAGGCATACAGGTCTTTGTACCTATTGCCACGCGGAGTAAAGTATTATTTTGTACCATTAATGTCTGTGAGAACAATTTCAGGGTGTTGACTCCTTTCTGTCAATAGCCTCAAGTGAGGACAGTGCTTCTGCTATGCGAATCGGCTTGCTAAAGATGTACATCTGTGCCTCTCATATGATTTTTTGAATCAGCTTCCAACATGAATCTCTAACTTGACAATTAGTTGCAAATGGGAATGATGCGCTCTTCCAAGAACCTGAATTAGTATCTGGATCTGCTTTGAATTTTTTCAGCAGCCACAAAGGATCTCTCTGCCTCCAAAGCAGAAACATGCTCAGTCACATGCTAATGGCTGGAAGGCAAGAGTTGCCAGAGATGTCTGTGGAAGGGTGACCTGGAGGATGCAGAAGACTGAATCAGAAGGCTTGTATAGAAGTAATACTTCTAAAGAAATTCTTATTTTCCAAATGCGAGGCAGCCAAAATATCCTAGACTAACATCCACCAGTGTCTATGCTGTTCAGAAAAACACTCTAGACTATCATTAAAGAAGTTTCACTTGTCCTCTCCAAGCCGTCACTCAAACGTCAGCTTTTTATATTTTCAATATTCTCAGGAGTAAAATGAAACATAACCAGACTGGTTATTTTTTTTGTGTAGTTTTTTTGAACTCACCAGGGGTGCAAGGGACCCAAGGTCATCTGCTAGCTTTCCCTGCTGGCCGGAAGGACACAGACAACCATTTGATGTGTGTCATTTGGGAAGCGGTGGGAAGGATCTGAGGAAACACTTGAGCTTGAGTGATGTAGCTTACATCCCCACAGCAATGTGCACTGCAAGGTTATCAGAACTGGTCAGCTTTTTTTTTTTTTTTTTTTAGCCTAAATATTATCTCATCAGGACATGCCAATTGTTTGAAGCTGAAAGGACTGGCAGGAAAGCCTTAGTTTTGCTGATTGGTCTGTTCAGAAGATACTGACATTTCAAAATTGGTATTTTGAAATTACCAAATGCTTTATGGAAAGAAAAAGAAATAAAAGATTGGTATTTCATGGAAACTTTTCAAAAAACATAGAGGGGAAGTACGGTGAATGACTAGTCTGACTTTTATATGTTTCAGGTGGTTAGCACTTTCCAGGCGTCAACATTTTGCCTTTCATGGAACACACCTTTTCTTTTAATTCTTGCGAGTTGACTAGGACAGCAGTTTTGGCCCAACCCTGGTTTCCAGCTCATGTTTCAGCAGGACCTGGGACCCCATCCCACCCCTGGTAGGTCAGATAGGAGGGACTGAAGACAGAGCAGGAGTGGGTACAAGGTGTTTAGTGTCAAAGAGGGGAGGATAAGAGTGGAAGAGCACTCAGGTAGGCAGTTAGGCTAAGTCTGCACTAAAAAAGTCTCTTTATTCCCATCTCATCTAATGTTTGCCTTCCAAAAGTTAAGTCTCTTGCCAAGCATCTAAGATAATTATGCAAGCTTCCACTGCACCCCCCAGGGAGAGATTACTGCTAGTGAGTGATTCCGCTCCCACCCCAAAATGCAAGAGTTTTCCATGTTATGTATAATAGACTACATAGGCAACTGTATTTTCCAAACATGTTCTCAAAGTCACAGGGAATAAGGGCTACAGGAAACAGAGGAAGTCTTTAGCTCTGCCATGTTCCAAGAAAAAGCTGTGGGAAGAGCCTCCTGCGTTATGGATCAGATTCACTCTGTTGAGTAGCGCTGAGGATACTAAAAGACAAGCAGCACTCAGATCTCTTGCTGTAGGAAGCCTTGTCCCTGATGGCAGCAAGCCATGGAGTCAGCTCAGAGCAGAAGAAACTGGGCCAGAGAGGAGAGGGCTTCTTGGCTGTGACACTGACACACGAGGCTTTAATTTCAAGGGAGGCACTGGAGCAAAAAGCATTGCGAAATCTGGTGCCATAACAGTCTGTGATTCTGCTTACTGTGCTTGGTATCATATTTGTGGTCTCGGAGGAAAGGTCAGCTGGTTCTCCTTCGTTCAAAGAAAGACAGGGAGGTGGGTGGAGTAGAGGGTTAAAAGGAGACCAGAGAAGAGCAAGGATTCTTGATGTATCAGTGGGGAGGTGAAGAGCCCTTTCTCTTCATCCTAAATGGGAAGAAACAGCAAAGCATTTCTTGCACATTTTTGTTTTTAAAGTTGTTCTTGTGTTTGTATGTGAATCCTGAAAACTTGTTGGCATTTTTTTTTGCAATGGGCCTGCACGCTTGTACATGTCCTAGGTAGCACGTCTCTGAGTTCCTAGTGGACCTCAGTGTTGAGTCGTTTCGTTCCAGGGTATCCCAAAACTGTCTGATGAAACGGCTCACAGGCTGTGGGAGAAGATTTACTCTGGGAATGGAGAGGAGAGCAATTCGTATAGCATCCTTAAAGCAAAGCAACACAAGGAGAAACTATGCGGAGAGTAATTACTCTGTTGTTATCCTCCAGGCTCACATGGCCACAGTACTGCGCTGTGAGATCTGCAAGAATTCAGAGGCTTCTATAATTCCCTTTTCCATCCTCTGATGAGGAGGGGAAGGTTGTTTTTATACTAAGGTAATCACTTACCCTTTATTTACTGTGAAGGATGAGGAAGGGGGACTCAGGCTCCCAGAGCTTTTACAATTCGTTTTGTTGTCTAATTATTCTGAGCAAGAGCTTTTCCCGGCAGCGTAGGACTGTGTCCTTTGTAGCTGAGCCTAAGGGACTCCTGCCCTTGCAGAAGGTCTCTCTAGAAGTGTTTCTCAGTGGGATAATACTGAGGCACACACGCCTTTTTTGCTTTGCTTATTTATTTATTTTTAATGGAATCATATGAATAAAGAAACACACCTTCCATATTGTCTTTTGAAGGCCGATAATTGTGTTGCTGTTGCATTCACTATTGGCTCGTCATGCCCGAATGAATTTATGAATATCTATGTTTTCCTTAAAAAAGCAGCCCTGCAGAGTTTTCCCAGTTGTTCAGTCAGTCACAAAATAGCGTTGTAAAGCAAGTGCTGCTTTATATCATCTAAATAGACGTGGCTCTTCTCTTGTTCCTGCTGTCGGGCTTGTTGTTAAATTGCTTTGAATTTCCAGTGAATTGAAATTTCCCATTCCAAGGAGAAAGAAACTATTACATATAATTAGGATTACTGTATAGTAGCACCTTTCACTCTAAAATTAATGAGAACATTTTCCTTCATTAGTTTTAAATATTCCTATCATTAATTTAATGTTATGATTTTTATTGTTTAAATAGCAATTCACTTAAAACAGGGACAACACACGTGGCTTCGCAGGCTACTTCCGAGAGTTATGGCTTGTGTAAATATAGGCCTGTGTCACCGTGCAAAATCCCACATAGACTGCAAAAGATTCCCTATGTGACGTGTTGTATTAGGGTCAAAAATGCACCAAAGGATCAATTATCCTGCAACATATCTGAAACTGAGTTTCAGAAGAGGTTTCAATTTGCAGTTAATAGCAGAAAATCAGTGTGGAAAACTACCCTTCCATCTTGCTTATCTCTGTCTTCCTGAAATGAGAACGATGTCCTCCAGAAACCTTTGTGGCACCATTTGAAGTTCTCTTCTGGCTGAGGTTTTGAAGCCAACTGCCTATAGAAAGGGTGTAACACACACAGTCCTTCAGCATCCTTTTGTAACTCTTTCCTTTTCTCTACTTTTGTATTGCAGGGTTCCAGCAGGATGATTTCTGTGACTGAGACACACCACGTTGCCTACGGACTGCTGCATTTAACCAGTGGCAAAATCCAGGTAGACATTTGGCTCGTGTGGGTCAGGGAGAAAAGCTAATAAAGATATCAGAGGAAATGAGGATTTTGAAAAAGCTCTTCTGGTAATTGGGAAGGTAGATTTTAAAGTGGTAAGCTTCAAAGGTTAGAAATGATTCTTTGATCTTCAGAAGCCAGTAAATGAAAGTACGGTGTCTGAAAGATGCATCGTGTGTCCAAACAATCACAAGAAATCTAAATGGAGATTTAAAGCAGCAAAACCTTGGAAAAAAAAAAAAAAAAGGACATGATTCAGACAGTCAGACCAAACAACAACGTGGACATCTCAAATGGTTTTGGTAGGCATTGTACAACAGTTTATTGACTTAAAAATAAACTTTTTAAATTGTCAGCTGAGTTCCTGAAAAATGAGGGAGGTGATGTTTGGAAAAAAAAAAAGATGTGGACCTGTAATAGCAAAGACTTCAGACTGTGCAAGTTTCTTAAAAGATGACAGCCTCAAAAATAGAGGAATATTTTTAGGTGGGAGGAAATAATGAAAAACATTCTAACCAATATTTATTGTAGTTTTATGACCTTTCATGAAGTGTTCAAATGTTTGCCACTGCGTGAAATGTCATGCTATGGGGTGGATTTATTTGCTCTTAGGTAAAGTATGCTCAGACAATGTCTTTATGATAACAACTGTGGGCAAACAAGACCTAGAGTCCTCCTTAGATGGGCCCTAATATGGCCAGCCAAGCTAGGAGACTCTCCAGGCTGAACATTTGAGTTGATGGTGGATTTTGGGTTCAGATCCACAAAAATGCTTAGTTACCTGGTTCCCAATGGAATAGAGTTAAGGTTACGGGAAGGGGAGTGTCTCTGAGCAGTATATGCATATTCTTCCTAAAGATGTTTGTTGGCTCATCAGAATCAAATCGCTGAATTCATTTGCTTGCTTGCTCATCTTAGAGCGCAGTACATGACCGGAGGATATATACCAATCTGTCTGCTTTCCCTTCCTGATGTCTTACCATCAGTTATAGCATTAGTTACCCATGTTTTATATTTCTAAATACATCTGGAGTTTTGTGTTTAATTATTCTTTGAGACAGAGACTTATTTTTCACCAGGGTTTCAGAGTGTGCTCTTAAAAATATTGGAGCCAACCTGTGACAGCCAGAGGAAAAACAGGAGTGGACAATGAAGTCTGTGATGTCAAGACAGACACATAAAGGAATGAGGTAAGGTTCGGTGTTTGCCTCTAATATGTTGTTTCAGGGTATCCTATTGGAGTTTTGTAAGACAATTGCTTTCTATAAATGGGTTGTGACAAGCAATTACACAGCGCTCCACACATCTTAAGAAAGGAAGAATAGAATAATTGAAAAGAGGGCTGGGAGAGCTCTCAGGAGGTCACCTAGTCCAGCTCCTCACCCAGACAGGATCGACTTCATGCTAACTACTCCTGACATATGTTTGCCTCACATATTTTGAAAAACCTCCTGTGACAGAGACTCCACAACCTCCGTAGGAAATGCTTTCAGGGCTTATCTCTGCTTAATGTTAGAAAGTTCTTTCCTAATATCTTTCTCGAGTCTCCCTTGCTGCCAGCTTGACACCATTGCTTCTTGTCAGGCTCCCAGGGAGCACAGGGGATGTTTATTTCCTCTCTTTTGCAGCTATACTTTTATCTCTTTGGAGACTGCTATCATGATTCCTCTCAGTTTTCTCCTTTTCTAGACTAAACAAATCCCATCCTTTTAATCTTTCCTCGTAATTTATGGGTTTTAAACCTTCCCTCATTTTTGTTGCTTTCCTCTGGACTTAGACTAAATGATCTGTGTCTTTCTGGAAGTGCGTTGACCCAAACTAAACTGATCGATGTATTAGTGGCTACATTTTCTCATCCTGATATTTACTTTGCAAGTGGGGTGTCACCCCTGACATCAAAGCATTTCAGGAATCTTTGGCAAATGCCCCATCTTGGGTCAGATCTGATGTCTGAATAGGGCACTAGGGGCTATAGTATCTTCAGTCTCTTCTGCTACACTCCAGTAGCCTAAGGCTTGCTAACTTTTAAACAAAAGGCAGTGGGAAGAGGAGGAGGTGAAAGGAAGGTGGTAAAAATACATCGTGGCACCATTCTCAAAGCTGCCTAATTCTTAGAAATTCCTTTTGCTGCTCTGTGCTGGTCTCCGTCTATGTCGGCTGAAATTTCTCACGCAGTGCATCTACAGAAGTGACTTCCCTGTGTGAGCTGCTGAGCATGGGACTGGGTTGGGAGAGCCTGCATCAGCTTTTGTGATATGACAAAAGCTTCAGAGAGCAGCCCTATGAAGTTTGTGATGTATGTGTTAAGGGCTGGTCAAGAGGATCCTTCCCTGCTGGAAAAAATCTTAATATTTTTGGCTAGCATCCCCCTACCTGGGTCCTGAAATCTACCACTGATGTTGGTGGAAAAACACCCACTTATGGTCAAGGCCAGGGTGTCTTGCAGTAGGTTTCTAACCCACTTGAGTGGGGTTAGAGTGGAAATAGGTTTCTCTTTGTGCAGCTGAAAGACTAGATGATACTTAAAATGACATAGCTCCCACTAAAACCTCCAAAGCCCTGACAGGTTAGGCAGCGCCGACATGATCATCTTCTGAGTGAAGTTTCGAGAAAAAATGTCGGTAGATAATGATCTGATTTAGTACGAACTTTGCCCTTTGTTTATTAATTTGAGAAAAAAAAGAGACAATTTTGCCTCAGAGAAATACAGAGAAAGGAGAAATTTGCAACTTGATTTTTTCGTTTAGGAGATCAATATGTGTTGTATATGTCAGAAAAGATAAGCCTCCAACTTGTCGTGTTAAGAGTTTTCACTGAATGAATGGGTGCGAAGACCCTGAGCAGCCCTTGAGAAATCATGCGGGAGAGGGAGGAGTGACTTAAATATGATGAGATTCATTTTCTGTGGAGGTCACTGCGGGCTATTTTCTCCACTAGTAACTTAACTGACAGAAAAACAAACAATTATAATTGACTTCATTAGCATTAATATGATTTTTTAAGTTACCAGAACTTGTTCTGGGTATCTGGAAAGTGAAATGAAGGAAAACAACCTTGCTTTTTGAGCATGCGAAGTTCAACTTGTTGCTACCTCTCTTTTTCTTGATTCAACAGATTGCACGCTGTTTTAAGTAAGCAGGGTTTTCAGTGTTTTCTGCCATATAATGCAAAACCACACAAAACAACAAAAGAAAGGAAGTTGATTAATGCTGGAATTGTTATGGTGCTTTCTCATACATCAGAATGGTAAATTGCTTTCCTTGGCTCTCTGGAAAATATCTGACCTTGATACTTCATATTCAATTTATGTAAACAATTACAAAATCATCTGAGCCAAATAGAAAAGGCTATTTCTTGAAAACCTGCAGGGAATGCACATGGGAATTTCCCACATGCTGTGGCAATCTTAAAAATACCTTCTTGTAACCCCCACAATATTAATGATTAACTCCGGAACCGTGAGTTTTTCCAGACTTCCAGTGAACTCAGTGATTTGTGTGTTCAGCTGCATGTATCAGGGGAGGGGCAGTAAAAAAAGTCATTTACCACTTCTATTAACTTGTGTTTAACAAACTATCTGCCGCGTTTTCCCCTTGAAATTCAGGGATTTCTGCAGATTGCATAGCTGACAAATATCACAGCACAGGAAACGTTGCTTTGTGGCTAAGCTGTGTGCTAAGACACTCTTGCAAGAGCTAGCTGGAACCAGTTTTGTTCTCCACCAATTACTCAAAGACAGATCTACTTTGTTCGGGGCACGTACCCACGCGGCGTACCCTGAACCTTCAGCGATGACCTGAATATTGTTGGTAGCTTGTTGATATACCTTGTTTATATCAGAAATTCTGTATTCGTATTCTGAATTGTTCCCATTACATTTGCTGTGGCAGAAAAAAGCAGCAGAATATACCTGAAGAGGTGGTTTCCCAGAGCGAGCAGGGCTTGTCGTGTGGAGAAACTCGCGTCACACAAAGTCTGCTCAGCTCCTAAAGTGGGGGGCAGCACCACCGAAGGCAGTTTGCAAGTGCAAGCTTTTAAATCAAGCTTTCAGAAGACGCCGTGTGTGCCAAGCCCTCACCTTGCTATGCCAAGAGCCTTTTCAGTAGCAGCTGGGAATATTCAGCCTCTTGGCTCACTTTTCTCTACCTTTTCTGGTCTTGTTTAATGTAGCCGCCTGGTCTGTCAACTGTCCCACGGCATTGCTTGTTGCAGTTTTTTTTATCATTAAAGTTTCCAGAGCACAGCTTTTTAATTAATTCAGCTTGAGAGGCAGGAGCAGAGCTGTCAAGGGCAGTGAGTCGGTACTTGTCTTTACTGGGGTTTGGAGAGGCAGAATAAAACCATTTTGGAGTAGTTTGTGAACCAGCACACGTCCATTTTGGGTTACTTTTAATATCATTATATGGTGGCTCCTCTGGGTGTTTCTTGCATTAATATAAGTCTCTTTTTACTCGCTGGACATTCCCAGCATTCACAATCAGAGCTTTGCTGCAGTGAAAACCAGGGACTTACCTGCCTGCAGTCAGAAAGATTAAACATTTATATAAAGTGGACAGGGAAAGCAGGAGAGTGGAAGCAGATGGTAATAAAATAAGAATCGACCTTTAGCTGCGCGTGGAACAGGAACCAATTTTTCCTTCCAGATGGAAAGACGTGTGCGTGTGTGTGTGCGTTTGCATGCTTGTGTGTGTTTGTGGGTGCACACAAGAGAGTGGGATGGCGAAGAGGTGAATTTCTTTCTTATGATTATTTTCTTTCTGCCCTGAGAGCCGTGCTTGACAATATCAAGATGATTAAAATAACTTTGTCTGATTCAGTATTGCTAAGAAATTATTCTAACTGTGAATCTTGCATTATTTAGTGGTCGTTCTTAAAGCTTTAGCTCTTGGATCAGACCATTTAATGAAAATTTTGGCTTTTAAAAATCAGGTTGGATTCTGCTCTTTATGGCTACGAGAAAAAGCCTGGAAATTTGACCTGAATACACCCGAAAGATTCAAAAGTCAGAACGTGACGCGGAAAGAACAGAAACCCCAAACCCAGCATGTTTCAAAAAACCCCCTCATAACACCGTTTAACAAAGGCAAGTACTTTCTGTCTTTTCTGGTATGTTAAAACTGTGTTAATATTAACCTGCAGGAATCATTTAAGGGAATAACATGTACAGATTGGTAACTGGCAGGCACTGAAACCTCATCTAAGAAGCTGCCGACCCTTTCAAACTGATCTGTTCTGGGCTTTATAATATTGTGGACATAACTCAGCATCTGTGTGCGTGCACGTACGTGTTTAAAAAGTTATGGGTACTAGGTTTCCCTTCTTCTGTTCCCGGTATACTGAGCACATGGCTTTGTTTCATCCCTGCTATAGCATTCAGCTTTTCAGCTAGCTGTGGAGGCTCACACGTCCTGCTGTAGCTATCCTGCTCTCCGCTGTTGTTGTCAGGATAGATGCTGGTTATCATTGCTGCGGGGGTTTGTTTAGGGTTCAGACTTCATAAGATCCCATGTGGTGGGGATATCTCTGCTCCGTAGACAGGAAGCATATGATCAGCTGGACAGTGCGTTACATCTCTCTCTCTACCTGGTTAATACAGGATAGGGGTCTGCCACAGCTTTTACCTTCAGATCTTGGCTCTGCAGCTGAGGCATGTTTTAATTCCACCCCCCCACCCCCCATATGATTTATTTCACTATTTTTTCCCTTAAAAACACCCAAAACAAACTTAGAAGCGTCAAGTTACTGGCACCTAGCTCGTGAACCTTTGCCCTGTTCACAGTGTCTTCCGTTTCCCATTGCTTTCAGTGTGACTGAAACTTTTTGGAAAAGGCGCTAGAAAGCGTACTGCTGGGAGAGACTCTGCGCTGCCTGGGAGACAAATGACACCTACAGTTCTACCTGTGACCTCTATGAATATTTTACTAAAGTATGTGCTACTAACATTTGTAAAAACCCTGAATTGTGAAAAGCAGCCCTTGGAAAAATGTGCTAATATATGGCGCTTACTGTACTGCAGAACCGTGACTTACTGTTTTCCATTCAGACAACACAGGACAACATACGAACTTCACCTCGCTGCCAGCCGGTACGATAAATCCACGGCAGCTTGGAGTAGGAAAGATGCGTTCTACTGGCTGGTCTCATCCCTTGTATCTTGTTGCTGGATTTTCCAGCGGTTCTGCGTGTTCAATTGCTAAGACAATTAGCCAGACATAAAACTGCAGGCTCCTTTCCCAGCTCCAGGCAGGCGGAGGCTTCACCTCCTGTCACACTACCCAGCTAAGAGCTATGCATCTAGCCCAAGCAGTCGTTTAGGCTTCTCCTACAGGCAGTGGATAGAGAAAAGCATCTCCAGAGGACGATTCCTTAAGACTGTTCCTTAATATCCATTTCACTGAAGAGGACGTGAACTGCTTCTCTCCTCTATAAAGCAAATCTACATCGTGGGCTTAAACTGGCTGTCTTAATTTTTAGGCGGCTACAGTTAGGTGAGATGAATCTTCCGCAGCTGGCGTTTGTCCTGTGCCCCGTGACTGATCGCTCGCCACATGTTTTATTTCAGTAGGATAATTGCAGATATTCGTTTAAGTGCCTACCCTCTTTCAAAACTGTTGACTCCTTGTTCGCTCTAACATTTCAGTTAGGCATTGCAGGAAATATTTCCTTGACTCATTTAAGAATTTTTTACATTATAACTGCATTGACTTAAATGTACTTTTCCCTTGCTATAGGTAAAACGACCTGATTTTCCTCTGCTTGGTTCAAGTTGTTCTTTACGTTACACGCCTCTGTTCTATCACCTTTTACTTCCTTCTTTCTAAACCGAAGGCTGCTATACTTCCTTGAACCCTTCTGCCTTTGGGAGCCTTTTTAGGCTGCTGAACGTTGTAATTATCCACTTTGGACTTTCCCAGTTTTACTGCATGTACGTCCTGCTGAAATTCAAGTTACAGGTATGGCAGACAGAGTTCCAGATGAAGGCATATGGTTAACCTATGTAATGGCATTATATGTCCAACAATGCTACTTTTTAACGACTTTTCTTTTTACTGTTGCTCTGCAGCAGTCAAGCATAACTTTTTCCTATGTATTTTGGCAAAGGATGGGTATTAATTTTAAAGGCACTTGAGTTTCTAAGGCTGAGTGTCCACATCTTATGAAAACAATTTTAGTTACCTGACTGTAAGCCCTGCAAGGACTGAGGAAACCTCAATCCACCTTTCAAATTCTTGAGCTGTGCATGTTGTTTCTGCGAGGAGCTCTTGGCTAACGCAGCCAGGGTGGCCTTGGTTCTCCTCCTGGTGGCAGAGGGTGCAGGTGAGCCCTGCTTTACCCCGTGCCCTCAGCGATAAGGTGAGGTTTGCACCGTGCTGA
Organism: Struthio camelus; assembly: GCF_040807025.1. Lineage (NCBI taxonomy): Eukaryota > Metazoa > Chordata > Aves > Struthioniformes > Struthionidae > Struthio > Struthio camelus. The sequence goes on from NC_090945.1 coordinate 79,834,256, forward strand.
GGAGACCCCGTGCGGTGGGAGGTTTGTCACCCTTTTCTGAGAGAGTCAGAGGGGTCCTTCCCTCCCTTTGCGAGGAGCAGGAGCAGCTGCCTGAAACAGTGCTGGTGGGAAAGATACCAAGCTACGGAGGAACCAGTCCGATGAAATGACAGGTCCTGCTGTGTCCTACATTGCAAAGAAAGCGTGAGGCCACACTGGCTGTGTGTGTGGCCACCAGCTCCACCTGCAAAAATACGCTGTATTACACAGAGACTCTGAGAGAATTAGGCAAAGGTGTTGCAAACTGCGATAAAGTGCACAGTAAACACTCAGCGCTCTGAGAAGGAATCTAGCGCTTCTCGTTGAAGGTCTCTTGAAATGATCCACCCAGCTTATGGTTGCAATAAAAACATGCAGATAAAACACTCGAATACCCTACCAGATAGGTAGAATATGGATTTGAAGGATGAGTGGTGGTATGCCTGCACATGAAGGACGGGGTTGCTAGGAGTTAAGTGCTATGTGTTTACTTCTTTCGGGTTTGGTCATGACTGTGAGTGAGACAGCACAGCCGAGAGGAGCCACAAAGATTTCAATTCTGACAACATTCGCTAGGAAGAAAACCTGAAATGATGCTGATCTTAGTCATATAGAAATCCCTGATATTGCACAGGAACTACATATGAAATTACAAAGGGTATGTTGTAAGCAGCATGAATAAGAGAACGTGCTCATCTAAGATTGAGAAACTACCAGCTGCAAGGCTAAAACCAATTACGAGGGATGGTGAATGCACAGCCAGATCTACACCAGGATTAAAATTCTCATCTGTGCGGTTGTAGAGTAAAGACATTTTTCCCCTTGAACGAGGCTGGAAGTGCCATGCAACATTTGAAAGTTCACGATCTGTCACTGTCAGGAGTGGCCCTGGCTTTTGAATAAGTCAGCTGGAGATCAAATGCTGTGACTTGCTGTTTGTTTTGCAAATCACACCTGTGGACATGTTTCCTTAGCAAAGCCGCTGATTGTGACAAATGGGTATAACAAGTGCAGTCTTCTATTGATTCTCACGTTCTATTTTCTCGTTTTGGTGGAAACAGATGGAATTCAATTTTCTCACAATTACTATTAGCCAAGAATAACATCACTTAAATCAGTGCGGGGGAGGTGGAAAGTTGCAACTACAAAAAAACACACAGCCTGAAAAGCTGGATATTGAAATGTGACTTGCAAATAACCAGAACTGATGCATTATCCAGGCCCCAATTCAGACACACACTTAAGCATTTTCTGGACTCAAAACATTATGTCCCAATTACATACATGTGGTCAGTGCGTTGTGAAATACGAATATTCCAGATTATTTTTGTAGGTTACTCTCATGGAATGGCTGATGCTTAAATGGTAAAGTCTGAGGACGTTTTCCACTAAAAATAACAAACCCAGAGTAAGGCTAGAGGTAGCTAATGTAAATGATATACAACGGTACAAAATCATTATTTACTTTGCAAAATGTTAAAGAAAATTCTGAAATTAAAATACTAGTTGAAAATTAGAAAAGAAGTCAACAGGAGCTCAAGCAACTTTCATTCTTAAGCCAATCATTTCCAATTTTTCAGGCTGTTTGATATCAGAATGCTGTAAATTTGGAGAGGATGCATTTCATAGATAAAATATGATTACACTAAAAAATCCTACACTTTGTGAATGTTAGGGGTAAATCCAAGTGCTTAAAGTTAGGAAATGCCAGAATTAAAGATTTTCTTGAAGTCAGAGTTTGACACGTTGCTTTTTTTGCATCGTGCTAAACTCTCAGATGATGTGATCACAGATATTTTAGTCTTATGAAGCATGGCCTTTGGCTTTGTTTAATAATAAATGTGAGATTATTAATTTCATCCTAGGCTTCTTTCCATCCTTTTTATTGTTACACTGTCTTAGGAATTCCCCCAAACTACTACCTCTGTGTTTACAATGGTCTTGTAAAGAGGCGTTATTATATCTATCTTACAGATACTGAGTGGAGGCAGACACTTCTGTATCAAAAAGGCGCCAGTATAAGATTATTATGGTCCTCTATTTCAGAGCGCTTAGTGTTTTATAGTGCTTTATATGTTTATAGCGAAGATCTCTGGAAATCACACAGCTGGTGCCTGAAGTTAGACACCCCAAAACGCAAGGCGACCAGCCGGTGGTCATCTGTGCGAGACACTTGCCCCAGAACACGCATGAACCTTACGGCTCAGCGCCTAATAGCTGCCACTTTTTCAGGGCAGCTGCCTACGTCTTGCCCGCAGCCGTGAATGTGGAATAATTAAAAAATGGAAATCTATACTGCTTTGTGAAGTGTTTATCCTTTCTAAAGGCGCTCAGTCAGCACGAGTGATTTCTCTTTCAAATCAGGCAAGAAACGCTTGAGGAGGATGTTCAAAACCGACTGCTACCGCCAGAATGAACGATTTCCCCTGCGCCAAGGGTGAGACGTCCCGGCTGCGTGAGAGCAGGGTGGCTCGACAGACCCTGCGCCTCAGTCTCCAGCCTACAGACCCATCTGTGTTGGGCGAGGTTTGCGTTTGGCCTGGGAGACAAAGAAATTGCTGGTCGCCACGCTTTCGGCACTACGGGAAAGAGTGAGTCAGACTCTCTTCACACCTGATCCAGCGCTGCTACTTCATCCAATAAAGAAACGGCTGCATCTCAGTCTCTCGACTGGCAGAGCCTGATTTTCCATCGCTTGGCACAGTGGCTCAGACCGAAGGAAGGCGACTGCGTGCTGGTGGGAACCTGGGCCACCCAAGCTGGTTCCTGGGGATGCGGGGTGCCCCCTCTCGCAGCTCGCCGGCGTCCCCCCGCCCCGGTGCGCCGCCTTCGCAAACGCTGCGTTTCAAGCGCAGATTGCATCTTTGTCGTCCCCCCCCACCCCCGGCTTTTCTCTCATTTGAATGTCTGAGGGCTTAAATTTCTCACCTTAAAACCCAACCACGTATCAGCATCTGATACATATTTAAACAACTTTCCAGTGCCCTTGTTTAATTCACAGCACTGAAGTCAAATTGTTAAGCACATCTGCATCAGAATATTTCCATCCCCCCCCTTTTTTTTTAAGCTTGTAGCTTCTAATTCTAACAACCTTGTTGGAAAAAACAAGTAAAGACAAAATAGTTTAGGCAGTTCTTGTTGTAAAAATATTTCTAACCGAAGGTTTAACAGGCCTAGGATCTAAGTACGCAAGACCTGCAGAAACAGAGGTGTTAAAATAATTGCAAACCTTACAAATGAGACAGAAGCATAACTCTTTTACTGCTCTTGGCATTGGTTGAGTCTACAGAGAGGAAATTGAAGATTTTTATGATTCTGTTAAAATTACTGTTCAACACATTCAAAGGGATGATAGTGAAACATAAAGGGCAGTGTCTCATACGTTAATGTTAACCTGGCAGTACCATTTATATTAAAATTTGACTTGACTTTCAAGCACCATTTGAAAGGTTATTTCATGTGAAACTGAATTAAGTGGTACAGCTGAAGTTTGCCCTTTTATAATTTAAGTCCTTTATTTTTCCTGTTGTAAGTTCCAACTCAAAAAAAAAAAAAAGTTAAAAAAAAAAAACCCAAATACCCTAGTACTATTCCTCACCCTGCCGCCTATCAGCAAAATCCCCAGGTTGTTAGCAGGAAGGAATAGCCAAAGCAGATGAAAGAGGTGTACCCGAAAGGCAGGATTTTGGTGCCAGAACTCAGTTGCGTTAATGAGGCTCTTTCACCTTTTCACTGTGGTGCTTGAAACTAGATACACTTCTACTCTCTGGTTCCTAGGTCTTGTATTTCCATCCCCGTCTTTATTAATTTTGGGCTGATGAAACGCTTTTCCAGTCTGTCCCAACCTTTACCTCATAGACTGCTCTAGTTTTTTGAAGCACCGTACCTTGTTTAGCTAGGTTAGCCTGCTCCATACATATGAGCTGGATCAAATAACCCCGCTTCAGTCGCCTCCTTAACTTTTCCAGGAATTGTGTTAAAAACTAACATCTGTCTCCGTGAGGGTTTGTAGTGCCGAGTCTCTCAACAAGTCTACGTAGTTTTGGTAAGTAGCTTGGAAATTTTAGAACCTGCTGGAAAACATCCTTAAGTGAGTGCGACCCCAGGAAAAATTAGTCGTCCTCATCCTGAGATGACCCTGGCAAACGCGAGTTTAAATGAGGCTAGCTAGTTCAACAGAAACTGTCAGGCTTTTCTGAGAATCTCTCCGCCGCGTTCCTGCCAACTCTACCACTTTGGGGCATTAATCTACCAGATTTCCAGGCAGCCGGGAAGTGCAGACAACCGGTCACTGTGCCTGCAGCGCGGAGCCGGGCTGCGCGTGCGCGCCCCCGTTGGGCATGCCAGCGACGTTCGTTCGTTCGTGGTGACCTGTGAGCGTTGGCAAGCAGGTGCCCGCTGTTACTAACGGGGTAGGCGGGACGTGACAAGCAAACCGAGTCTCTGACTCCAAGCGGAGAAGACGGTGCCTTCAACACAATGCAAAGATGGGACAGAGATAAAAATAGGGATTTACAGTCTCTGCAGCCCGACTGTTTAATGGAACAGGGAGGAGTTGTCAGAATTGTCTTTATGAAGAACGATTTTATGATTTTCGTTAAACCAGGAGTGGATTTTCTTATTTTAGGAGATCAGCAAAAGTGGAGGGAAGATTTGGAAATGGGAAGGATTTTCCCTGAGGTTTGTTTTTATTGCTTTGCCTGTGGCTGTATTTTTCAAAGAATAGGTTGTGCTCTAGAGAACAGGAGGGACAGAGAAGGCAGCTGGGGGATGTCGCAAGAGTTGGGTGAAGTATTTTCTCCCTCTAAATTATGAGTGACCCATATGGAAATATTTGGACAATATTTGCTATTGGGCGATACGTTAATATTTTCTGAAAGAAGCTGCAGATGGATCAAGCATATTAGACTGTCTACGCAACTTCCCAACCTAAATAACTATGTTCCCGTTGTGTATTTTTAAAACTGCCAGTATGTACAGATTCGTCTATCTCTATTCACGTAACTTTTTACAGTGAGCAGTCCAGTCTCCACTCCCACCGAATTCATACTTCCTGCGGTTTTGAAAGTAAACAAGTGCAGAGGACATGAATGGAAGCAAATAAAGTAAACAGGAATTCTCATGCTAGTCGTATCAGTGCATTGCTATACTTAGAAGTGGAAGTCAAGTCAGTGTTTGGTGAAGCAAATCTCAGGCAATGAAGAAGGAAGCAGAAAAATAATCGGCACATGGGTCAGTGAGTCTCCAGAGGAAATCTGGGGTGCAGTTTCACAATGCACTGATTCCACAACAATACCAGTTCAGAAGTTCTGCCTGTCCTTGGCCTTCTGGGAAGGATTGGGAAGAGGAAAGGGTATTTTAAAACCAGATAGTTCAGTAATCTGATTTGAAGCGTGGCCTTACAAAAACTTGTACTCGTACAGCTGGGATTTGATCAAACGTAGAAAGGAAACCGGAGTCCGGGCACAGAAAGAACTCCATGACGGAGCTACGTCGGCAAAGTTTGCTGCCAGAGCCAGAAGGGTGTGGAAGTATACACTAAGAGTAAGAAAGGGGAGGTTGTCCATTAGCATGTTTTTTTACTTCATTTATCATATTTAGGGAGAGTTGGTAGATTTGAAGTTCCTGGACAGCTTTGTTTCTCGTTGGATGGACTAATTTTTTCATCATGAAACAGCTCCTGTGTCATTTTATGTTACTCCATTCCAAGTAACGTTGTTATGCAACAACCATCTGCCAAGCTGAAGTCTTTCATGAGTTGCTTTGGGGACTTGTGAAGAGATGCATGGATTTCCACTTTACTTTAGGAGAAGGTGGCAGCAATGAGCACATAATTCAAGTTTTACCTAACATGGGTAATAATAAATTGCGTTTGGCCATGCAGATTTTTATTGTCCTTGATTGCGTACTCTTTCCTTAGGCTTTTTTGTTGGCCTTAATGAATAAAACCCAGTATTGACAGCCACTCTTAGCAATATAAATAGATGCTTCTTTACAGGTAAGAATAATATTCTGCAACACTGACATCTTGTGGCTGATTAGAAATGACTCAGCCATGAGAGATTAGCTGCAAATTTATCTGTATCAGTTGTATATTCAGCATCTCCTGAAGTATAGTGTTGCTTAAGGGGCTGAATACCAGGAACCTGGAAACCTAAAGGTTAAAAGGCAGCAAATGTATAAAGGTACCGTTTCATTAGTTGACTAAACTGTGGATGTGGATAATCTGGCTGCTTGCTATTTCTTTTGGCTAATCTTCTCCGTGTGAATGATTCTCTCCAGAGGATAGGGATATAGTCTGGGATGTTTGACCTGACAAACAGAAACTGTGGCTCCCCGCAGTTGACCTTCTTCGTGTTTTCCTTCTCCTTTGGGAAACTGGGACAGAAAATAGGTCTGGAAAAGGCCCCAAGAGTAATCTTTCTTATTACCTATTGCTGCAGCCAGTAATAAGATCTGCAAAACTAGGTTATGTGACTCTCTGCCTCTCAGGCAGTAGAGCTTTTTGGAAAAGAAGAGTGTCAGGGTGACCGTATGGAAAGACTTGTAGGATCAAATCCTCCTGGCCAGAAAACTGCAGACTCCTCTGCACATTTAGGCCACTGGGACCTAAATATACTCTGCACAAAATGCCCTCACCTTCCAAGTAAATCTATGGTGAGAAAAATTAATTTGGACTTCTATAAATGTTAGATAGGCAAGATTTCTTTTTTGGTCTAAAGATAGATGTCTGTGACTGCGGAGCACATGATGGTCAGCCTCAGACTTTTTGGATGCTAGCAGCTTCCTGGATTGTTTCCTTGTTTACACATGCTTTTGTTGCTAATGAACATCTGTATCCACTTTATCATCTGAACCAAATGATGGAATGATTACTGAACATCAAATTAAATATTATGCAATTGTCTTTTGTAAGTATCTAGAGAACTTTCACGCTTCCTTAAGGATGCTAGAGCTGGGAAATGCAAGGAGCAATACCATTTTGAAGATGACTGTGTGCTCTGCTTACACCGTATGCTCCTGATGTCTAAGCAATTGTCTGAGTTGGTGCCATATTGTGTAAAATCATTAATGAAACCTGTGGGAAAAGGCCACACCTAGCCGGTAGCTGGGATTAAAAATTAATTATGAGACTCTTGATAGCCAGCCTTTGGTTTTAAAAATCCAGAACAGGCTAAAGTGGTTAGCACTTGGGGTCATATTTGCTAATTGACTTGTGAGATGAGGAATAATGTTCTTTTCCTGTTCCTCGAATGAATTCCCTCCTTTTTTCTGCTTAGTGCTCTTGTTCGGAACTGCTTTGAATAATTGTACCTCGCACAGACTTATGCAGCACAGACATGCTCTACACTCTTCCTAGTGAGTGTGAAAACAAATAAAATGAGAAGTGAATGATTCTGCAGTTTTTAGTATGCTTGGCTCTACTATACGCATTGTGCTTTGGCACTCTTTAATTCTATGTGTTAAGTCACCTAAAACAGTGACACGCACAAATGCCGTAGTTCAGGATACTGTGTAAAAATTCCAATTTAAAATTGTTGACACCATGTTTTGGGGAAAAATACCCTTTTATCTGCTCTGTTGACTTCATTTAATAACACAAAAGATTGTTCTCAGTCGATAGTAGCAATCTGGAGTGAAATCTATTATTCAGTATAATTTAAAAGTGGGTATTGTGGAGCTTGCAAGCACCATTCATTCATACTAATGTTTTTCTCTAAAACACATCTTGCTATATTGTCTAACTATATTAAAATCTATCACACTGAATCACAGATGTTTGTTTCAAAGAATAAAAGTGCTCAATTCAGCAGAAACTTGCAACAGTATGCTGAGTTAGCACCTTTCAAAATGTCAGCCAACTTGGTGTGAATTCTGTTTATTTAGTTTCTGAAATGTATTATACTGTCTTTAAGAGTCAAGATCTCTAATCTGTCCCACTTCCTTTCTTTGGTGCAACTTTCCTATACAATTTCTCAGTATACGTTCTTTTTCTTTGAACATCACAAAAAAAGAAAGATATACCACTGTGTACCACTCAATATTATGTAAAATAACATCTTTATTTTCTGTTTTACATTTAGAAATGAGTTTTTTTCTTCCAAGGCAGTGCATATGCTGCTGTTGTAGTAGCCCACACTGTAAGCTGAGCCTGTAAAATTCCTGTGTCTTTTTGTGTGCTCAAAAAGGAAACAGCACAAGCAGCTGATATTAAGCTTATGTCTGCAACTTGGACATTAGCATTTGAAAAAAGGGCATCAAACAGTAAATTATGAGTGAACAGGGAGATTCAGTCTCCTCGCAGCTCACTCGCAATGAATCTGAAAGGCTGCATTGTTTCCAGAACTATAAGCATTGGAACAATGAGATTTCTGTTGAGAAGTATCCTATAGCCTAATTTGATATTAAATAGTTACATTGTTCTCCAGTTGAAGTTTGGAGAAATAGCTGAAGGTACAGACATAAAATGCTTTGGTAAGTTGTAGGCATATTTTATATGTCTACATATACACAATTGTAATACAAAATATTTTTATTTTATTTATCAGAGAAAGCAGAGAGATCTCTGAGATTTATGGAGAGTCTCAGTCATCATCTCAGTCACTCTGTTTCTGAAGTCCACAACATTTCTCCGTTGCTCAAAAGCCCTATGTAATTTACCCCAGTTGGAGGAACACTGGTGACAGGACTGCACTTCTCTAAGCTCTGGTCTCATGTATTCAGCCTACTACTGTTTTTTCCCTCTCACGTTGTATTTTTTTGATAACATATGGTCTTTCATCTGTAGGGCTAGAAAGCCAGATGTCCACAGCTCTTTTGATCAATGCAATCAGTTATGTAGCCACTCATAAGCCTTTTAAACAGCGCTACAGAAGATTACAGGGAGTTTGTTTTCATATTCCTAGTTTAAACCGATTTACCAGACTCATAATGATGCTCTAAAACAGTATCGGTACATTGCCTAATCATACACAAACTGCACTATTTTATTTGTTAAGTAATAGATAAGCAATGAAGCAGCTGTTGAAACATTGTTTTTTTCTCTCAAGCTGAATGACAGAATTTGCCAGGCCATTTAATCAATTTCATACTGATTTAAACTTGAGAAAATCAATCATCTTAGCTCAAAGATTTGGTAAGCTGGAAAAATTGTGTTGTCTACATTGTAATGCTGTACTTTATCATTTTTGAATTAAAAGTGAAAAGATCCTTTCTGGTGCCTACAACTTAGTAACCCAAAGCCTGCTAAGTTGTTGCATGTGAGACCATTAAAACTGTAATACTGAAGTGTTACCAATTTATAAACTAAGAGGTTTTGTGGAATAATTAGTCACAATATGAATCTGAATAGTCAATTGTCCTCTTTTGAAAAGTGAGTTAAGATAGTCTAATTGAGCGTTTGTTAAGTAGGGAACAATCTGTACAATGTTTAGAGCCATTCAGTCTTTTTGAGTCTATTTTTTAATAAACCAGCTGCTTTCTATATTTTACAGGCAATCCATGCACCGAGAATGTGAAAAAAAAACTCCAGAAGTTTCACTCCATATCTACGGTGTAAGCCAAAATCAATATAGATTATTTTTACAGTGTGATATAAAATAATTTTTAATATTTTTGAAGGAAAGTCACAAACTTAATCTTTGATTTGCATAGCAAATCATAAAGGTGTGAGGAGGAAGAGAAAATAACTGCCCTTATTAATAGGATTTTTGTAAGAGCCAGCTTCTGTAGCCCTTCATTAAGCAAGGTTTCCTTTGAGATAATGAGAATTTTGCCCACTTTGAAACTTAGAGCACAACTGTTCAGAACCAGTATGTGCATGCCCTGAAGTTAATGACTGCAATGTTAATGAGGTTAGCGAGGGCCAGGGCTTACAGTCTTTCTAAAAATACACAAAAGGGCCAAGAAATCAGGGAAGAATTTTCATGTCTAAAATTTAGGCACTGGAGTGTGCTCTGAGGTGCCTGAGTGCGCTCTGAGGTGCCTGGTCCTCCTCCCACGTGAGCCGCAGAATGTGTGGGCAGATGCTTCTCTTCCCTTTACAGCGCGTGGGAATGAAGTGCCTCAGGACGACTCCAGCAGTAGCCCTCATGGTCAGCCAAGAGCCACCTAAACCATGCCATTAACAAATGCTGAGAGAGGATGAACCTGGAATTCCCCCTCCTCTGATGCCTTGTTTAGGGCTGTGATGAGGTGCCTTCATCCATTTTCCAGGAGCTGAAGAAAGGCAGGCGGTCAGAGATTTTGGATATTTCAAAATTTTTGAAATAGTTATGCGTGTCCCGTGTAAGTTATTCACAAGAGGCCAATCTTGAGAATGGCCTAGGTACTTCTGACGATGAATTTTCTTCTAAAAAACAGCAAAACACTCTCCTATAAAACTCATTCATTCAGAAGCCAAAATTTAAGTTTTCTAATGCTATGTAATAGCTTGGGTTCAAAAGAGCATGCCCGGGAAGTGAGACCCCCCGAGTTCAATTCCTTGGTCATCCCCTGGGGTCCAAATGCCTATTTCTTATGAGAGCAACTATCTGAGATGCTCTTGGCTGGTTTGAGAGGTGGGATCTTCACATGCCCTCCTTTTTGCTTTTCTTTCCTTTTTCCCGTGTCCCACTGAAGCTGTGCCAGTATGAAGAAAGCAGTTTAGGAATAATTGGGATAATGAGAAAAATCCAGAGGCTCCATGGCCTTTTATTGCACTGGGAGGGCTCTCACCTGAGGGAGGTTTCCTCTGCCATGCCATATTAACCTTCCTTCTTCACATCTTTAACTGTCCCCTAATGAGTGTCCTGTTTTCAAAAGCCGTTTATCATTTGTGTCAGAGGGGAGGGTCCGCAGGAGAAACTCGCAGAATAACATGGGCCAGTTATGCTTTTCTTCCTAACTCCCGACAGTCCATGGCTGGTTTATATCCTACAGTTTATTATGGAAAGAGTATGCTATCAAAGAGGGACAAACTGTAGGGCCGTGATTTGTGAACCATCCTACCCAGGAAGTCCCTGCTAGATTTCTCCCACTGCTGCAAAAAGGAATGGAGGAAATAAATGAACCTCATAACACCTTGGAACATAGTTGTAATCACTGTCTCTCTCCTGCTTTTATCTTTGTCCTTACACACAAAATACTTAGCTGAATAGGTGAACATATATTTTCTACTACCACCTAGTTTAAGAATGACCACATGTGACTCTGCAGATGAAGTTTTTCTACTAGTGTATTTTATACTTGTTTTCTAGTTTCTTTCATTGTACCCTGATACAACCTAAAATTTACTTAAGGTTCTGAACGCATGAATATTAAAATAATTTCAAAAGCGCGTAAGATATGCTCAAGACTTCTGTTTTGAGTGCTATCCCACGGCATCAGAAAAACAAGAGATTTCAGGGAACAGATGGACATGAGTTTTCTTTTCACATATTAGGACTAGCTGCACTTTCATACTTAATTTGGCACTTACCCTCAATGTGGACTTCATAAAGTCTGTATCGCCTCCTGCATGCTTCATAAAGTCTACACCGGGGCCACACTCCAGAACAATGCCCCACTTTATAAAGCACAAATTGGCTATGCAAACTTTATTAAGTATATGAAACTGCTGTTAATGTCTAATCGCTCCCCAACAGATGCTCCAGACTACTACTCAAAGGTGTTGCTTTTCATCGTGTTCAGCAGATTTCTGATTCCAGCATTTTGGTGTTTCATGAGCCAAATAAAGCTGGGAAAACATCTAGGAGGTGAGAATACTGCTGTTTTTTGACTCCCTCAGTGCAAATATTCAAACATGTGGCTTGATTTACCTCAGATTGTACAGAGAAGTCCCTCAGATTGTACAGGGAAGATTTGCCTACGTAGAATTTCAGGTTAATAGTTTTTGGTTTAAATGAACTGGGGAGGTGGGAATATTTCAAAAATCTACAATTCTGTATTGAGGACAGTAATGCTTGTCTAAAGATTAGAGTCTGGCATTAAATTCACAGGAAGACTTAAACCACCAAGCTGCTCTACCCTTAGCACCTTAAAGCCCATTTTGTTGTCACTTGCTACTGCTCTAGAACTTAACTTTCATATAGAAAAGTCCACAGACTTCTAAACATCTACTTGTAGGCATTCACAGAAGAATCACCTTAATCTAAAAAGATAACCATGCAGTGAAAGATCCATAACTTAAACCTGGAACTGAACTTCCTCCATCTTGGACAAGCTGTCTAATCCGCCTGGTTATTGAGTAAAAGTGAGAAATGACACAATTCCTCCAGGTTTATTTATGCAAAGCCCACTGGGGCAGATCTACCTGCAGAATACTATCACATCTGACTCTGAAGTCAAATTAAGGGATTGCCTGCTTTGCAGATCTTTTTGGTTGCAAGTTTGAGTTGCTTGGTATTTTTCAGATCTAACAAATTATAGGTGTATTCAGTAACAAACAAATTTCCATGCCATACTTTTTTGTGAAGTGTTATTGTAATAACAAATAGGAATAACAAAATAACAGTTGGTATATTGTAAGATTGGATGTTGCAGATTGGTTTCCTCTTTTTGTTACACAATGGCACTCTGCAGTTAGTTGCATAGAAGATTTTCCTTTTCTGAGTACCTAGTGACTCTTCTCAGTTTTAGGTTGCTATCCTGTAGGACCCTTTTATCTGCTCTGGCTGTCTGGAGATGTTTCTTTAGAGTTGGCAGAGCCAAGAACCTGCATCTAAAATGAATGTTTGCTACTTGCTGCTTTTCCATTCTTTCAGTAAGTTTTAGTTATTCTACGTTTCATCTGTCTTACTGTTGAGATATTGGTGTATTCTTAGGATTTTATTTGTGGGTATGATAGCCGCATATATACAACACCACGCTCACTGTACATCTGTGGCATTCGTACTGAGCACTGAGCTACTGATTAGGCAATAGAATATCCTTGAAAGAGGGGAAAAAACCTACAGGTAAAATATTTGATCATTTTGAAACATTATTTCACTTGTGAAGTGAGAGCTGGAGTATTGTGTTCGGTTTTGGGCTCCCCAGTAACAGAAAGGTACTGACAGACCAGAGTTAGCGCGGTGGCCCCAACGTGGCCGGGAGGCTGGAGCTTGTGAAGTATGAGCAGAAGCAGAGAGCTGGGCTCGGTCAGCATGGAGGAGAGAAGACAAAGGGGAGATCTCCTTGCTAAGTCCAGCCTCCTCATGGGAGAGTGTAGAGAAGACAGAGCCACACTCTGCTTGGAGGTCTGAGGCAACAGATGCAAGCTGATATGGGGGGGAAAAAAAATCTTCATTAATTCAGTATTGACCAAATAGAGGGTTACACTGGATACTGCACAAATACATAGAAAAGCGTTGTCTCTCCTGAAGAGTTTATGCTCCAAATAAAGCAAGGCATTGTGTGTGTGGAGGGACCGGAGGTGCAGGTGAAGCGATGTGCTGAGGTCCTGCTGAAATTCAGTGATGGAGCAAGCAAAAGAATTATTTTTTTAGTGCCGTTATTTCTGCTATCTCACTTTAGACCATAGTGTATGCAGAAAGCATTGTTACACAGGATGGAAGGATTGCAAAAGTAGAATTAATGTTTTAATTTCTTCACTTACAGAAGATGTTTCTGTCTGTGTCTTCTGCAGAAGATAGAAACACGTTCTCCCTGTTTCTTTCATCTCCTCTGATTACTCTATATCAATTCTGGGCAATGAGCTCCCAGTCAATTGTCACTGGAATCCCTAAATAGGTATATTTGGGCAGTTCCAGAGTTATAGGATATGAGAGTAAGTTTTTATTTGCAAAAGTGATTTAAATGAGGTAGCTGTAACTGTATTCTCTCAATGGGCCACAAGTTAAAATACAGTGCAAATACTGAATAACTAATTTGCAAGGAGATTCACAGCAGCTTATGAAAGAAAACAAATAAAAAATGACCCCTTTACATATATGATGCATTCTGATTTTTTCTCCTTTAATAATTAGAAACATGATTTCACTGATACATTTTACAAAACCGTTCTGGGGATTCATGAATTTAAAAGAAAAAAGTAAACTAGATGTGAATAATTCATACTTAAATAGCTCTGGGCCAAGATATTGCTTCAGTATTTCCAAGTATGCAGGTTTTATTATTCTCTTAAAGTATGAATAAAAACAAGGTTGTTTTATCACACTTGGACTAATCAATGATATGCCTGAAGCACAGTTGGCAGTAAATGATCCGTTTTAGTTTAAAACATTTTTTAAATCGATGTGTATTGTAAGGGAGTCATAAAAATCCTCAAATTAAAGATTTTTGAGCCATAAAAACAAGTAATGTATTTAAGGGTTTTTTAAGGCAGTAATGTTTCCAAGCAAATAGGAGATGGGCCAAGCAGTTCCCTCTGAATTACTGTTCATCAGGTTTTCACACTCTATTAAGGTAACCTTCATGAAATATTTCTACATTACAGTTCATGATGTAATTTGAATGCATTAGAATTAATTTGCCAATAAACTGCAGGGAAAATATGGAATATGCTATCCCCAAAAGCTTATGAACTCTCTCTGTTTAGATTGGGTCACATTCACAAGGGTTTCCAATGTAAAGTTTGGAGGCAGAAATGACTCCTATGTTGGGTCTGACTACAACGCTTTATTCAGGAGCGTGTTCTTTACACAAGGAGGGAAAGCAATGCCATCCCTGTAGAGCCCCAGTGTCTGTGGGTCTGTGCACGGTGTTCAGAGCATTTAGTTCATTGAATGAATGGCAATACCCTGGAAAACGGAGGAGTCTGTGCTGAGTTTTTGTGGGATTTTGTGAGACTTCTTTAAAAACAGTCCTTCCCCAGCCCCAGCCAATCTCCTCTGTGGCTCTTTTTACCAGCCAGCTTTCGAGAACGAATATTGTGCTGCTAATCCGCCGCTGAGCCCTCTCCGCCATCTAAAGCAGGGCGTACCTTTTGGAGAAGGTCTTTAGCTCTATGGATGAGTTTCAGGCAATGCGAGCACACTCAGAGAATCAGGACTGCCTGTGTGCAATAGGGTTTGCAGGACAGTGTCCCATAGGACATGTATTTTCCTTTGTCCAATTTTGCATACAAATGCTTATGGCTGCTTCTAATCTCTGCCACCCACCTTTGATGTTAAGGATGTGACATGATAACCAGGGAATCACCGGGGAACACAGAGGACAGTGGTTATAAAGTTTTCTCGTTCTTTACTTGCAACTCTCATTCACATTGCTGGCAGCTTAGCAGTCTGCATTTCTAAAGAACGTCGCACTGTAAGTTTTACTTCAAAGGCAATAGATGTTCCATATGTATAAACGTCAGAAATGCCATATTGAGGTTTGGAGAAAATCCATTTAAGGCTAGACTATGCTTCCAGTATTTATGCTTGTTCCCTTTGATTATGGTCAATGACAGTGAATGGAAATATTGACAGCAGGATGTAGTTCATAGTGAAAAAATTGGCATGTGAGATCTCATAATCATCTTAATTTTTATTTCCTTTTAAAACTTATGTGAAATACTAAGTACTAAGTACTTCAAGGGCTGAGTTCTTCCAATCCTCAGCATCTTATGCAAACTAACTGGCAGAAAACCCAGCCCAACAAGAAATCTCTTTTATTCTAAGCAGAACCTGAACTGGATGTGTCTAAATATCGAGAGTTCCATCCGTTACTGGAAACTGAAGCACAGAAAGCCTGAAAAGCAGGACTGTTCTCATATGATTTTTTGATTAATTTACAGACCTAAGAGGTTTGCATTGCCAGAATGAAACTGCAAATCTCTCTTTCTTCCTGCAGTACTTTAACCCATTTCCATAGCACTGGAGGTCTTGCAATCCAATTGTCTCATTCTCCTATTTGTAAATGGGGATGATAAAGACATGACGAGCTCTTTGGCAGCTAGTTGCCTCTGTCTGTTTGAGATCCACCTGTGATATTGTCAAAGCCACTACTCAGCAGGAGCCTAGATTCAGTCAGGATCGAAGTTTTCAGGGAGAAGCTCACCAAACGAGAACTTGGTGACCTACCTCACAGCTGTCTGAGTGTGTCACACTTTCCTAGGCTTCTTAAAAACTCTGGTCAGTACTGTTTGTCCACAGTCTCCTGAAAATCTGCTAGGTACTGTTTGTCCAAGGTCCCAAAAGGGACCTGTGGTAGAATGGGTAGCTGAAACTTCAAGTAAATTAGAATAGGCTACCTTGGGCAGAACAAAAGTCTGGAAAGATGAGATCAGCTACAATTTGGGCGGTGAGGTGAGAGATGCTAGCAGCTGGCCAGTCAAATGTTTCCTGGGATGAATTTGTGCTGTCCTTTTGTTGTTTCGCCAATAGATTTTAAGAAGTTAGAAGGCCAAATTTTACTTATCTTTTAAAAGTTTTTCCTCCTCCTGAGGGCAAGAAGAGTTGGTAGGACATGTTACCTGCCACATTTGCAGATATTGTATTGGTCTGCAGACAGAGAGCATCCTAAGCTGTAGTCAGCAAAGTGGAGAATGGTAAGGAAGCAGCTTGTGCGAGCATATCTCCTGGCCAGTCTTACCTCCTTTTCTTTTCAGGCCTTTCAGCCTATCATCTCCCGAGCTCAGCAGGGGACTTCCTGATTTTTACTTCTGCAGCCCCCTCATCTAGAGGATGCTGTTGGGTATGAGAAGATCTGGCCCGATGCCTGCAATACTTTGGATGATGGTATGTTTAAAAATAAGTAAGGCTGTGCTGTTCATCATCTGCAACAGCAGTAGAGAGCTGGGGTTGAGTCTTTTATCCGTTCTCCTGTTCCTCTGGCAGAAAAATTTTGGCACTATCTTGAAGGAACATATTATGTTTCCAGTAGAAGGAAATAATTCCATTCATTCTCTAGTAATCCCTCTGTCCACTACTGCATTAATACTACAGGTCCTTAAAAAGAGACCCATCTAACTTTCTTTGGCTAAAATGTGGTCGCTGAATAAAGATGCAGGAAATTAGAGATTTTTTTTTTCTTTTGAATTTCAGGAGAAAGCTATCTCCTCACTCTCACTGCCAGAAGTCATGAAAAAAGTTTCAAATTCATAAATAACATTTCTTCTTATTGAAAATTTTGCAGAAATATTTGGCAGTAAAGAAAGACCAGTTGTAGATTCTTCACAGTAAAAAGTTTAAAATGGAAAGTCTGACACACTGTTAAGCTGTAATAACACAAATGGGATCACTATAATTTTCAGTTCTGATTATAGGTTATAAAATCACTGCCAAATACCCATATATTCATGAGCCTGCAGAAAACAATCTGCAAAATGAAATATGGAGAGCTGCTGAAGGAAAGAACAGGCAGCTGTAAATATAGGCGCTATGATGATAAAGCCAAACCTAAAATCAAGATACTCCTGATAACTAGTCAGTGAAATTTCACACATACCCTAACAAATTGAATTTAATCACCAACAGTTTCCATTATCTAAGAATACAGTGATTTATTTGCACACATTCCAAGACAAAAAGCTTTTCTAAGATGGGATTAATTTTGAGAGCATATATCAAGTATGAAATAGGAAAGAAATCATAGGGATGTTTCATCCAAACTGAATAATATAAAACATTGAAATCCAGAGTCAAGGTTACATTAAGGATACAAATGCAAGTTTTAAAAATTGTATGTTGAAATAGTCATTAGTGATAAAAATTTAGTTTTGATCACATGAAAATTAGCAACTTTCTGACGAGAAGAGATCTGTTTCCTTGACAAAGCAGTTCAAAATACTAAAATTAAGCACATACGGAAAAAAGGAAACTAAGGAAAACCCAGTTTAGCATGACTGTCCTATAACTCCTAGAGACAGCCTAACAGCATCGCATTGTAGTGGACGACTGTGAGACCGCAAAATGGATGAACAAATGGCCCTCATCCCACCTTCCTTTGCAACTGTGTGTACTTGGTGTTTGCGGGAGCTTTGTTGAGAATAAAAATATGGAACTATTAAGAAGATGGAGGCCCCCCACCTCTGCCTGGGCAGAAGCAGCATAGTAGTTCATTGGCACAGGTTTCTGGTATAGCTAAAAAACTGAGACAAAGAACCTCCCAAATATAACAGCAAGTAACAAAATGGAAAAAGAGAAATAACAAAATGTAAAGAGAGAAAAAATTTCCAGTATCAATTAAATAAGTCAAGAGAGGCTGAAATGGAGCATGTATATTGTTTTGTGTGAAACTCTCTCTGGATTGCAACTATCCACTACATGGTCTTGATTACTCAAGTTACCTCAAAATTGATACCTTTGCATTCTTCGTTTTCTTCTGTCTGTCTGTATTTTCATTTTCGTTTGTATTAGCTTTGCAGTGAGCATCCTTAGTAAGTGATAGCTGCATGAACGTTGGCCTAGAAAAGTGACTCATAATCTTTAAGGACACTGACTTCTCTGCTTAAGAAACTAAGGCACTATGCTGCTGAACCACTGTCTACTGTATCAGTGGGCTTCCTAATTAGAGTACTCAGTACAAACTACAGACTATAAAATCATGAGGTATGGTCAGCTGTTTCCCCCTATGTGATGGCTGTGTTGAGGATTGTATAATTAAGTTGAAATTATTAAAGGGCTCTGTGGGGTAATTTTCCATTCATAAGTCCTGCACTGTGCCTGTTTTTCACTGACATTATTTCCCTTCACTGAATGTCTCTCCACCCTAACAGCCCATTTCCACAGTTTCCATTTTTACTTCTGCATGACTGACTGTGACTGCTTGTCGCTTGTGAATGCTGTTTGTATAAGAACTGTGCATTGAAATTTGTTAGCAAAGTATATTTTAATAGCTGTAATTATTATAGAGCTGTAAGCCCACAGGGCACTTTTCAGCTGAAGGTTTTAGAAGTTTCCAGACAATAGTGAAGTTTATCTCAAAATGTTATCTCTAATGGGTAAACATACTCTCTCCATTTTATGGGGTTAAATACTAATGGGTAAACATACTCTCTCCATTTTATGGGGTTAAATAGAAGTACCAGGAAAATAAACCTCAGGATTCTGAATTTGGGCACTTGAAAGACTATATTGGCTTCTAACTATGTGCATGTTTGTTTTTTTTTTTTCTTTAGAAGTTGAGAATGCTCGTCAGCTGATAGGACTTGTTATTTAATTTGCTACATTTGAACACAGATGTTTAGTATCACATCCTCAAATAGTTTTGAAAGGATTTGCCCAAGGTCACAATGCCTTTAGGAAAGACCTCAAGCATTTGACTCAGTTCTTCACTCTGAACAGCAGCACTGTAGCGTGATGAGCTAAGCTAATCAGTTCTGTTTGGGAGCCAGAAGCTCAAGGACAGAGAAATTTCTATGTACGCACTGACCTGGAGACTGGCCTTTTTGGTGTTCACTGGCTGGCTTGCAGGCTGCAGGCTTCTTTGTAGAAATGATGCAATTCCAGAAACACCTCAGAGTTTGATTGGCATGGTTTGTTTAATGACTCACTTCTTCAATAAATATGAAGGTTATAGTTAGCTAAGGAGAAGCCCAGACCTCTTCATCTTCTTTTTAAAGTAGTAATTTTGGGGAATCTGCTAATGTAACTTTTTATCTCATCCATTTTTCAGAAAGGAGAATTTAATACGTAGGTACTGGTTTCACACCCTTAACCAGTCTGAAACATGGGTTACCCTTCCCTCACTATACTGCACTGTGTAACCTCAGCAATAAGCTTCTTATTTCTTGAACATAGTTGTAAAATGCATCCTTCGCAGGCCTCTTCTAGGGATTGCTATGTACGCACTGTCTCTCTTTTTGAGAGTGGCAGAGAAGGGAAAGGAAGACTCAAGAACAGGGAATTACGTGACTGCTGAGGGGCAGGCTATGCTCAAGATCCAGACGCCGCGCAGAAAGGGGATGGCTGGAAGAGGGCGGGAGTCGCTCCCCTTCACATCAGGGCATTCAGCAGAGGTGGCGTTATGGCTGGACGGTATCTGGGCGGCAAACTGTGGGACTGTCTAATACGTAACTGGCAGATCTGAACCTGGAGGTGATCTTAAGGTCAGGCCTAACGGTAGGGGAAGCTTAGCCTCCCTGTGTTTATGATTTCATTGTGTTGAAAACAGCTGCACAAGAGCAGTATCTTCTGTGCAAGAGAGAGAAAACAGCTTCTGGTTATTAGATCTGGGATATAAAAGCAGAGTGCTTGCATGCTATCTACAAAACTCTATCTGGGGGCCTGGCAAGAAGAATCTGCTACTCTTAGAGCTCCGTTAAGGCTGTGATGTGGCAACAGAGGCATCCGCACACTTTACTTTGGCAGTAAAAATAGTGGTGGGAGGCAAGAAGTGCTCTGACTCCTCATGCCAACCATTATAGTTGGATGAGCTGTGAGCAACCAATGCTAACCAAACCTGGAGGAAGAGGTGTGAAAATGTTTTAGAAAAAGCTCCCAAAATGCCGGATTTCAGTCACTAACCTGTCATGAGTTGTCCCTGTTGTAGACCTAAAAGCAAGTGAAAGACAGAGCGTTTGATTAGGTGCAAGTGTGATGAATACCTCTCATATTACGTGATTTTAAGGTATTATGGCATTTTTTTTAAATGTTACAATTAGCTGAAGCTCTGTTCGTTCCAGAAGAAATGATTACGTTTGTAACCTCCAAAAGCCGTGGAGGGTTGTTCTTGGCATGGCTGGGTTTTGTGTTTGGATGGCATCCCACTGAATGCAGGGGGTGAGATCAGGGGATTGTCACAAGCGTACTTGATAGAAACATTAATAGATTTAAAAAAAAAGAAAGAGTTCTAAATGAAAAGATGAAAAAGAGGAAGAGAGTTTTTTTTTTTTTTATCTTGGAGAAGGAGGAGGGAGGAAGTTTAGAGCAGGGTTTCTGAGACGTGGGAGTTTTGGAGGATGATCCTGAGAAGTAACACTCAGGAAGTGAACTTTTGTGAATTCAGCTCTCAGCTGCCACAGCTGGGTGCTGGGGGAAATTCTAAATGACGGTTAGAGGAGGAGACTGGTTTTTGTATTCTCTATGGGACTTATTTCTGACTGTATTTCACTGTTGCTTAGCTGTGATGAAATTTTTTCATCTTTAAGCTATCTGCTGAGAGGAATGGTTAGAAGTGAATCTGAAAAGAGCAAGGCATACTTTTTGCTTTGGGAGCAATGAATGCAAATAGAAAGTCTTCAAGAGCTTGTGCTCTTGCATTTAGGAAATCTACCACAAAACTGTAAGGATCAGTTTGTGACTGATATCGGCTACCAGAATATGGTGGTGTGTCATCGCACGTATATAAGCATAGGAATGTAATTTCCTTTGGGTGGATGACAGTCAGTCTGCCTTTGGCAAAGTGTAAGTGGAGCAGAGAGATCCCAGCAAACAGGGTAACTTTAAAGAATTATATTTTATTACCAGCGGATTCTAGCACTAGCTACAACAGTTGCTGCTGCAATTTTTCTTTCTTTACTCATCAAATTCTTCCTAAAATAAAACTTGTCTCAAACTGACCTGAGCTCTCCGGACTCTAGCTGCTCTCTGAAGTAGTTATATGTGTTGCACAGCTCAGTTCACTGTACGCCATAGCCTTTATTTAACTCCTGCCAAAATTAACTCTGTTTAATTTTCTATAAATCACAGTACTACATCAGATTTTCTTGGATCTCTCTTTTTCCTTACAGTTCTTCCAGAGTCTGGATCCGCACTGTGGTTCTCTACCAAGAAAAAGGGTACAGATGTTAGGTGAAAGGTACTCTAGAGGAAAAAACATTGTAAGGACGATGGGTATCAAAAGATAAGAGAGCATTACTGAGAGTAATTGGGCAACTAAACTCAAGAATGATACGATCTTATAAAAATGCACCTTCTGTTTTCAGTTATAAAGAAACAAAATAGGTAACCTGATTTTGAACTTTTTTAGGTTTTACACTGAGAGGTGCAATGTTTAGGGGAAGAGGAGAGAAGAGACTTTATATCACTCCCAATAAGATGCCATGTATTTTGCACACTGTTTTCCTGTTCATTCTTCTTTACATATCTTTTTCTTGTTTAGGTTTTGAATTGCTCATGCAAACTATTTTAAAGGTAGTATTCTGCAACAAATCCCAGCTGTATGTCTAGTTCTTAGCTTTTTAAAAAGAAAGATCCTCTGTCTTGTCTATTTACATAGAGCTCAGATGCCAGATTTGGAAGATGTAATAAAAATATGCTTTTCTGGGATTTGTTCTTAGGGAAAGAGAATTCCCCATGACCAAAAATACCCCAGTAATAAGCATTTGCTCTGCGCTGGCACCACTGTGACCTTAAATTATGTGCTTGCCCCCATTTGTAGCTGGTTTCCCCTCTTTAAATGTACAGTTAAGTCATCTGTAAATATCATAACTAAATCTGGAAGTGTAATTTAGTGACTCTATTTGAGGATTAAGAAGAAGAATAACATTACTTAGAACCATATGTAATCTTTTCTTTGTTTAATTTTGTTTCTACGCTAGGCATGTCTTGTCTTACAGTCATTCTTCACTCCAGCTCACTTGATATATTTGCTATGCTGTTGATAATACCGTTCAATAATGGCTAAATGTTTATTTCTTTGCAAAACAAAAAAATTTTAAATGCACTGACTTATATATTGTGAAGTGTATTCACGTAACAATAGGGATGTAGAATCATTGTCTTTAGAGAAGGAAAGAAGTTGCTAGATCATACTGTTCATTTTCCTACATTTAAGACTGTAGAAAGGAGGTATTTTACACTTATCTTAACACTTGGGGCTTATCTGATGCTTGGTTATCGTGCCAGAGAGACACTGACTGATTAATGTGTATATATTATTATTGATTACCATACTCCTAAGCTTTAGTCTTGTTGGCCCCCCTTTGTGGTCCCTTGTGGCAGTTTAATCCACACCATCTTATTTCCTCCAGACACTATGGATAGTTAAATAATTTTAAAGTTCTAAGCAGCTGTTTTTGAAATTACTTTGACTACTTAGGAAATCAAATAGTCCTCTTAATCTGTGGCATTACTTTTAATTCATTTTAATGAAAGATTTATGTTTGTTCACAGTACAGTACATTCATATAACTATGTCATATGTTTGGAAGCAGCAAGGTGCCGATCCTCACTTGGTGTAAATACTCATAATTCCATCGGTTTTGTAGACCCATTTGATTTTATGGCAACTGAAGGTCTTAATGAGTAAGTGAGTGAATGATTGAGTGTGTGTGTGTGTGTGTGTGTGTGTGTGTGTGTGAGTAAACCAGTTTGCTATGAGTCAAAGAGTTGTCAATTACAAGACCAAAACCTCCTCTCACACTAGACATGAATCAGTGAAATTTCGCAGAGGGCACCTTCACCTTTTGGTCAGTGTAGTGTTGAGGCAGGCACACAAGATGAAGTGCCTGAAAGATTGCTGTGAACTGGGCAGAACAGTGACTTGTCATAAAACAGCAGTGCCCCATGTCATTGACAGCTAGCATTGGAAAATCTGACAGTTAGGTAAAATGAAAACTTTGGAAAATAGGCTCTAGAGCTCAGTAGAGCGGACACAAAAGCCATTCCCAGCATTCCTTACCTCCCAAACAGTGCCTTTCATAGTCTAATCCAATGCCTGGAAACAAACAGCCACACACAACTAAATCTTCTGGCACAGCAGGAGCTAAGGAACAAAAATAGCCATGTTTCAGTTACAAGAAGGATAGATCCTAGGCCAGCTATGACCCCCAATCCAGAAGACAAATTAAATGCAGAAAGACAAAAACGACAAAGAGAGAACAATGATTGGAAAAAAAGATCGACCATGAAAAAAACAGCTGTAAACAGCTGTAAAAATGCCTGTGAAACACCCATCCACCCACCCACCCACACCCACACACATACACCCCGACACATCAACACATCGATCCAGGAGACCACTCTCATAACAGAAGGTAAAATGTGATCCAAAACTAAAATAGAATTTCTTAGAAAGATTCAGCCAAGTATATGGTCCAGTTCATCAGGTGGTCATTTCCTGCAGTAACATCACACGTAGGTTCCTTATCATCTAAAATCCTTAATTTTCCTTGCTATTTCTGGTGCTTATTTCCTTTATGTCCTCATCTATCTCATCTCGCATCAAAATCAGCAGGGAGACACACATTTATTTTAGTGGGATGTGAATCCAGACTCAAGTTTTCAAGTGCCACGAAACGTAACAATGTACCTGTGGTGTGTAGTCTAGTGTAAGATTTTTAAGAACCTTTACTATTATTGATAAGGCAAGAAATATGACATTGAAAAAGGTAATGTTTCTCGTGCTTAAATTGAGAGACCTGTAATCAGGATTGCTGTAGTCTCGCTGTATCTGCAAAGCAATTTAGTAGATACTGGTTGGTGTGCAGTTGTTAGTGTAAAAAACTGTACCAGCAATTTTGTGCTCTCACAGCATGTAGAAAATTGTCCTTGCAGAACTGGAAGCAAGACTGCTATCTAATTAAATATCAGGGTGAATTATTTGATGTTCAATAGTAAAATCAGTTTTCATTAAATTTAACTTTGACAGTAGAAATTAATTGTTTTACTGGCCATAGGACTGAATAGTGCATTATAAAGTCATCTAATCATCAGCAGTTATAACATTGGAATTGGCAGATGGGAAGCGTTTGTTGTCTTGTAATTAGGACTTGATCCAATTCTCAATGAAATAAACTTTCCATTGATTTTAATAGGAAATATATTAAACTCCGGACATCGCAGTTCACAATAATGTGGTATGTCTGCTTTTAGAAATTGGCGCTAGACCAAGTTCTGTAATTCAGCTTACAAATTTGCTCGAAGGAGTAACCTTACCCACGGTATGATGTGACAACTGCAAAGCAGATACAGCTATCAGCTTCAAAGAATGGTAGTGTTATATGCTGGGAAAACAGTTCATTGTGCTAGACTGTTATATTTAACTTCAGGAAATGTGGCAAAATGATAGTGGTTCCATAAAAAGACCACTGAAATTCATTAATTTCCTACCCGTACAAAAAAGCAATAGTTCCAGTGACTAAAGAGACACTCGGAGAAAAATTTTCAGAGCTACTTATATGACTTAAAAATTCAAAGGCAAGATTTTGAAGTTTGCTATAGATCTCATTCCCACAGTAATCAATAGATAAATCAATCACACAAATCACTGGGACAGAGGTAACTCTTTTTCAATCTTCCTTTCAGCCAGTTTTAATAAATGGCTGATTTTTAATAACTGTACCCAGTGCTCAATTCCCATCTCTGTGAATATTATAGCAATTGTATTTGTGAGTTCTTCTCACATCTTTTGTAGGACTAGCCATGAAACACTTATTATGTGAATGACACTAGCTGTCTACATAATTTTATTAACAGAATAGTGATGTTTTGGCATATGTCCTTTCAGCATGTTAAAGTGGTAATTGCTGGAGATAGCTGGCAGGATGTATCCTAATAGCCACATAAGCTGGTGCTCTTCTCATTAAAGGGAGAGCTTGCAGTACAGGTGTCTACAGTGGAGCCAGTTGTCTAGGCTTTTTTTTCCAGCCAGTAGGGAGAAATGGGCACTTTTAGGTTGTGATTCATCTCATCCTACAGTAGACATCTAAAATAAGACAGATGAATTCAGTTACAAAATTGGGTAGTGACATAAAGGAAACTGGGGCTGACTAGCTTTGGTATGGGCATTCACACTGCAGATATCTAAAATTAAGGGAGATGAACGTTTCCCTGCTGGATGGACTTTGATGTGGCAGAACTTAGCTTCACCCTGTGACGCCAAGCAGCTGATAGCAGTACATCAATATTATTTACAATATTGTGTCTGATATTTTTTCATATAGGGAGGAGATTTTAATTTGCTTTCTGGCCTAATTACCCTTTGTAGGTTTTAGTGACCCCCTAAAATAGTAAAACTTCCCTCCTTAAAGAGGTGCATTTGTGAAGTCATAATAAAAAGTATATTCTTAAATTTATGGCTTGCAACAATTATCCCTGTAAATAAGGATGCCTCACTGGCAATTGCTGCTGTCTCTTTAAGTGACTTGTTCACCAAAATGCCAAATCATCAAACCTATTTACCTCAACCAGAGACTGAGTAATACATGTGATGTTATCATTCTAGCCTTCTCTTGGCATGCGCTGAATGATGACTAACATGTTCATGCTGCTGCCCTAGGTTACTAACAGAGTCTGAAGAAGTTGGTTTAGAGCTGTTTTAGGTGGTTCTGTACTGTCATTTATGTACTTCTAGAGTGAAGTGTAGAGGCACTCTAGGAAAAGTGGGGTATGTGGATGTACACAAATGTGTCTCAAGTTGGTACTTCTAATTGTATGGCTAGGAATGAAGAATGATGGTACTTGTAAAGTAAAATATTGCATATTGGAAATATAAACAAGGTAAATATTCATGAGCCATTTAAAAGTTAACCGGAAGAAACACCTTTTTGCTAAGGACAATATGGTCTACAGGTCTTCGCTAGACTTTTGCAAAAAACCCAGAGTTAATTGATTGGTGTTTACCTAGGACAGCCAGTGAGAATTATGCAAATATTCTATCTTTAAGTGAAGAGCTGATGATCATATTCAAGCATACTGAGCTGAAGGGTTTCTTACTCGTATGAGTGCCAGCCTGCTTACAGCACATCTTAAAAGTAACTATACTTGTGCTTAGGAGGAGCCAAAGTAGCTCTCAATGTTATAGGTGGCAGGTGAGCTTGAGCCTGGGAACGAGCTTCTGCCACACGGCCGTCGTTGTTGCTGTGAATACGTTCCACTACCAAGGCAATGGCCCAATACCCATAAGGATTTTCTAGCTCTTGCCTTTCTGCTCTAGAATTTGGACTTTTCTTCCAGAAGTTGTGCTGCCATTTGATGAGCACGTGACCTATGTATGAGAAATGGAAAGAGCTAAATGAGCTTTGCAGGGGTTAATGGCATTTTTTAATAGACTTGCCTCCTGTCCGGGTTTCTGAGAAGAAGAATCTATGGAAACTCAAGAATTAATTAGATCTGAGGCAACTGCTGTTGCTCTGTGAATCAAATTGGAGCAGGATTGAGAGGGTGGTCCAAGAGAAGGGAGCAGAAAGATCTAATTAATAGACTGTAAAGCTAGAAAGGACTACTGTGTCCATCTGATCCCATGTAACACAGGTCACAGGTCTTCCCTGAATTAATTTTTACTTGAACCTAAGCATCTCTTTCTGAAAGCCATCCAGCGTTGATTTATAAAGTTGCTAGTGATGGAAAATCTTGCGGACAACTTTAGGCTGTGCCAGTGGTTAATCATCTTCACTATTAAAAAAAATGTAGTTTTATTTTTAGTCTGAATTTGTCTGATTTCAACTTCCATGAATCTCATCAGTGGTTTCAGAACGTGTTGAGTCACTTTCCATTCTTTTGCTCCTTTTCCAGCAATAGATAAGGTTTTGTTTCTTGGAGTATCTACATTATTTTAAGGTCATTGAGAGAGAGAAAGAAAGAAACAAACAAACAAAAACCTGAGGGGCAGACAGTGCCAATGTGAGATGTGGGACCCCTTGCTCTGACACTCTCCACTTCATTATACTGACCCAAATGATTCAAAGCTACATTTTTTGAAAGCTGTTAGGCACTTCACAATGCAGTAGGCATGCCGTGAGCTTTTAAAAGCATCTCTGCACCCAGCTCCCTGTGTTTGTAGTGGCTATAGACACTTCTGAAGAACCCAGTAATAATGCTTCAGTATTGAACACCCCACCCTCAACCTTTAATCTTTCTCTGCCTCATTGCCCGTTTGCAAAATGAAAATCTAATGGAGAAGAATAGTGCATTGGTAAACAGGATAAAGGACCGGGAGGAGCCAGTGTGCTGTAGTGAAGGGGACCATCTGAGTACATAAGACAGATGTGAGTGTTTTATGGCAACTGCATAAAGGAAGGATCACTTTCATCCCATGCTTCTGGCTGTGAAGCTCTGAAATCCAGAGCTTTTTCTAAGCTGCTGCAACCATGCCAGAGCACCCCATCATTTCCTTTTTGAAATCCCCAAGGAAAGAACATAAACACTAGCTGTTGTGACACATATTGCTGATTTAGGATCTGCTCCATGCCTCACTGAAGTCAGGAGAAAGACACTTCCTGATGGCAGTGGACATCGGATGGCCTTTTTTCCCAATACGTTCCCCTGACTTCCTCCCTTTGAGAAATGCTTCATTCAGCTAATCTGATGACTGGGGCAGTCTACATTTCTTGTCTGACCGTTGTGTATTTGCACTTCAGTACTCACTCTTGGGGTCTGCAACTGTTAAGTTTCTTACAATAGCAATGTCAAGTCTAAAGACAGCATAACTCACTGATGAGAATATTTTTCAGTTAATGAAATGAGCTCGGAGTAACTTGACTGTTCCAGTCAGGGTTAGTTTTTTTAATCTCTCTTTTTTTCCCCCTCTTTTTCTTTCTTTCTTTGGGAAGAACAACCTTATTCTTGAATTTGAAGAGTTAATGTACTGATTCTCTTTAATGAAGCCAGAGTTCTTCTAGTGAGAACCAATGACTTTAATATTTTGTAGAGATTTTCTGATTCACACAATTGCTTCTTTGGAATAATCTGACACTATATTTTCCTGCTTAAATGCTAGAACTGAATTGGAAATGAAGAAGTACGTATGACAAGTAGATGGTAAAAGTTCTCAGAAAGGAAAACATTTGATAGGAAATACAGAAATTATTTAGAACAAGAAGACATTAGTATGGACCTGGTAAAGATCCAGCACAAACGGGGATTAGCAATTAAGATCATGCCATGTTTTTCCTCTTCAAGTTTCATTCTGAAGGAAATGATGTTTTTAAAGCTTTTAGCTCAGCTGTTTCATTTATCTGGGTTGTGCTGCAATGATAAAAATAAGGAAAAGGATGTTTGGATTTTTTTGCCAACTCTCTTTGTTGTGAACTGCCTTTGATTATCAAGCTGAATGAATTACTGATTTTGACTGCTCAGGATTACCAAAAAGAATGCATTTGTGCTGTTTCTTGTCATATATTTTGAACACAAATAAGTTTTAGAATTGTTTTATGGATAAACCTTTCAGACCAGCTGCTGGTTCCTACTCTCAAACACATCCGAAAATCCTGCCCACTCTTGTTTGTCCCTCTTGGTCACTCAGCAAAAAGGTCCTGTTTTTCTTTACTGGGAGCCTCGCCTGAGAACAAGCTTCAGATGAAGGTCTGTCTATTTTTCAGTTCTCTATTGAAGTTTCAGTTGACTAATATTGCAAGATATTTTGCAAGATATATTGCAAGACAGACTTTTGCTGTCAAGACTTGTCAATCCAGAGAAAGCAAGTATGACTCATTGGAAAATATCCCCATGAGAAAGGCTTTCACAACTGCCGATCTGAATGCATGGAAAGATAAACTCTAAGGTTCAGACTTTCCCTCCAGAGAGGCACTGTTCTTCTGGAAAAGACAAAACAGACACATGCTAGAAGTAGGCTCAACAGATTTTACAAGATATGACATAAACGACAAAGAATTTCTAGCAGTGGCTCTCTGTAGACAGATTTATGGAAGATCAAGAGCTTGACAATTAAACTCTGTCAGCTGGGGTAAGACAACCTGATTATTCTGTCCAGCTGGAAAAGAGACTAGTAGCAAGGTCCATCTCAAGAAAATTAATCCATTTAAATAGTGCAATGCTGTCTTCAACTGGCAGTGGTTGGGTGACACTGAACATAAACACACGTGGGTTGTGGCTTGCATTGACATCCTTGAAAGAATAACAAGAGGTATGAGGAAAATGGTACCACGTGTTAAATTCATCACCTCAGAGACTGAACAAAGTGAACAAAAAAGTAAATTGAAGGCATGGCTTTGTGTTGTAGGAAACTAAAAGATATAGGCCATTAACAGGATGCATCTACTATGTGAAATAAAGGTTAATTCTACATTTAACCTCATTAAACGATTGTGATATGTAGCATACTGAAATAAATATACCTCAGAAATTTTTTATTGCTAAAATTGTATTTTATAGTCCATATTTTGCTGCTTTTTGTTTTGCATTTTCACTGAAAGTCACATAGCCAAATAGATCTTTGCTGGCATCTAGGAGATTATTGTGGGGAAGGAAGGAGCTGGAAGGATAGTATGGGAAAAAGTATATGAGTAAAAATAAATGGAAAAAATTCTGTTTAATGGCATTTTAAAAAGATGCAGATGAACCTTAGCTTCAGATGACATGGTCTTTTTTTCTCTTTTTTTAACAAAACCACCCTGAAAAACATGAAAAGAATTATTTTTGCTGTTTAGGTGTCACCTGACAAAATGTTTGAAGTATAATTAGCTTATGGACACAGAATCAGAAGACACTAAGGAGAAACACATTTTCTTAAAACTAATGCTGAGGGTCATGTCCTGAACATAGCTGCCTATCTTTTTCTTTCTAGCACAACAGTGGGCAGAGCTGACGCTAAGCAGCAAAAGGTTAACAGCGGGATGTTGATATTAAAATGTCTTGCTGAATTTTTACTTCTGTGAGTAGTTCTGCTGCTGCAATGTGACTGTCCACAGTGATGGAGGGGAGCAAATTTGTTGTCCTAGTCACAAATGTTTCCATACCTTGCCACTGTCTGAATACATATGAAAGTTGCGAGGATCCACCAAACAGCAGCTGTGTGTTTATACCCTGTACCTTTTTCTCCCTGATGATTTCACCCCTGCAGATTCCCTGGTAGGAACTGTGTCTCCAGGGGTGCTCCTTGGAAGCCAATCATGAGTAGTATTATCACTGTGATACAGTCTGGAGACATACTCCTTTCTCTAACTTATCTCCGTGGCGTCAGTAGTAAAGGTAATGTGCGTGGTCCTATATACTCTACCTTAGTCTCTCTCTCCTATATCCAGAGGACAGTCCCTCTGGCTAGGTCTGTCCTCGGGGATATTTCTGTCTGGCCTGCTGCCCTTACCCCTGGTGAGATGAAGGACTGCATATTTGGGTAAGTATGAACTCCTGAACTCCTTCTGGGTAAGTATGTAGACTTTTACAGTAATCATCAGGTCTGCTGCTGTTTTGTGGGGCTCAGGGGTATGGTGAAAGTGGGTTTCTGCTGCTGGAGGTTGGAAGAGCAGCCTAAAACCCAGCTTTGTCATTTGCTATTGCTGAGATTGAACTGTCCTTATAATATGGAAAAGGGAGAAGCCACCAAGCCAACTTTCTATATAGCAACAGGGAAATGTAATGCGCAGCATTTCTTCCATGTGTATATTTGCGGGGAATGATGTGGGACAACTGTAATTTGCCTTTTGAAAATTATTTATAGACCATAATAAAAATATTTTGCTATTACCTACTGCTCTACCAGTAAACCCCAAAGCGCCTTATGACAAAACATTGGTATTATTATCCCCATTTTACGGTGGAGAAATCAAGATCTAGGAGTCATATTGGTTGGAGTCTAAATTTTCTCTAGCTGGAGTAGAAGGCTGTATAGCCTTAGAGAACTGAGTGCAGTGTTATTTAACCAAGGCCAAAAGCAAGTCACAAGCTGTTTTAGGATTATAATCAAAATTTCCTGGTTTTCAACCCTCTGCTCATTCCACTCAACCATACTGGCTCTCTGAAGCGCTAGCAGTCCGGAAGGAAGAAGATGCTTTATGAGCCTTGATGACTATAATGTAGCAAATAAAGCTCTAGGGTGCTTTCAGACTCACTGTGATCTTGTGGGGTGGAAAATTAATCATACTGCAGCTACTGGAGAGTATATTTTTTTTACATTAGCTGCTTGAGTCTTTTTCCAAACCAAAAGATGATAAAGCGCTTCCCACTGCTGGATGAAGACAAAAGAGAGTGTCATCAACACAAATAATAAAATAAGCTGAATAAGCTTGTTTGGACTCCTGGTTATTAATCTAATCCTTTTACAGTTGTATTTGGCTCTAGAAATAAGAACTGTTTGCAACATAAACAGATTTTTTTTTTTTAAATTCTCCAGTCAGATTATTGCAAACGTTGGACCTTGAATCCTTGATTTAGTCTTTCAAACCTCAGTAAAAATTGCCAGTCTTTCCCTACTGCAGAACATTGGTATATTCTATATAAGTCTATAGACTGTTAAACCTCTGGAAAATGCTTACAAATTGTTGCCTGAAGTCAATATGTATCGGTAGATACTGCTAAAATAAAACACAGCCAGTGGTTTGAGGTTTCTTGAGACTCTCAATATTCCTACTAAAGAAATCTTAGTCAGCTTTATTTTTTCCACTGCTATGCCACGGATGACTTCTTTTTCCCCCAGAGATCTATATGGAGAACTCTTTCATGCTGCTGATATAGGGGTTCCCTTCAGGGTCCCAGATTCTCTGTGCATAGGGTGAATTCTGTATGCATTCACATGAAAGATTAGCAATGCTCAAGGTTCAGGCTTACTCACAGGCTTTATTTTCCTACTGAAAACTTGCCCTTATCTACAAGGGACTGTTTGGGGTTTCCAGCATGGTTACAGCATCCTAGTAGTCCTGTAACGTTCCCCCCTTCATGGGGCGCAGCAGTCCATGAGCGCTGGGACTTCATGTGCTCTGAGCAAAGCCCAAGCCCAGCATCTTCCACCTCAGTACCATTACATCTATGCAGCGTGGATGAGAAACTGAAGTCATTCATTTGTAACAGCAAAATCAGCTCTCTGATTTTGCAGTGCTGCTGCCCTTTAGCTGTGTTGCGCCTCTGCCATCTTTTTGTATCCTGCTAAGTCAGCTGGTCAAGCCCCAAGCATAGCTAAGACTGAACTTTGGAGGGAGGACAGCTTTCTTTGGCTAGTATTCTTCAAGTCAAACAAGTATTTTTTTCTTAAGACAAAGTGGAGCCCTGTTACAAAACAATTGATATTTACCTGTTCCTTGAATGTCAGCAATAGAAGGATCTAGGGATGTCAAGGACAACAAGAAGGCCTTCTTCAAATACATCAATAGCAAAAGGAAGACTAGGGAAAACGTGGGCCCGCTGCTGAATGGGGCGGGTGCCCTGGTGACGAAGGATACAGAGAAGGCAGAGTTATTGAATGCTGCCTTTGTTTCAGTCTTCACTGCTAAGGCCAGTCCTGAGGAACTCCAGACCTTGGAGACAAGAGAGGAAGGCTGGAGAAAGGAAGACTCTCCCTTGGTGGAGGAGGATCAGGTTAGAGATCTTTTGTCCAAACTTGACATCCATAAATCCATGGGCCCCGATGGGATGCACCCACGAGTGCTGAGGGAGCTGGCGGATGTTATCGCTAGGCCACTCTCCATCATCTTTGAAAGGTCCTGGAGATCAGGAGAGGTGCCTGAGGACTGGAAGAAAGCCAATGTCACTCCAGTCTTCAAAAAGGGCAAGAAGGAGGAGCCAGGGAACTACAGGCCTGTCAGCCTCACCTCCATCCCTGGAAAGGTGATGGAACAGCTCCTCCTGAAGGTCCTCACTAAGCATCTGGAGGACAAGAAGGTGATCAGGAGTAGTCAGCATGGATTCACCAAAGGGAAATCATGCTTGACCAATCTGATAGCCTTCTATGACAAAATGACTGGCTGGGTAGATGAGGGCAGAGCAGTGGATGTTGTCTACCTGGACTTCAGCAAGGCTTTTGACACTGTCTCCCATCACGTTCTCACAGGTAAACTCAGGAAGTGTGGGCTAGATGAGTGGACAGTGAGGTGGCTTGAGAACTGGCTGGATGGCCAAGCTCAAAGGGTTGTGGTCAGTGGCGCGGAGTCTAGTTGGAGGCCTGTGGCTAGTGGTGTCCCCCAGGGGTCAGTCCTGGGCCCAGTCTTGTTCAATATATTCATCAATGACCTGGAGGAAGGGACAGAGTGCACCCTCAGCAAGTTTGCTGATGATACTAAACTGGGGGGAGAGGCTAACACACCAGAAGACTGTGCTGCCATTCAGAGGGACCTGGACAGGCTGGAGAGGTGGGCGGAGAGGAACCTCCTGAAGTTCCACAAAGGCAAGTGCAAGGTCCTGCACCTAGGCAGGAATAATCCCATGCACCAGTACAGGCTGGGGACTGACCTGTTGGAAAGTAGCTCTGCCGAGAAGGACCTGGGAGTGCTGGTGGACAACAAGTTAAACATGAGGCAGCAGTGTGCCCTTGTGGCCAAGAAGGCCAATGGTCTCCTGGGGTGCATTAGGCAGAGTGTTGCCAGCAGGTGGAGGGAGGTGATCCTGCCCCTCTCCTCAGCCCTGGTGAGGCCTCCCCTGGAGTCCTGTGTCCAGTTCTGGGCTCCCCAGTACAAGAGAGACATGGCACTCCTGGAGAGAGTCCAGCGGAGGGCTACCAAGAGGATTAGAGGGCTGGAGCACCTCTCCTACGAAGAAAGACTGCAAGAGCTGGGCCTGTTCAGCCTGGAGAAGAGAAGATTGAGAGGTGAGCTCATAAATGTGTACAAGTATCTGAAGGGGGAGTGTCAAGAGGATGAGGCCAGCCTCTTCTCCGTGGTGCCCAGCAACAGGACAAGAGGCAATGGGCAGAAACTGAACCACAGGAAGTTCCATCTGAACCTGAGGAAAAACTTCTTCCCTGTGAGGGTGACAGAGCATTGGAACAGGTTGCCCAGAGAGGTGGTGGAGTCTCCTTCCCTGGAGACATTCAAAACCCGTCTGGATGTGATCCTGGGCAATATGCTCTAGGTGACCCTGCTTGAGCAGGGAGGGTGAACTAGATGATCTCCAGAGGTCCCTTCCAACCTAAATGATTCTGTGATTCTGTGATCTTTCTACCCTGTTTAAAATGCTAGCATTGAGGCTCTACAATAACCTATGATTGTCCTCTTTAATTGTAATCTGTTGGTCTCAAGAAGGTGCTGCACAGCAACGTCTCCTTTCTCTGGCTGGCATCTGACTACTTCCCCTGAAGGCTCCTAAGAAAGGAAGGTACTTCAACAAGATCAGCTTAAAAAAAAAAGAGAAAACAAAATAGGCAGGAATTGAAAGAGGTATTGAAAAGATTGCCACTCAAAAAGGCCTATTGGCCGTTGTTAGGTTTTTCAGTTCTTCTAGTGCAAAATTGTAGCGTTTGCTAGAATCTGCTGAAGGGCTGCGTGTGGCAGAAAGGTTAGAAATAATTGTGAGGGTTGGCAACAGCAGAGTTAC
Organism: Struthio camelus; assembly: GCF_040807025.1. NCBI lineage: Eukaryota > Metazoa > Chordata > Aves > Struthioniformes > Struthionidae > Struthio > Struthio camelus. The sequence goes on from NC_090945.1 coordinate 79,869,256, forward strand.
AAAGGTTCCCATGAAATATTATCTCTTTCAGCCAGCCACTTCCTGACATAAACTGGGCAAAATGCTGGTTAGCTCACTACTTACCATAGATTTAATTTGGAGGCTCATCAGACAACTCAGATAGCAAGATCAAAAAGCTGAATCCTATTCAAAAATTCATTTTCATAAGATGAATGGAGAACAAGAACTCGCTATGCACTTTGTTACAGACTTCTCTTTTTGCAAATTAGTAAAAGCAGTTCAAACTATCTTAAATGTTACGAATCCTCTCTGAATTGCTACTAGAGGGCTTATTTTCCCTCTTTTATGCTTCTCAGAAGTGTAAATGGACTTTGGAGTGCAATAAAGAGCCTATAGCTAGTCATCATAGTTGAATTTTGGATGAAGAAATATGCATGGTCTAAACACAGCCCATCATCCATTGACTTACAGCTACTTTTGTTTCTTCTCATTTCTGCACTGAGTGCAATTGAGGTGAAGGAAAAGATGGAAGCCTTATCTGCCCCAGTACCTGCTCGTTTGGATATCTTCTTTTACTGCAGCATCTGACCACCTATTAAGTATTCAGAACTAGATACAGCAGTAATTCTTTCACTCTGCCCTTCATTTACTTGAGGAAATGTAGTCACTTTATTAAATAGATGTGCTGCTGTGTGAACACTTGTTGGAGCAAGTTCCAAATTGTGCTCAGCCCCTGTCCAATTACCATTCCTTCTTAGGAAGTGGTGCCTCCATTCACTGGCATTTTCACAAGAAAGTAGATGCCCTTGAACAGCCAGTAGCGGGGATGGAAGGAACTGCTCAGTGGAATGAAATTCATACAGAACTTTCAGTGTCAAGGCAATATTCAAGCTATTCAGTGCAATGCAGGGCGCGAGTGCAGATGATGAAAGACTCATGTGATACTTGCAGTGACCTCTGTTGCTAATTATCTCAATAACTGTATGTTTCAGGAATAGAGCTGTGATAGGAAAGCCTATGGATGAGTGAAAAAGCTGCCCTCGTTGCAGGTGGGTCAATATCTGAACTCTTGTGCAATATTCAGCCCCATTTCAGAAGCAAATCAGTGTTTTTCCTGCTGTCATTGCATGAACTTCCAGGAGCATGAGGAGCCCTGGAGACCTTTAGGGCTGAAGAGATCCTTAGCGACCTGAGGACAAATGCCAAAATATTGGGTGATGCTGTGGAAAGTATTTGTTTTGTTTGAAATGTATCATAGGAAGTACTTCTTATCAGCATCACCCTGATCTTCTCTGTGGTCAAAAGTTTTAGATGAAGTCCCTCTGGGTATATACCGAAAAATATAGGCAATGATATTGTGATGTGAGGCAGAGAGAAACCCAAGCAGAAACATGTAGTACTGTTCTTCTGGGCACATCCCTATGGCATTTATCTGTCTCTCCTCATCACTCTATGCAGATGATGAATAACGCTGGAGGTAGGATGGTGGTTGAACGGCGTTTGCGTCTGAGGGCTCTGGAGAACTGAAAGGAAGGATCTGAGACATTGCAGGGCATCTTTTTTAATTTCTGCTTTCTCCTGGTGATGTAGTAAAGTACAATGCCAGTAAATAACAGGATTCTGCCATAATTTGTCCTTTAGAGACACAGAACTTTTCCTTCAAGGTTGCTCAATATGTCATTTTCTTTTTCATGCTCTTGTGATACTATATTGTATTTCTGTTTACTCCCCACTTCCAATTAATGCAGGATATAGCTTTTTTTCAAAGGTCCTGTGGGAGTTAGGCACCCATTTCTCATCAATTTTCCATGTGAGCTTGCATTAAAATTGCTTAGACAATTCATGAAATCCCAGCCGTAGAGTGTGATTGTTAGCTAAAGAGTCCTCACTGGAAACTCTGATTATTGCAAAGGTTACCAGCCATAAACATTACTTTGTTATGCCTGTGACGTGTGTGCAGTTGATTCATAACAATAATGACACTTTTCACCTAGGTAGCACTTTTCATCTTAACTGGAGGATCAGAGTCAATATTTCCATTTTATTAGTGTTTCATATAAATCTCTGCATTTGTCATTGACAAATGAAAGAGTTTCAGAAATGTTTTCCCCATCATTTGTCTCTTGGAACAAAAACTAAACAAGGAAAGTTCATGTTGTATCACAAAGAGTAGGAAAAAAACCGAGTTTGTTGGCTCAGAGAACTTAGTAATGGCAGATATGATGAAATAGCTGGGGGACATGCTGGGCCCCACACTAAGGGTAATGGAAGGCATGCAGTCAGCGTGTGGATAGAAACGCCCTTTGTAGTTCCTGGGGCGCCGCGTGGGTCTTTCCTAATGGCATATTCTGCTCCTTGCATTTTCAATGGTATGGTAAGTAGATAATACGTTTTTGCTTGTATATTCTCAATGTATTCACTGGAAATCAGCATGTAACAGTGAATCATTGTGACATGATGTTCCCTTTTCATGCACAGTGAGAAAGATATTTTCCAGATAGAGTTCAGTTTATTTTCTTTTTTGCGTGATGGGAACCACACTTGGTATTTACAGACTTTTAAAATATCCTCGCAACCACAACTATTCAGGCTTTTATTACATTTGAATCAAACGTGTCTAACAAACTCCTTCATCAGCAAGAATGCAGGTAAAAGTGCAGGAACAGCTCTCTGGGTAAAGATGGTGTAAAGTACTTCCTACATTACCTAAATTAGCTTTCTCTCCTTTGAACAGCAAAAATATAGCAATAGAAACTTGTCAAGTAGGAGTTTTGTTTCAGGTTACTTTGTAAGTAAAATTAGACATAATATGCCTAAATCTTTTTTTTCAGGCATCAAATAATCAGTTTCTAAAAGCAATATATCATTTAATTTATAATGTTATTAGAACTGATTGTGCTGTACAAATGCTATGAAATTTCAGTTTAAAGAGAAAAGACATAAAAGTCTGGGGGGGAGGCATAGTAATATGTTTTATCACTAGAAACAGTATAGAAAAAAAGTTTCAAACTCCAGTCTTAAACTGAAAAAAATCTTTTCCTACGCTAGTGGCAAATTTGGCCTGCTTCTCTGGGCCCTGGCTTTTAATGTAAACCAGAAAAAGTTATGTCACAAAAGTAAAAGCTATAAGAAAACCACAAAATAAGATAACAAAATAGATATAATTAAAAACATATATATGAATGGCTGCTGTGTGGTTTCTGTAATGTGAACCCCAAAGGAGAATGCAACGTGTGGGACTGTGGGTGTAGCACTAACTCCCAGAGTGCTTTTGCCTAACTCCAGTGAGGCGTCCTAAGGGCATAAGAGAGCCTTCCCAAGGACAGTTTAAAAACATTAAATAGAGTTTTTCCATGACATAATCTACAAAAAATACCCTTCAAAATGTGCAAAGGCTCGTGATGGTATGCTCTTGCTTAAAAAACAATGGTAACAACAACAAAAACTGGCTGTGGAGACAGCTATGAATTGAAGCTCTTCAAAAGCTTAGAAAAATAGAATCATTTAAAGACTAATAGGTCATATGAACTTTAGCTGCTTGGCATGAAATTGTATTACATATCTGAGAATTTCAAAAGACTATTGCTGTTATTGCACTGATTTTGTGGTTTTAAGCCTCCACTCTTACAGATGTGCTCTGCAGAAATTTAAATAAAAATCTGTCTATCTGATCCATCTACTGTCACTGTCACACTTGCTTCAAATCAGAGAAGGGCTAAACTGTATAGATTTTGCTTATATATATTTGCAGTTTTTGGAACAGAAGAGGTTGAAATTTGCAAAAGGAATTGGATACTTCTTTATGGGATGTTAGAAATGGAGGAGGAGCAAGACTCTAACCAAATGAAATTTGGCATAAATAACATCAAATTTTCTCAAAAAATGTATCAAGGTTACTGTAGTACTCTTTGTTGAGATTTTTATGTAACCGGAAATTTCCAAAGTGATATAGCAAGACAACCTCTGTACTGTATCTTTGTTTACTTGTCCTGGGAGTACTTTACAACCTCCAAGCTAAGGGCTGCGTTTGGACACCCCAGCTAAGAGGGGCGTCGAGGGGGAGGATGAAGGAGTGCCCTCTTGGACTGGGTAGTGTCAGAGGACAGGGCCAGGTGGAGGGAGCGAGACCTGGTATAATTCTGCTCATGCAGAACAGGAACCTGTAGCATGCTGATGGTACAGGCAGACCCATTGTCCTTGTTGGCAGTTTGCATTCAACCTGGGCCACCTGGTCTTCCCAGTGGTGGCGCTGCAAAGACAAGCAGGATTTGTGGAGGTAGCCCAGTCAAGCGCAGAGTAGGTAAGAGGGAGTGCATCGCTGGGTAACAAATTTAGTGTCCGGGGTGCACTATATGGGCTCTTTCAGAGCCAGCTCTGGGGACGCTTCAGCAAGACAAAAACGTATGCACAATTCTATGAATGTGCATGAAAGTATGTAAACATACATAAGCAGTACAGATGTAGGATGAATTTGGCCTTGATCCTGGCCTTGAAGCTGCCGTTACACATACTGCCTTACATCTATAAGGGCAGTTGTAATCAAATATCTTCATCTGCTTCAAAATAAATCATGAAGGAAACCAATGAGTTTACTGACCTTTTGTGATTTTTGGTCATTATCTCTGCAGTTACTATGACAATCAATGCATGCTTGGAAGGTTGGAAGGGTAGAGAAAACTTTCCGTTTTATAAATGATGGTGAAAAACAGTGCATTCTGAAAGAAAGTCCTAATGTGGGGAGTTGTATGGGAGCTTTACTATGTGAGATGAATTATCAGACTACTGTAATTGGTTCAGGCAACAAATCTAGTCACGGTGGCTGGATTAGCAAACATTTGTTTTCATTGTGCCACTCGAGGGAAGGGGGCTGTGTTGTGTTTAATGCCCACTTAACATTGTTTTAGACTATATGATGACAGTAGTCCCTGAAAGAAGTCAGAGAGCTCACTTTATAATTTAGCTTAAATGGAAAGTAAAAAAATCTGCATAGCTCAAATATCCTCTTTTCTTTCCCTTAATCTGCTTGGGCACTGAAAGGCAGAAAAATCCAGTTTCTGGCCATACATTACATATATAGATTTCTGGTTTCAGTGGTGCCTACAACAGGGAAGGGAGTTCAGCTGGCTCCATGAAGTCTCTTAGAGGTATTGTTGCGCAGATATATTTTACCTGGAAAGCACATTAGTGCATGGGTGGAGATAGCTAGAACTTTTGGAATAAAATATGCAAACAACACAGTTTTATTCTGAACTCACCCTTCTTTTGCACATTGGAATATTTGTATTTTTCTTCTGATTTTTCTAGTGACGTGACTCCTTGCAATTTTTTTTTCTTTTTTTTCTCCTTTTCACTCACCATTCACTGTCTTGAATTTAAGATTTGCATGTTTGCCTTCTAGTATAATGTGTTTTATAAGACTAATCTAAAAGGCCTCCCTTTATTAGCAAAGGGATATGTTCCATGATTCTCTAAGCGTACACTTACAAATCCTGCATGAGATGGCAACTGTTTCTGCATTCCTTCGCCTACCTCGCTAGAGCGCTACCTTAACGAATGCTGGGTGAGAGCTTTGGTTGTGGTTGCTTGGTTACATCAGTCTGTTTTCTGTTTGCCTTATTTCATTTTACATCTTCTGATATCTTTCTCTACTCATCTAAGAATGATCTTTCCTGCTCAAAACAAGCACAGTTGTGCAATTTGTTGAGAATTGATCTGTGGGAGTTTGGAGGGAGGAAAGGTTTCACAACATTGGCTAAAAACAAACATGTATGACTTCTACCTTTCTGACCCATTTGCTCATCCACTTCTTGTTGTTCCTTTATTGCAAAATTGAATGTCATTAGAAAAATTAGCACAATCTCTCTTAAAAATAAAACAAATGTTTCTGGGCCTGTTCTTTGTTATATGGGAGATGGCTGTTTCACGCAGTTACAGAATTGAAATGTCTTGTAGGCTGTCTGATGCTTTTGGAAGAAAAAGTTGAGGAGAAAATGTGTATCTGCTTTGCGCAGCAGACAGTTCACAAAATGTTTTATTTACTGACAGATGAGCAAAGAAAACTTCACTATTAGATTATCTGGATTTTGGTTATGGATTTACAATAACCTCCAAGCCTGTGACTGCTTCTGGCTTCTCTGCAGTCCTGTCCTGTAAAGCTACTGATCTGTGTCAGTTCACTCCGTTTTGCAACAAATTTTATGAGCACAGGAAGTCATCAGTGGTACTTCTCAAGCTTTTTATAGTTAAGTACATCTTTCTTCTAGACGGATGCAAGAGTGGGGAGTGTTTCCCAGGCTTGAACTCTGTGACATTTTCCTTGACTTGTTCAATCTTTTGCTCAATATTTGATAATTCACAGTTTACATCAGCTGTCAGTTAGAAGGACTTGCTGTGGGAGTTTCACAGATAAACCGCAGTGCAGTGGTAACTCCGAGACATGAAAACTATGTATGTTTCTTGAGTGCTTGTTCCTTCAAATTTCCTGAAGATTTATACTATTAGACTCTTGTATACAGAGAAAGCTACAAGCAATATAATCAATCGTTTTGTGGATGTGGGTTTCTGAAACAGCTGTGTATCTAGATGAAGTGTTTGATAAGTTACCAGAGACAGTTTATGGGTGGTGTTTGTGCTCTCTACACATTGTGCTATGTGCTGTTCAAACTGCCCTTGACTTCCAGCCAACAGATGGGAAAGTCATTAGCAGTAAGATTTGAACAACAGTTGCTTTTTGTGTTTACAAAGTCCCATACATGATCTGTATGTTGACAAGTTATAAACTGAATGGAAAATGGATGACATATTCTCTATGCAACTTGTGCAAAAATCACAGGAATCAACACACAGTTGATTTAGCGTACTACAGGTCTCTTTTGCAGCATATGGTTGAAGGCTATAGCAGCTAGCTGAAAAGGGGACAGACATGCAGTGAAAGAACAGAAGGCATCTGGAACAAGAGCACAATAGCAGTTTGTAACTAGAACACAAAGTACATCCTCATAAAAACATGAGCATTTTCTTTCCTGTCTCTGAAGTCAATTATCTCAGTACGCATAAGAACAACACCCCAGGTAAATAAATCTTATAAGTCTTTAGGCAGGCCTAATTTATGCATCTGCAGCACACAATCTGTGCTCTGTCCAGTGGTGGCGGAATTGCTGGGGCAATAATTTCTCAAAAATAGACTGTTGTGGACAAACGCTAGGAAGTATTCTGCACTACTGATACATAATTGACATCAAGTTTGGCATTGTCCTCTGTTTTTCCTATTGCCTAGATTCCTTGACAAATAAACACATGATCAAATTAATCCCAGTATTCAGTGTGTTTAGATTAGGGATGCAATTGGCTCATTATATTTAATTTATGGATAAAGACTCTTCATTAGTTTGTAATGTTTCCCTGTGCTGTAATAATGTACTCTGCTTCCTGAACTACTGTCCAGAGGCAGAAGGTGGTTAACATTGAACCGATATTTTGTCAAGATACCTGAAGGGCTGTGTTGGTAAAAGTAAATCAGTTCAGATGAGAAGACAACTAATTACCTCAACAGTGACCTTCAGAGATTAATTATTTATTTACTTTTTCTAATCAAAGGGTTGCACATTATATATTTATACACACACACACACACATACACACACACACATATGTAAATAAAGAGATACATATAGATAGAGTTATTTTTGTTTGAAAACAATTCCACAAAAAGGGAGAGTTTCAGAGATTTAAATGGGATTAGGTGTTCAGCCGGCAATGATTTTCAACGGGACTCAAACATCTTTGTTCATCTATAATTCGCTCTGACTGTTACCTTGAAATACCTACAGACGTGGATGTCTCAGCCCTTTCCTCTGAATATTCTGAAGATCATATTGCTATTTGCAAAATACATAGTAGAACAGTTAACTGAGAGAGGTACAGCTTGGAGGCTCAAATTATAGGTACCTCACGCAGAGGAATTCCAAAACTTGAGGGTTCATACATGGTCCAACAGCTTTGAGCCACTACCACATAAAAGCAGTAGCTTCATTTCAACCTGCTCAGTATAGGAACTACACAAAATATAAGGGAGAAACTAGTCAACAATCTGGAATTTCTCAGGTGTTTCAGAAAGTTTCTGCAAATATTTTTGTACCTTCCTAGCATAACATACTATGAATCCGTTGCTTCTTTAAATCTAGAAAAGATTATTTTTCTGTTTGTCATGGATGTTACTTGTTACTAAAGGTAAACTCAGTTGTAGAAAGAACATTTTCATTTTCCCTCAATATATGAATGTTGTCCTAGAAGCAGGACCCTAAAATGTCTTGGAAAATAGCACTGAGCTTTACAATCTTTCAGAGTACCTGGAACATCCAAAGAAGCCAGTAGGCATGAGAGTCAAACATAACGTCAGAAAGAACTACGATATTAGAAACACAGGGAGCTGCATGTGTAAAACCATTTCTCATCTACAAAAAAAAAAATTCTAAGCACAAAATTGTCATAAAAATCCTAATTCATTGCTAAGGCCAATGAGTATTTTACAGCTTAACATAAGATCAAGTCCTTGGGCAGAAAAAATCTTTTTTTTTTCTCTTTCCATAAATATACATACTCATGCATCTACCTACATGAAAGGAATTCAAAACACAGATATTCTGTCATTGCACTGGCCTCTTACAATGAGATGGAGAAACTTTCAAATACGTTCTATTTTTCAGAGTGGAAGCACGAGCCCAGCTATGCACACCTCACTCTCCATTTTTACCACAAGCCATTATTTACATCTGTGAAAAGTGAGCGCAAAATGCTACCAGCATGAGTAAACCGATTTCTAATTTCCTCACATAGCCATGACATTATAAAGCATAAGGAAGTGGAAAAGCAGGTCCTCTCTGTTGGCAGGATCAGGTCTCTAAATGCTGTTCCCTCATAAGCCAAGTTTTTTGTGCCATATTTCTCAGGTAATTAAGTTTGTTTACAGGAAATCTTGTTCTTTTTCCCGTCTTTCCCCTTTTTAGAAATGATTTTGCTCTGAAATCCTACACTGAATAGAGATAGGTATCAATACCGCTATACCTGTTTTACAAAGTGAAAACTGAGTAAAAGATATGGAGCGCCACATAGATAGATGATATCAGTCTGAATTGATTTTAAAAGTTCCTGTTTTCATGCTAGAGCCAATCCTTTGAATTGCTACTTTCATGTAGATGCAAGGACTGCTTTTCTAATTGAAGTTTCATGGTCTAAGGGCTTTGCATTTGTATCTTCAGCACCCTTTCTTCAATGTATTTCCCAACTACAGATTACCATGACATATCCAATTCTGTGATAATGAACAGTCAGAGGATTGATTAAGGCAAAGTTTTAAAATCAAAGGTGTTCATTCATTCATTTTAATGAGAGTGTAGCATGGAAATATTTCCAAACCTAATCTCTCCTCTCTCACCTTGGGAACTTTTCTAGCCAAATCTCTGGAGTTGGCATAAATTTCTAACATGGGTTAAACTAAAATCCTAGCTCTAATTGCTCTGAAATTTGAGGAATTTTCTGATTTGGACCTATCACTAGCTACACATAATATCATGCTTTAAAAAAAAAAAAATCAAATATTTCCAGAGTACTGATCATATTTTCTTCTTCCTGCATTTCCACCATGACTTAAAAATTCAGAGAGAAGACTCTTCTCCACATCCTTGTGTTGTTACATTTAGGATTTAGGATTTAGGCCATTTGCTCTTGGTATAAAAAGTATAGGAAATTACCCAGGTCTCAGTTCCATATAAGCTGAATATGCCAGTTATGACCCAACAAAGCAGTTAAGCACATATTTAACTTCCAGCATCCCAAGAGTCTCATTCTTTTCAATAGATATACTTAAGAATTTGTGGTGTTTAGGGCCAGAATTCTCAGCATCTTGCTGAATGAGGAGATTTGAGTGTGAGGAATTGAGGGTTATCCCTGTGGGCTGTAAAAACCTGGTCATCTCCTGATCTTTGAGATATTCTGACATTTTAGGAGGAAAAGAATGAGAGCCCAGAAATATAAGCCTAAATAATTTTATCCTTTTGATCACGGGTTGTACAAGGGCTAATGAGGATTATTACTGCTCCTAGGAGACACTGCTACACATAAAAATGGCAACAAAGAGAAGCTTGTGTTTGGATGGCATTGACTTGGAAATACAAAAGGAAAAAACTGCAGCTCCACTGAGCAGGGTGGGGTAAAGAACTGAAAAGAATAAAAAAAAAAAAACCCAACTTTACTTGACGTGAAATTCAACTATATTTTCCCCAGGAAAAATGAAATGTAATACTGGTAATTTATACAGACTGTTGAACAAATTGAAACCATATACAGAAAATTAAGTTATGTTTTTATGGAAAGAACAGAATTTCATTTAACAAGCACTACCTAGAGCCAGCAGTCTTTCGCTATATAACTTGCAGGGTACTTTAATTATGCTGAGGTCAGAATGTCTGTTTCCAGCTCTAATCAGTTAAATCAAGTTTTTATTGCATCTGAAAAAAATCTGTTTTTTTTGTTCTTACATTTATTTTTTATATTTCAAATATAAATTAGAAATAAAATATAAGATATCCCATTACAATTTTAAGATGTTAATTTATATTTATAAAATTATTCTTAATAAAAAAAAACAGTAGATAAAGCTCGTCTTGGAAAAATGTGTGCTTGAATGTTAGTGTTTTGTGATTTTTTTTTTTTCCTGAACCACTGGTTTTGAGCTTAATTTTGTGTTGTATGGATGCTTGGCTTGTATTACAAAGAGACGGTAAAAAGGAAGGCAGCAGTCTTTTCAAACCCTTTGAGACTAGGGTGGGTTCTTCTTTGTAGGATTTGAGCTATATTCTGTCAATTGATAATGGATCTTTTCATTGCCTATTTTCAAACATTGGCTCAGTGATAACAAAAATAATTAGACGTAGATGAATTCCGTGTTTTTTTCCACGCTGCTTCTGCAAGGAGGTAACATGTTGCTATAATTGTGCATGTTTCCGTATATGGCAAATGCGTAGAGAGTAAAAACTGAATGGACCCTTTGTTTATCTGGTAAATGTAAAAGGTAATTCATAATGGTGAAGGTATTTCACCCGAAGCAGGCACTGGATAAAATTCAGAAGCAGTCTTTGACACTGGGACTGAAACTGGAATCTGACAATGTTCCCTTCCTGTGATGGTCCTGAGCACTGGGACAAAGAGTCACTCTCACTTGTTGCTTTCTCTGTTCCAATGAATCTTGATTTGGCTGTTTGTTTTTGTGCAGTAGAGCATTTTCAACAGGAGGAAGGGAGAATGTAGCTAATTCATAACTGCCTCGTGCCTATGATGCACTCCAGAGAAGCTGAATGATGTGGTTTGAAATGTCCTCAGACAGAGGAGAGAATTCGAGCCTGTCTCTTCCATATCCGGGTTGAACAGGCTTATCAAAATTGTACTGGGAGTTACAGTGTGAAGTAGAGGGAGGAGTAAATGGTGGGCCATTTGCTCCTGTTGAACATATGCAGAAAAGAATAATTCTACTTTTTTTTTTTTTTTTTTGGAAAGAGAGGTGGTAGAGGCTTATATCAGGAAATGATGCCTGATTTCAGGAGGGCACTTTGCTAAAGCTCTAAGAAAGGGGCAAGATTTAGGCTGTGTTCATAGCTATTCTTTTTTGCCTAGCTCTAGATGGTTCCCTCCCCAGAGACTTGACTGTTTTGAATCTCATTCTGAGATGTCTAATACTTCCCTGGCATCACTCTGAGAGTCTAGTCACCTAATACAGGGCTGTGAATGCGGCTTGGCCAAAAATTTAGATTTATGATGCTTCATTACTGCAGCTCATAAATCATTTTGTGGCTCTAGCTCAAATAAACTATTTTTTTCCTTAATACCTGGTCATTCTCTGAGCTGGATGTTTTTTAAGAGAAGCAGCACAGGCAGGATGGGCCCTAAGAAATAATTTCAATCAAGGTAGCATTTGAGAGGTGTGAAGATGTACAGGAGTATTTTACTTCCTGTAATTAAGATATATGTTTGCTCATATTAAATCTAAGGTATCCAGAAGGATCCAGCAGAGCCTTGCTTGTTCCTTCTGCAGGTTTGAATCTTCATTATATGTTTGAGCCTTTATGCTGAAGGGCCTACATTTTTTGTTACTCATTTTCTCCATTTGGACCAAGCATAGAGTATAACAATCACTGCATATTCAGAATAACAATAGTTGAAATAGTTGACTTGGGCTGAAAAACACTGAATGGAAAGTTCCATTCTTTCTGCTTAATTATATTAAATAAAAACGTTCCATATTTGCTTTTCTGTCCTTTTACTCCATTATGTTTCCAAATGCTAAAAAACTGTTTAATAAGATCAATAGACGGATCCATAGCATTATCCATTGCTATCTCCCCTGCTATCTTTGAGGAATATGTGACCTCTTTTTGAATTTTTTCTGATGATGTGTTCCTCTCCTTCTCCTTTAGAGCCTGGTTGTTAGTCCGTTCAGCATCTGAAGTCATCTACCCAGCATCCAGGAGAATTTACAGGTGAGAGTGCATATTTCCTGAAATAAATCAGGGAACACATTTCGTGCACCACATTAACTCTATTTCCCCTTTATAAAAATAATGTTGCTGTAACTTAGGAGAGACTGGCCTTACAGAAGCAAAATAGCTATCACTGTGTGTGTGTGTGTATACATCCCAAAAGGATTCATAATCATTTCCATTTGTTGACTGAATGGCAGCCATTTGTTTAATCATCATTCAAGTGCAGGGAGACCGTGTAGCATGTGAAGGCTGTATTTCAGACAGGAAAACTGCCAAAAACATCCAAGTATGTAACTTGACTATCCAATTATATTAACAAATGATGATGGCCGGAGTTTGGAATGGTGGAAAATGAGCTGTAGTCCCAATCTGTTACTAGTACTACCTTCTAAAAGGAACTATACTTCCTCATAGCTTTTCTCTCAGTCCTTTTTGCTTTACTCCTCATTCTGCAGAAGCCTTATCAGTCTCAGTTTTCATGCTGTCAAATGGCTGTGCTGTTGTGCCTCTTCTCCATAGACAAAAATCTTTACCAACATAGAGAGTGTCTCTTTTCATTTCTCGTCTGTCTGAAGTAAATTCTGCCCTTGTGAGTTTATTTTTTCCCCTCTTTTGGAACATGACCTAATGACCACCGCACTTTAAATTAATAAAACCTGGCTCAACATTATCTGCAAATCCAGTAAATCCTGGCTTGGCAAAAAGATCAGCATGTGGCAAAAATAGCAAGGTGTTCACCCTACTGTCAAGAAAATGGCAATGTTGCCAGCTTTTATTACCATTTTGTTAATAGTACGATTCTCATCACCCGTGTTCCTGAAGGGAATAAGTTAGATAAACTTTCATTAGAAAAGATATACTTATAGTCTTCCTGTTTGCACAAAAAGTTTGAAAATTTGACCTAAAGGCTTTAACAGAGGAAATGAAACGTCCTCATGTATACATTTTCAGATCTCATGGTTTTAAGCATCACCATAGGACTTTTGAGTTTTATTCTCAGTGTTTGAATACTTGAAGTTAGCAATACTACAATGACTAATAAAATCATAAGTTTTAATCATCAGCAAAATATAAGCTTACAATTAAACCTACAAGTCCAAGTATGAAGGATAAAGAACAGATGCATTCCATATAGTGCTCTTTCATGCTCACAAACCATAGCTTTAAATACTTGACAGTTAAGACAGGGAAGAAAGTCTCAGCCCAAGCCCATTTAACTGATAGCCTGGGGAAACAGAAATTATAAAGAAGAAAAATATGATTTTAGCTGAGATTAGAAATGTGATCAGGGATCAATGAGACAAAAAATAAAGACAATATGGACGCAATAAAGTTATGTGAGACAACATTTGAGAAGATGTTCATTTTCACAGGACCTGGACTGCACAAACAGAGAAAGGCCTCATAAGCAGAGGGTGGTAAAGACAGCCACATCTGTGAGGAAGGCTGTAGGCAATCAAAGTAGCTAGTTCGAAAAAAATTGAAAAACAAGAAATGTGACTGGCAATTTTTACTAGATCATGGGATGCCTGCTTGAAACTGGAGGCTACTTGTTCAGACAGCATCACTTGCAGCGTCACCTAAGCTGAATTTTGTACCATTTTGTTCTTGTGAGTGAACAAATTCACTTGAAACTGTTACACTGTGGAGATCCTGTTACCATTAAGCAATTTACAGCACCATAAGCAGATTCCTATTCTGCAGGAGATATCCAGACTTGAAGCTGACATTTTGTACACCTTCTTCACCTCAAGCAAGATGAAAGAGGCACAGATCACAAGCTCCTGTCTTCCTGGGGCAGGGGAAGATGGTGTCCTTGCTTGAAGGAGGTGTGCACTGGTGCAGGAGCTGTGTTGCCAAGTAAAGGAGCTGTGGGAGGAGTTCAGCAGACACTGTAAAAAGAGATTGATTGGATCTTACTTGAGACTCAGCAGAGGCAGAAGCCTGAGCCCCCAATTGCACTGAAGGAAGGATAGGAAGAATCTGTGCTTATCAAGTTGGGAAATGTAGGTTCCCTTGATGGCGCAGGCTAGAAGCTGGTGACCTCTGGCAAAAAGAGGAAGGCTCCTGCTCCACCTGCAAATCTGCAGCCACAAAATGGATATCTGTTACGGATTGCTTGAAGAAGTAGATGAGGCCTTCATAAGACAGCTGGAAAGAGCCTCACATTTGCAGGCCCTGATCCTCAGGGGGAACATGAATCACCACAATAGTTTCTGGAACAGCAATGAGATGGGGGAGTTCAGGATTCTGAGAGGAGGAAAGGCAAATAGCAAGATGAAAGGTCATGGCGACTTTGGGAAGTTTCTGAGGACTAGAAGAAAGCAAATGTCACTCCTATCTTCAAGAGGAGTTAGAAGGAGGATCTGAGGAACTACAGGCCAGTCAGCCTCACATCCGTCCCTGGGAAGGTGATGGAGCAAATAATCCTGGAAGCCATTTCCAAACATATTAAGGACAAGGTGATTAGAAGTAGTCAGCATGGATTTACAAAGTGGAAATCGAGCCTAACCAACAGGATCACCTTCTACAATAAGATGACTACCTCTGTGAATGATAGGAGAGCAGTGAATGTTGTTTATCTTGACTGTAGCAAGGCTGTTGACACCATAATGTCTTTATTGACATACTAGAAAAATGGACAGTAAGGTGAACTGAGAACTGACTGAGCAGCTGTATTCAAAGGGTTGTGATCAGCAGTACAACATCCAGCCGGAGGCTGGTGACGCCAGAGGTCAATACCGGGCCCAGTGCTGTTTAACATCTTCATCAGTGACCTAAATGACGGATCAGAGTGCATGCTCAGCAAGTTTGCCAATGACACAAAACTGGGAGGAGTGGCTGATACACCAGAGGGCTGTGCTACCATTCAGAGGGATCTTGAAAGACTGGAGAAATGGGCCCTAGAGGAAACTTATGAAGTTCAACAAAGGGAAATGCAAAGTTCTACATGTAGGAAGGAATAACCCTATGCACCAGAAAATGCTCGGAGACAACCAGCTGGAGAGCACTTTTGCAGAAGAAGGTCTTGGTGAACAAGCTGAACATGAGCCACCAATGTGCCCTTGTGGCAAAGAAGGCCAACAGCATCCTGGGCTGCATCAGGAAGACAGCTGCCAGTAGGTTGGGAAAGGTGATTCTTCCTCTCTGCTCAACGCTGATGAGACCATTTCCGGAGTGCTGTGTCCAGCTCCGGGCTCCCTGTTACAAGAGAGGCATGGACATACTGGAGCAAGTCCAGTGAAAGGCCACAAAGGTGATTAAGGACCTGGAGCATTTCTCATATGAGGAGACACTGAGAGTGCTGGGACTGGTTTGTCTTGAGAAGCGAAGGTTTGGGGTATGCAGAGGAAAATCTTATCAATGTGTATAAATACTTGATAGGGGTAAAGGAAACAGAGCCTGAATTGTCTCAGTGGTATGCAGTGAAAGGACAAGAGGCAGTGAGCACTAACTGAAATATAGGAAATTCTGTCTAAACCTAAGAAAAAACTTTTTCATTGTGAAGGTGGTTGAACAGTGGAACTAGCTGCCTGGAGAGGTGATGGAGTCCGTCCCTACAAATATTCAAAACCAGACTGCACAAGGCCCTGAACTACCTGCTCCAGCTGACGAGGGGGATTGGAATAGACAATCTCCAGAGGTTCCTTCCACCCTCATATATGCTATGATTCCCAGGCCTTGAAAATGACATTGATGAAGGCAGGCACATAGCATTTGTTCCTTTCTTAATGCCCCAAGCATGAAAATTTAGTATAGTTTATAGTCAGTTAATGAAATTTCTTCAGGATATACCTATACAGAGAAGAGTTTTCTGAGGCAGATTTTTCAAGTTTCAATATATCACTTGACCATCATGGTGAAAGAAACTAATAGGAAAATTGGGTATTGACAGAGGAGAAACAGAGGGGAAGAAGCTTCTGAGCCTCATGCAGTGGTGGAGAATGAAGATTCTGTTCTGTTTTTTACGTTTTCCCTAAATCAAAATTTAGGCCAGATGTTTGGGATGCAAACAGCAGCATAGCTTTAGAATGATCCATGTTACTGTGTCAGTAGTGTGAAGCCCTGGCTACCTTTGTAAAATATCTGCATTCTTCTGTACTGTGAAATCCGCAGGATTTCAAGAAAGCCTTGAAAATCCTCACTTTAGGTGGGAGGTTTTTCCAACAAAGTTGTTTTAACAGGACCAACTGATTAGAGAAATATTTAATAATCCTGATTCCCAGTACTATAGCACTAGCCATGTCCCACCACAAGTCTATTTTTATTTTTTACACAATGGGCTAGAGTTTAGTTCAAAATATTTTATATAAACATTTCTCTTGGATCAGTTGATTTATATGAACAACAGAATGCCTTTCTGAGGCAAAAATATTTTGTTAATTTTCAACGGACAGTATTGTCTCATTCATTTGCACAGCATTGTATCATAAAACATGAAATGTTGTTGCCAAACGATATTGACAAATACTATAAGAAAGCATCTGTGGATGGAGAAGTCATATGGACATGACAGGTTTAGAGGAAAAAACTGTGAAGGTCTTAGGAGATTCTCTTATGCAGCTAATGAGGTCGAGATGAGAAAAAAAGTGCTCCACTTGAGCATCCTCGTACTGTATATAAGACATGTTTTAAAATACTAATACTAGAAACAGACCTATACTTGATGAACTCCAGATGATTCCACTGATGTTAATACAAAGAAAAAAATCCAAACTCTTTCCTCCTCCATCCCCTTTCCTTGCCAGAGGTAATCCAGAGATTCGTGCACTGTTAAAGTCATTATGACATATTTTGGAACTAGCAAAAATGAAAATGATTCATCTCATCTTTCCTATGATGTTTAAAAATGTATTTTGCAGTAGCTTTAAGTACAAGACAGTTAGAAAACTTTCAGCAATTTAAATAAATATCATAGGAAAAACCTTTGAAGTGGAAGAGCATGAGTGAACACATCTGCTTAACAGAACTGAAAGCACAAGGGTTTGAGACCTTTCCCTTAAGTCCTATCAAGCAGAATTAAAACAAAAGATGTGCTTTGTTTTAAATATTTTACTCATAAACTGCATAAACAACCGCATTGTTTTGTATTTTTACACTTAAACAGCAAAACAAGTGTTCAGATGAACAAACATCTCATTTCTCTCTGTAGCAGAAGTATTGTGATTTTTATTTATTGATCTAACACAAATGCCACCTTTGATAGCAAACCGCTCATTTACTTTTGATTGAATAAAGCCTTTAAGAGATAACGTAGAAGATCATCTTTAGTTCTTTAATATCAGTCATGATAAAAGTTTTTGAAGGTACGGCAGCTCTTAAACAGTTCAATATAATTGTGTATCCTGATTAAATGCTATATATATAGCTTTAACCTGCTTTTGTTGTGATTACAGCCTCTTTAAAACATTGTGATATATTTTTACAAAGCACATATTATGAGGAATATGAAAGGTACACATTTTTTAAGATTTGTGATACGTAGTTTGGTACAAGCTTTCCACAGACTATACATGTTTAAACAAGATTGACCTAAATATCAAGTTCCAGGAATATATAAGATTCCCCTTTCTCAAATTGTGTTAGATTTAGGGAAACTTGTCATGCTGTTAAACTTCTGCAAACTTCAGATGATCATTTAAACTCATAACCTCTTATCAAACATATTCATAAGAAGTTTTTCTAGCATTAGATATTAAGCATAAATATTTCTAGCATTAAATATCAATAAAATGTAATTTTAATACATTTCTTAGTAGCACTGTACATCCTTCGCCTTTATTTTTCCTCCAAGTATGTCCCTTTTATTTAGAGCCCCAAGAAGGTTCTTGTATTTCCTACTTTTATAGCCTCATATTTTAGGTCAAAAGTTGTAGTCAAGATAATTCTGGCAAGAACCTTTTATGCCCCCTAACACAACTATTGTATAAAAAAGAGAGGTCATGTTTAAACAATATGAGATGTTGCCTGTTTAGACAAGATGTGTTTTGTTTATTTTAGTTGGGAAGTGAAAAAGAGAGACTGTGATACGATGTTTTGTGGACTAGTCACTACTTCTGTGAAAAATATTGTGCAATATCTGCATAGGAATTTTAGTAATGCCCACAATCTTCTGGTTCTTTCTTTCTTTCTTTCTTTTTTTTTGGGGGGGTGGGGGAGTCCAAGAAACAGGATAGACTTAAAACACAACAAGAGTAAGAGCAACAGCTATACAAGATCTTTGACTACTTTTGTTGCTATCCTCTAGATAATCTCAGTTCAGCTTCAGCTCTCTAGAACTGTGGCAGCCAAAAGTGAAAGCAATATTCAAATGAAGCCTTACTCTCTTTACTTAAGACTAGGGTAGAGAGGAATAAGCTACTGGTATATCCATGAGGAATCAATGTTGTTTGAAATAGGCATCATGTATGTAACTTGGATGCAGAAATCAGTGGGATTTAGTGTAGAATGAACCCAAGGAATAGCAAGCCTTATTCTTCCCCCAAATTAACCACCAGGCATTTACTCTACAATACCAGGCATACTACTAGTTTCAACTCCTATTGTCTCAAATACTGTTTTAAATTTTTGCAGGATCTCCAACTTTCTTTTATTTTTAATTTGAAATGACAGAATTTTATCCTGAAAAAGAAGCTGCGGTAAATTGGAAACAACTTACTGAAATTATATCGGATATACAGAAATTTGATTCAGAAAGTTCTACCTCCAAGAAAGATAAAATCTCCTCAATGTATTTAAAAGAGGCATGGTTTAGGAACCCGCACTGAATATGTCAGTGACTGGTCCAAGAGATTTGCTCCAATAGAGACTTACTAATATTTATGTAATGTGGAAGAGCTCCAGTTAGGGGAAACGAGAATTGAACCTTACAGTAGCCAAGATGCTGGTAGGAGAACGTTCACTTCAAATAGAGAAGCTCCTGGTTCAAGTCCCTAACTGAAATCGGGCAAGCTTTGACTTCAGTTTCCTACATATCAAATGACTCTTCTGAGAACAATGCTCATTCTGGAACCCCACAACTATTTTTTAATAAGAAATTCATTAAAATTGTACATTACCACTGAATTTTGTTTTCAACAAATCTGCTCATTCTAGCAAAAAAACTCCAAACAATGAAAAAAGCATTCCTAACCAACTGTAGTTTAGATTAAATGGAAGTATAAAAAGGAATGATTGGCATTCAGAAGGTCAGACTAGTTAACCTCTTCAAACAGTAGCAGAGAAGAAAGTTTTGATGTAGAAGGTTGTGGTAAGTTGGCATTTTACAGGATTTCAGTGCTTACACTTGCACTAGAAAGAGAAAAAATCTCTGGGACCGATATACTGCCAGAACCAGGTAAAATCTTCGAAAGCCTATCCAAAAGTAGTTCTGATAGCATTTGATGCAGCTTAGAGTTGCATTGATAGGTTTGTTGTGATTCATTTCCTACATCTTTAGCTACCTATATGAGGGAGTTCATTCTTAGTTAACAAGGACTTAAGTATGTTTATGTTATTAGTTAGCAGATAGCAAATGAAGTGCTGCGATTGTGTTCAATCTAGCAGAAGCATCAGCAAAGAAGAAAAGTGATAAACAGTAAGAAATCAGCACTGGAAACAAAGCTAGGAAGTATCATGGAAAGTACGGAGGGTTGGATCTAGGATCATGCCATTTTAACAAGACGCATCTTATAAGAACATAGAAGAATATTGGCTTTACATCTACAACCAAAAAGCTAAAAAGGAATAGAGATTTCACACTGCTGAGAAATCCAATATCCACATATAACTCTGAATATACTAAAAATACTTAACTAGGGACACGATTGTACACAGGAGATGCCATTCCAGAATAGTAAAAGACCAGTGAAAGGGCCAAGCCAATAAATTAACACAAAATGGATGATTAATTCCAGGATAATTAAATGAATGAGAAACACAAAATCCAAGGGTTCAAACTATGATAATCAAATAGATAAATAGGTGACCTAAAACATATGCATAGTTTTCATGGTGCAGATTATGTGAAAAGCAATGTGGAAAGCAGAAAGAAAAATGTCCAGCCTTTAAGCAGTAAATTAAGTTGTGTGGGAAAGAGAATCACTTTATCCTTTAATGTCATACTATCTCAAGAAGTAAAAAATAACTAACAGTCACAGGGGCTGTAAAGACTTCTAGTAGGGAAGGATAACTTTAGTGTAACTTTAGAAGACTCTCAGGATGCAGCTCTCCAGAAGAATGCCAGTGATTCTGTTTTTCTGTTTGCAACTATGCTGTAAGACCAACAACTAAATTCAATTGCCACTGGTTTATGTAGCCAGATGCAATCTAATGCCAAGAACACCAGTAAACAGCAACATTAGACTGGGGGAATAAGGCCAAATGTTGCTGCTCTACAATAAACTCATTCAAGACCTAGTGAACAAATAACAGACTCTTGGTAAAGAAGTCCATAAACCAGCAGGCGAGGAATCCAAGGAGATGGTACACCTAGAGGCAAGATGAAACTAGAAATAGTTCCTTGCATAATCTGTAAAACTACAAGAACACAGAATATCTTTAATGCTGTTTTAGCTAGTAAAGATGGACTTAGTTTCCTACAAAAAAGACATCATTTCAACCCTTGAAATTTTCAACATGGCAGTCTAGAACCGGTGAGAAGTCCTTCAAGTAATTTAAAGGTTTGCAGTGCAACTGAGACCTAACTTGAACTGTGATGTAATCACAGACCAACACTAGAAACCCTTCTGGAAAACTAGAATTACGCCCGGAGTTTGTCTGATTTCATTCTTAGTGTAGAAGGGATAATCAGGAATATCTAAGTCAGCAAAAGGATAAGATCTGAGAGCTCATGAAGATGTGGCTGAAGTCCCTTACAGAGAACATACATTGAGTTCTAAGGGATTTAGGACAAACACTAGAAGTTATTAAGGAAATTTATTGGCAAAAAAATACGAATGAAATCTCTTGATTTATAGGCATGACCCATAATTATTCTAGGTTTAGCTCAGACCTATGAATGAAGATGATGCTCTGTGTAAATGGTCAAAGGCTCAAAAAGCAGCCATTTTAATAAGGAAAAAGAAGTAATTATCGTTACCGCAATCCTTAAGTGCTACTATCCTGCAGCGTGATCACAGTGAAAGTGTAACACCTCAGGCAAAATAGGAAAAGTACTCATCTAAAATTAGTCGGCCAAATCTTTTGCTAGCAGAGACCTAACGTACTCAGAAAATGCCTATGGAATATTGCATAATTTGGGTTAAAGTCTTATCTCAGAGTCACTAGAAAAATACTATAAAAAGGCACTACCAAGTATACTTGAGTGATTACAATATATGTTTTTAAAATGTGCTGTGAGGTTAGATGAAAATTCATTCAAAAAAGCCACTCATGGTGGAAATATAAAGAGTAGGGCAGACCTGCCAGGGCATGGAGAGCACTACAGAGCATTAGATTATGTTATCAGTATTCTGTAGTGTCTCCATAAGATTGAAAACCACATCAGAATACCAGCAGCCAGCCAGAGAGTGACTGAGAAAGGCCGAGGAAGAGCCTCAGGTATCACTTGGCTTAAAGAAGGAGAAATGTAAAAGGTGATACAAAGAACTAGTAGGACACCACCAAATGCTTTGGAGACAGAAATAATGATGTGACTCCCACTAATAACAGTAACACAGACATGAAATGCTTTAAAGACTATCATTTTGGGAGGACTATGATTAATAATAGACAACGTCGATATGGTTTGCATCATCTACATTCTAGTAACTTCTACACCTAACTACTTATCAAACCCTTGAAAAAAGACACAGAGAAAGTAGTATTTAAAAGGAAATAAAAGAACCTGTACGAAGCCTAGACATGCATCAAAGGACTTAGTTTGCAAGAGGTAGCTGGAAGTCAATCTTTATGTGAACAGATTAATAGCTAAAGTTGCAACCTGTAACCTAAACAAAACATCTATTTAGGTTTTCAGTTGTTAGTCTTTCTGTGATGCTTATCAGCCTTTGGTACACAAATTATTATTATTATTTTTTATTTCTCTTTGCAGAAATAAATGTCTATCATTATTCTGACAGGGTGAACTGGTGATGGGGAGGAGGGTTGTTTGTTTTTTTGTTTTTCGCAAGTCATATTTTCAGAGACTTGAGAAATTTTCCAGAAACTGCTCCAGGCTATTCTATTGATATTTCCAAGTCCTTAGAGACTGTAAGAAAGGATTAACTGTTGGACGATATCCACTGAGAGACCATGAACACTACAAGTTGAAGGCTTTGCAGCAGAATAATCTGTGGAAATGTCATCTGAAAAGCTGAGATAATGTCTAAAATTTGCCAATGGGCAAGAACACTGTATCTGGGGATGTAAATAAGATAGGCTTGAGCTTCATTATAAGAATTCAAGAAAGATGGAATTAAATCTGGATAGAGTGACTTGCGGCTCTTTGGATTATGCCCCACAGGAGATAAGCTCTCACTGACCTTCAGTCCCTCAGTGCTCTTTTTCATAGACTTTTGGTGAACTTGAATGTTTGTTTCTTGACCTTGAGACCTAGCAAAGCAAAGAAGTTTAGAAATACTTGAACTGGATCAGTTGTTATGATGATCTTTTCATGAATAATTTTTTGGCAAGGTTAGTGTAAATCTGGATTCTATTCATGAGCTGTTAGTATTACAAGGTACAGAGGGAAAAATCAGTGATTCCATAAGAACAGCAAATGGCAAAGTACTGTTGAGAGTATGTTCTTATCTGCAGTACAAATATTTTTATGAGCTGCATGGAGGGACATCTTGCAACTCAAGAACTGCAGAGCCTAAGGATATTCAGAAAATATGATGCTGAATTTCTATTCCTTGTAACAGAATTTTCTGTTCCTTCTTAAGCGCACTATAGTTAACTGTGTTACAGACCACTGTACAGTTGGCACATATAATATATTAGCTACATTTTCCTTGGTTTATGGCATTGAGTCTGAAGGACCATATCAGCGTAGCTCAGTGCACATTTAAATTAAGGCCAAACCACAATCTCAGGAATGAGAAGCAGTGTGGCACCAGGAGGGCACCATATCTAACCATGCAGCCTTGCCAGTCTGTATTTGTATTGAACTGAGATGTCTGAAACAGGATGTAGTACACCAACTGAGGCCTTTTCAGCATTGAGAGGAATGGTAGCTATATAGTTTAAATAAGTTATCTTTTATGTCTCTTTTTGTGTTCTACCATGATGATTTTTTTCCACAATTGTATATTATTGACTCCAGTATGATTTGTGGTCCGTAATAGCTCCCAAGCTTTATTTTTGAAGAACTGCTACCAAACCATCTCTTCCCATCTTACGTTTGCACAAGAGGCAATTTTTTTCTAAACAACGTACTTTGCTCATATTCTTGTTACTTTTTTGCAAGTAGAGATTTAATCTCTTCCAAGTGCTGAAGTTTGTCTCTTCCAAGTTTGTCTATGTGTTAAGCTAGTTTGTTCCTGTCTGAAAAAGTATATTTTGAGGAATGCTGTGTACTCAACTCACTCTTATATGGAAGTGTGCAGAATAATGTATGTTACAGCTCAAGATATCCAGGATTTTAGGATCCTTTTTTTTTGGATATAAATTTAAGCAGGCTGCACGATTTTTCCTCTCTTTTGTGTTGATGCCTCTGAAAAAGAATCTAATGCAGAATGTGACTCATGCTTTTAATAGGGACCTGGAATGTTTCCACTCTTTTTGCTGTGGTACGGATGCATTCTGTAATGCATCAGATGATTCATGAAGTTTCTAGTAATGGGCACTACTTATCCTGCCCATTTCCAAGGGAACTTGATAAGCATCTCTTCTGGAACAATACAAGGTGTCAAAAAGTTTGGATGATACGGGCTGAATAGCATATACCCCAGAAGGTTCCTTTGTGTTTCTAGGAAAATCTTCTTTCTAACACTTATGAGCACTTTGGGTCTGCTCCCAGTTGCAGGAAGATCCTCTTCCTCTCCATGGTCTTTGAGATTACATCCTCTGCATTTCCTATGTCTCCCTCTACCTTCATTCCAGAATATTCTCCAGGCTCAGTGTGGTCGTAGGGAAGTAGAAATCTCCTTCTCCTTCCCGAGAGCTCTTTTGGCTCCAGAGTGTATAGGCAAGATGAGACAAATGGGCAGTGTCCCTTCATGCCCAGCCACATCCTTTTTAATATCATATACAGTATACTGTACACATAGGAAACTATGGTCAAAGCAACCAATCAGCTAAAATATTTCTCACTCAGAGGTTGATACAGTGCATACATCTTTAATATATTTCAGTGACTCAGAAGCTGGTGAGTTGTTTCTCACCTGACCGATAAATAATCAAGCATCATCTAAGGCTTCAATTGAGAGAGCACTGGTGGCAAGGCAGTAGATACTCTATAGCTAGGCTGTATTGGACAGAAGTTACAGCAGTTATATTCACAGAGCAGGTTGCTGATGGGATTCCAGGTATATACGCAGCTAAGTCAATATAGCTGTTACCAGAGAGTTGTTACTGAGCACAGTTTGTTGACTTGATTTAGAAGGTACTACATGCACTGCTTTGAAATTCAGGAGTAGGGTATTAAAATGGGTCTCATCAGGCTTTTATGAATATAAGAATGTGAAATTAATGACTTATCTCTGTCAAATGAGGATACTCTGGTCCACTTTTGCCATTTGCAGAATAGGGAAGATTAATTTTTAGTCTGGTTTACTATTGCTATTCCTATCTCCCTCCTGGAATATGGTTGTGACTGAAATTGCACCCTCTGATTCGGAGAAGAACAACATTTATTTCCATGGTCAGAGAAGACATAGTTATTGAGAAAGAAAGATGGATTTTTGCTTTGAGGTATATCTTCTCCAAGAAAAAAAAAAACAGGTAACTACTCCATCTTGTTAGTGGCCATTATAGTGTGAAGTCAGATGTCGGTCTTAGAATCTGATGTCTTTTGTTATGTGTTTGGGACCTTTGTCAAAGGGTGTATCTAATCTAAAAAGGAAATATTTCTTATTTTTTTCCAGTGGATATAAAAAAAGAGAATGATACCTCCCTGTATTATCACTGTGCCTTTGCTCCCACAGATGCAAGGAGAACAGAAAACATGATCTCCAGGGATATTGTTGACCAAATAATCTGATCTTGCATGATTAAGGCTTAAGTGTACCAAAGAGCGAAACACAAACGCACAGTCTCCCGATGGTGAACTTAACCTAAGGTTCCTACTGTAAAATATTAGGTCATCATTTTCAGAGTGGCTAAGTAAAGGATTATGGTTAATAATCATCATGTTAATTCAATATTTGTCAGTAGGAGCACTGAATGCTCAGTACCATTGAAAATCAGATCACGAGGATTTAGATACCTAATTTTAGTTTCCTAGATTTGAAAATGTCCAGAATATGTAATAACATAATATACTTAATTCCTTAAAAACCAGAGCCATGGGCTCAAGACATATCTGTACTATCCAATCCTTTATGAAGCACACCTCAAAGGCATATTCTGCCCTCCAGATGCTTGCCATCTTTCATCTGTTTTGTATGTTGTTGGGATTGCATGACAGGTAGATGCATGAGAAAACATTTAAGTCATCAGTCTCACTGCACTAAGAAGTAATTATCTATGTATAAACTTTGTGTTCAGATGAATCAAGTAGGACTGTGTCTTTCCCAAGTCAATGGAGTGCTTAAGAAGAATTTTGCATCTTGCCTTTGCTTCAGCAGTGGGTACTTGTTGATAACAAATCAAATTATATTATATACGGAATGATTATCAGAGTGAATAATTCATTTGCACTCTGTTATGTGGACACTTCGCACACCAAAGATAAGTGATGTCTCTATACAGATTACTAACAATAAGTTTACTGCTTGTATCAGTATGTTAATGTTGTGTAGGGAGTAAGGAAGAAAAATAGTGTGAAACCATTGCTGTTTTGATTTTTCAGTAATAAGGATGCTGTTAGTTTTATGACTTTCAGAGTGAAGAATAAAAGTGGTTTTCCCTTTTAAAGTCTGACATATGTTTTCTTGAGGAATGAATTAAGAGTTTCAGATTATATCTATATTCAAATAATCTCATCAAAATTTGAGCAAAAATCTTGATATTTTAAAATTATTTGTCTGCTATTGCATTATCACAAATCAAAGTACTCTTATGTATACGATATTGCTTGTACCAGAAAACCTTAAGATTAATATCATCCCTCACGGTAATTTGTAGAGGTTATATATTGGGCACAGTTATTGAAGATGTGAATTTTTTTTGAGAATTCGTATACTTTTTGTGTTATTTTTCTCAACTATCTTTGTTTTTCAAGGCTGACATAGGACACTGTAAAATGTTTTAGTGATGGATGTTACACAGCAAGATCAATTGTCACTCCAGTCTTCAAAAATGGTATCCTGGGGTGCATTAGGAAGAGTGTTGCTAGCAAGTCGAAGGAGGTGATCCTTCCCCTCTGCTCAGCATTGGTGAGGCCACATCTGGAGTACTTTGCGCAGTTCTGGGCTCCCTGCTACAGGAGAGACAGGAACATAATGGAGTAAGTCTAGCAAAGAGCCACAAAGATGATTAAGGGACTAGAGTATCTCATCTGAGGAAAGGCTGAGAGAGCTGCAACTGTTTAGCTCGGAGAAGAAAAGACTGAGAGGGGAGTTTACTGATGCTTATAAATATCTGAAGGAAGGGTGTAAAGAGGACGGGGCCAGACTCTTCTCAGTGATGCTCTTTGACAGGACAAGGTCAATGGGCACAAACCGAAACATAGGAAGTTCTGTTTGAATTCAAGGAAAAACTTTTTTACTGTGAGGATTACTAAGCACTGGCACGGGTTGTCCAGAGAGGTTGTGGAGTCTTCATCCTTGGAGATATTCAAATTCCTTTGGAGAGGGTCCTAGACCCCCCCCTAGCAGGGGGATTGGACTAGATGATCTCTAAAGGTCTCTTCCTATCTCAGCCATTCTGTGAATTTGTAAAAGTCATAAAAATTATGTACTGAAGACCTTATCAAAAGCTGAGGGGAAAATACATATTATTAAGTCACTGGATATAGTCAATGGTGCTGAGTCTTCATTTCAGGTGCCAGAGAGATTATTTATAATCCTGGAACAGAAGCTATTAATCTATTCAGTGTAAATATGTTCAGTAATGGACTGTATCAATTTTTGAGCACACACAGAATAGAAAGCTTCTTATGAAGAATTTTGTGCAGCTAATACTTTTGGTGCTCTGCTCAAGGTTTTGACTTTATCTATCTTATGTTCAGCACTTCAAATTTTATCTCTGGTTAGGAAAAAGAATAGAAGGCATTTTCACAGACAAAGAAAAGTTCCTAATCAGGTGGCTTTCGATGCTTTAAAGCTTTCCTCTTGCTAGCAGCATTTTGTTTTTTTTCATTCCTCAATGGCACTATTAATTTTTATCTTTTTAAATTATCCTCCATTATCAAGACCCTGAGGGCAATAATAGGCCCTAATAACCCTGCCCAGCCTCACCTGGGACCTTTACTTGGGCCAGGCCCTCATTTCAGGCCAGCCATGGGTAGTCAGCATCCAGCGACACAGTAGCGGTGCCAGTCTCCAACCCCGCCATGGCCTTGCCCCTGCCTGGCCATGGGTCCCACTGACTCTGACCTGTGGCCGACCACCCGACCTGGCCTTGGCCCTTCCCCTTCCCACAGAGGAGATTGATGCCTGGGGCTGGGGCTGCCCCTGGCTGCCCTGCTCCCTCGCTGGGTGGTGAGATGGGCCCGGGCTGCAAGGCCTGGCCCTACCATGACCATGAACCCCCGCTGCTACTGATCCCCAGGGAACTGCTGGCCCTTCTCTGCTCTGACATCCATTATATCATAACTAAAAATCTGAGGAGATGGAAACAAATATTCACCCATCCGTTACGCAGTTACCCCCTGCTATGAATCTTAATGTCTGTGTCTGTAAAGGATGGCTTTTGTAAGCCAAATGTTTTGACATATAAACTATGGAGTGGCTTGATAAGAAAAATGTAGCTTTAAAATTGCATTCCTTAGTGTTTGCAAAGTAATACTTGAGGATCTAAGTATTAGTCATACATTGAAATGATTTCCCTGAGACATTAGCCTGACCATTTTCTAAGATATTTTGAAAGTAAATCATATTGTATATTTGCTATTCAAATAAAAAAATCTGTTTTAGCTAGGTGAAAAGTTTCCAGTTTACAAAGCCTTTCTGAATATTGACAGGCAGTTTTCATTTAATCATCTGGAACCATCATTTTTACCACTAAGATACAGAAAAGTGAACTTCTATTACACTTATAAAAATCTATTATTGCTTTCAGAAAGATTTTATGGTACAGTTCAGTATTATTGTCACTGAACAGAACATTTCTTTTAAATTTACTTGTAAGGCTGGAACTAAATGAAGCCCTGTCTTTCCAATATCCACTGAAAAGGTGCTGAGCACTTCACCAGTAACACCCCTGAATCTCCCAGGGAGGCCAAACATAAGAATGGGGAATTTCCATTTCCATCCTTCAGAATCTTGTCTATATTTGGATTTATTTCTAGATACCTTTGAAAAGCAGGAATACATAGGATGCTATGTTTTTAGGGGAGGAATATTTAATAAGTAAACAAATAGCACTGGTTTTACGTCCATTCACAGCATCATTTTTTTTGGCATTAAGGAGTGGTACTAATCCTCTCATTGTTTCTACTGAAGTTATTTTTTGATTCTAAGTCCACCCTATCCAGGGGAGGATCCCTGAAGAGTGGAAATCCTGGCATTCAGCATACATCCGGATAACCCTGTAGACTTTCAGTGGTTGAGTTCAATATCAGGACAACCAAGTCCTTGCACCCCTCCCTGAAACCACACTGCCAAGACTTTCACTGCACACAGTGTAATAAGTCCACTAACATATTTTTGGCTACCAGAGGATTATAGATTTCTTTTGCGAATTTTGAAAAGCCCTGAGATACTGTCAAAGTTTTGCATATATGAAATACAGCCTTTCCTATCTGAGGACCTCAGTGAGCCTTAAAGACATTAATTTAAGACAGGTGTCTTTATCTGAAATAAGTCTAAATGCATTTAAAGTTAACACTTAAATTTTTGGCTAGACTTAGTCTTATTAAAGAATACCAAGTTTTTTTTTGGCAGAATTTACTTTTCCTAAAACTTACTGACTTACGTTAATTTTATTTCTGTTCCTTCTGGAAGTAGTCTAATACCCTTCATTTCTTGATTTTTGCTAGGACCTGTCACAACTGCTTGCACTTATGCTGATTATTCCTCCTTATATATAGGACCTACTTCTAGAAAGTGAACTGTCATGCAGGAAAGCACAGGCTTCAAGAAGATCATTGAAGATACTAAACTGAAACTGAGAAGCAGTGTTTAGCAAACATATCACATGATCTTTGATCTAGAAGAAGAGTTTCCTCAAGATGGAAGAGATTAATAGAATTAAAAGACTTAATAATCACAATGATATTTGATTAGATTATTTAAGGAATACTTTGGTATTAATAACATACAAAGACTTTTTATAGGTGTTGAAATCCTGGAGAATATTAAAATAGCCACAGCTATGGATTTTTGTCTGCCATACAGACAGCTGAAACATGCAGCTTGCGCTATTCAGTTTATTGAAAGATTACTGCTTGAAAATGTTACCTGAATTTTGTCCTTAAGTGTCTGCAGAAATATCTGTGATACCAGAAGGGTTTTTTTTTTTTTTTCATCTGGAAGAGGCTGGTGTAACAAGATCCAATAGCTGGTAGCCAAGGTCAGTGAAGTTCAAATTTAGGGTGGAAGCTATTTTTTTCCAAGTAAACATGGAACAGATGTAGGTATCACCATGCAGAAAATCAGAGCCCTGAGTTATGCAAGTGACTGGAGTAGATGAGCACAATAGTTCCTTGGCAGGGTGAACTAGCTTGCATTGAACTTGATGATGCCTCAAAAAAACAGCTCATTTAAAGCTACTATTTAGACGTACCACAAGGAAGACGTATGTCATAATCACATTTTAAAAATATTTAGGATGGAATTACCTTCATACAACTTACTTTGATGGCCAGCAGTTAGATGTTTGAGTTTCAGCTAGTCACTTTAAGCTCCCTTTGTAGTCAATTGGGAGAAACAAAACTGCCCTGTGAGAGCAATTCAGTTATTTGATTTTATATGCCCATCCTGGAATAAAAATAAATCACCTTCGACTTCTCTCCACAGACAGTGAAGAGAGAATGCCTTTGGTGACCAACTAAGTTATGACTCCAACTCTTAAATGATTAAATTTCTGACTCTTGCTTTTCACAGATTTTCAGAAATTAGTTCTTGTGATTGTCTTATTAAAATAGTTTATGCTTTACTAGAAATGGCTTTACATTTTATTCACAACAATCTTAAACTGCCTTTTTTCTTAGTTTAGCAAGTTCCGGTGTTTGGTTCATTTATGTTTACTCATTTCTGCTTAAAAGTCAGAGCTTATTGATTATAAAATTTTGGAAATGATTTCTTTTACTGTATTACCAAATGTTATCACCCATGTCTTACACTTCTGTAATTGGTTGGATATTCACAAAAAGATAAAACATATCTATCTATTTATAAAATATAGTTCACAAATTAGATAGAAGCTACAGGGAATATTAGAACACTTATTCAGATTTTGGCACATGTTTGAGAAGATACATATTTGGCAAGTTTCAGAGTAATTTGAGAAGGGGAAGCCATGCGATGTTATCTGTTCATTCCCTTTTCTAATGCTTTGTCTAGTTTTATACAATCTAGGCAATGAGGCTTTTGTTACCAATTGAATCTACCATTATGTGAAATTTAGTTAGTGTCTTGTTTTAAAATAAACTTGTGGCCTTGTAGGATGGATTTTTATTTCATTTTTCCATTTCATACTAGTAATGTTTGTATCTGAGCTTATAATTGAGCAAAACTTTAATGTACACAAGTCTTTTTGGAAAGCAGAATGTCTTATTCATATCAAATAAAAGACATTCATATATGACTAGAAAATTAGACCTGACACAGCAGGGCTTCGTCAGTAAGCTATTTCTAAAATATGTCAGTCGGGAACTGCCTTTGGAGATGTGGATATTTCTTGCATAGATGTGGAAAAAATATGTAAGTGGTCCTGTGCAAAGACCAGCTCCTAGGACTCTTCTGTCCTGGTGGAATGATCTGACCACTTGATACAGAGTGATAAATATTTTTAGGCACACTGAATCTTGCGTTGTTTGATTGAATAGCACATCTTCAACAAGAAAGATGGAGAATAACAGATTAGCCAGGAGTGTGAGATTATGGCCCTCACTTAGGAGGTGGGAGTTATGGTTTTGCGTCTCCTCAGGTTGGGGGGGGAGGGGTCCTAAATTTGTCTTTTAGTCCTAGCACCACCTCTAAACATTTATTCTAACATTTTATCACAATTTTGTAATCATAGCATTTTCATAACATGCCGTTTTTAATGTTTTTAATCATTTTCAGTGTTCTCTTATTGCTACTAGTCATTTTTCAGAACGTCACTGCCAGACTTGAACCCAGTATTCCCCTTTAAGTTATGTATATATGTATATTTGCATATATATTTATAAAGTTATGTAATATGTGCATCATCATAGCTTTGATATTATTTTCTACATCATTTCATTTTTAACTATGTAACTCACCATTTTTAAAACAACCATTGTGTGTTAAACAGAAGTTTTCAATACTCTCCTCATAATAACACGAGCATCTTCTTCCTGGGATAAAAAAAATAATTTAGATATGGGGAAGGTATATGAATTCTGCCCCTGGCCCCAGAATATTTCATTTGATGTTAGCTTGACTATATCCGCAGTTATTTTTTTCTGAGATAACCGTAGACTTTCTATATTTTATGTCCTTTTGAAGTTCTTCACATTACCATTAGCTTTGATTAACCTAAACTATTATATTCTATGTGTGCTTTTTGCCTCCCTGTTGCTCATCCCTTTTCCCCAAAGATAGGTAATTAACATGCAATTGATTCTAATAGAGACTGTTAGGATAGCAAATTATGTTTGCACAAATAATATCATTCTCCACTCTAATTAGATTTTTCTCAAAAAACATTAATAGCCTTATTGAACTTTTATATAAATAAAAAGCTTTAAATAAAAAGCTTTAAAATAAGTTCCAAAACACAGAGAATGATACAGTAACGAATTCCAGTCTGCATCATTTGTTTATTTAAAATACTTCTAAGAAATTACTTATAAAATGGCTTTATTGCTATAATGTAAAACTGTAATCTTTTAAATTGATAAACAGTTAAAAGTCAGTGCAAACTGAGAAATGCATGGAGATAATTATATAAAAAGGTTCATTTTGTTTGTGCATGTGCATACTCTTTCTGTCTAGGAACTTTGGGGAGTCAGAAATAACCATAAATCTTAGCTTAAGTCTTTCTTGCTTTTCTCATCTTTTCTCAGAAATCTTATATTGAAAAGTTCATCTGTGCTCACTTCTCCTAGTAAATCCTCTAAGATAGTAAGCCTTTCCTAAAGGTTCAATACCTTTCAGTCTATCCAATAAATTACAGTTCCCTTGTTATGAGTTAGTGTTATAATGAAGACTCACTGGCAACACAGTGCTTTTTAATAGACAAATTACTCTAAATTAAGCTCTAACCATCTGTTCTATTCTCATTTATGACTCTAAAAAGAACATATTTTAAAATTATATCATTTAAAAATAATGTAAATGATTGACATGTGCAGTGAGAATTATAGATATTTGTTCATTCAGTGTAGCACAGTTATGGTGATAGTGATGTTTCCTCCTTGCTTGAGGCATGTATGAAGGAAAAAATTGTTAATGCTTGATACAATAAATTTGCAGTTATTATGACGCATTAAGTATGTCAAAAAAGATATTTTACTCCTAGAGAGTTACACTGGATGTGAATCTCTGCATTGCAGCATCCTGATGGGATACCTGGAGGCAAAGCTTTAGCTAATTCTGCAACTTGTAGGGGGTTAAGCATATCAGAGACATTAAATGCTGACAACTGTAGTTATAATATGCTGGGGAAATGGAGCTATTCTGTAACACTTTCTGTATTTGTTAACAGTTATGGCACCACCAGGGATCTCACTAGGATTTATAGAGAAAGGACATGCTGATAGCTATTTTGGGGGAAAACAGGTTTTTTTTCTCCTGTAGACTCATTCAGCAGTAAATTGCAGTTCAGATGGATAGAGCAGCAAGAAAGTGAACAGCAAAGACATCGTGTTGTTAAAAGATGCAACTGAAAGACAGAGCAAGTAAAATCCCTTCCTCTCATTGTGTCTCTGGTCCCTTTGCGCCCTCCATGTTTTAAAAGTATTGCATTAAATTTTTATATTGATCTCATAAGTGAAATAACTTTATTACTGTTGATTTTGACTTCAAAATAAGCATCAGCAGTCTAAGAGTATTTATCTCTAACTTCCCTTGACTGTTGCGTTTGATTGGGAGGCCATCTGAGGAAGCAGCTGGGAGTAGCACTACCTACCTCTAACAGGACTGGGCCAGCTTCTAATCTCAGTGCAACTTATAACAAGATCGGGTGAAAACAAGCCCTGTAGTTGGTTAACACATTCAGCTCAAAGATGGCATCAGTCACCTGTTAGCTGTTTGAAAGTTATGAATTTAGCCTGGGCTAAATAGTCAGGCTATGGTCAATGGAGAATGTGATAACATGTTTCTGAAGAGGATGAATGGCCTTTTGGAAGTGTCGCTTTCCCTCCACTGTCTACGGAGACAAGCAGTTTGACCGAGGCGAGCCAGATGCGGAGGTGTTAGTCACCTAAAGGTAGAGGAGAAGAATTCCAAAGTTAGCATTTACTCACGGCACTGCGTTTAACATCTCCTTTTCAATCATTTATAGAATGACATCAGCAATTATAAAGGGAACATCTGCTGATGGTTTTAGGAGATATTAAGTTTGGAATGACTAATTTAGCCATATAATTAACAGAAACATGGCTTGTTTGGCAGAATAGGAGAAACACACTATAGAGATACTGATGATAATTGTGAAGGCCAGTAACAGAAATGAAAGTGTATCACTTCAGTTCATTACATGTCTGAGTCTGTCATTCCCAGCTAAGTGCCTCTTAAAACCAGATGCTCCCGCGGCAATATTTGATGCGTGCTTGCAATGCATGGACAAAGGAGACATTACATCTTTTGTTATGGCTAAACACTTAGATTGAATTTGGTAAATAAGAAATGGTTTCAGAGTTTTAATTATACGTGAAATCATTCTGTTCAATCTCCTGCAGAACCGTCTCTGCCTCCTGAGGATTTTCTAGAAGGCAGCATTTTAAAATTGGCTTTCCTTTTTCATTTGTTAGGAGATATACATTTTAAAGTACACTTTATTTTTAACCTTGTAAATGTTAGGAACATCAATTCGGATCGTCTCTGGTTTTGCTGAGGGATGTACTGGAAGCTTAATAAGATGCACGTGGCTAGTTTTCACACTGTAACATAATAAACCTTTAACAAAGATGTTTCTTCTCTAGAACATTAATCACTGGAATTACAAAACACATTAATACAGGGCACAAAGTGATTTTAATCTATCTAAATAAAACTCCTTGACCTTTCATTATTTAAATTATTAAAATTTTTGTTTCCTGAGTCTTAGGAATTCATTATTACTCAGTTGCTCATTTATTATTTAATAAATGATTTCATTCCACTCCATTCAAATTTGCAAAGTAACCTTGTATCACTGAGCACTTTCCAGCACACAGTTAAGAGATATGATTAAGGCTGTTTATCTGTGGTTCATTCTTTTCCCTTTCCAGCCCCAGTGTTTGAAGTGTTTTGTTTTGTCAGTTTTTTAAAAATATATTTATTTCATGTGTTTTAATTAGGAAAAAATGCTAAAAGGTGAATCTTGCATTTGAGGAAAGAAAGGCAGAGGTCTTCGCTCCCTTATTTTTCAGGACTTCCCTATAGATTTTTTTTGCCAGTTTTTCTTTCTTTGCGAATCAACTTTTTGTTAGTCTCACAGAACTCCCACTTTTGGTGGATTTCTGACTGTCTAGTACTGTTCCACTAATCCCGGGAGGAATGGATTCATGAGCAGAGCAAAGGTGAGGAGTTGGAAGTTCATGGTAAATGGATGTTCTGATATCATTCTCTAATTTATAGTGCGGATATTACTGCTCTCTAGACGGAACCTGTAGGTATACTTGCGCATATATTCAAATTAATTAAATGGCATGTTTTTTCCT
The DNA here is from genome assembly GCF_040807025.1 of Struthio camelus. Taxonomy (NCBI): domain Eukaryota; kingdom Metazoa; phylum Chordata; class Aves; order Struthioniformes; family Struthionidae; genus Struthio; species Struthio camelus. Next base: position 79,904,989 of record NC_090945.1, read on the forward strand.
CAGGAGGAGCTGAACTTCTGCTGATACAATTCTTTATCATATAGGAACTCCTGGTGAAAAGGAGACAGACTGATATGAAAAGCACACAACAAAGGAAAAAAAAAAAGAAATCAGAGATTCTCAAAATTACTGAAAAATCATTATTTTCTTTTGTTGAATTTGGTTCATTAGCAATGGTTTAACTATATAACTAAATACAAATTTTTTCTCTACTGAAAGTTCTTTACTAGAAAAGAAATCAAGCCTAGTTTTCTTCCTGCCTAAATTTTCCGTTTTGTATTTAGGAGGTGATAAGTTTGGGGCCATGGTGGCTATTACTGTTCCTTTCTATGCCCTTTGAGAGCTCAAGCGATGAAATGAAGCCAAAGCTGCAGCTGCAGCAGCAAACATGCACTTTTTTAATGAGAAACATATTGCTGTTTTTCCCCTCCCCACAGTAAAGTTCTGCATAATATAAAAAATAACACATCATATTAAAATTAGGCCACAATCTACTAACATTTTATTTTGTAGAGATAAAATTACACATGGTTATAACAGATTTTATCCCAGATTTTGATTTTTACATGTGTTATGTATGACACATGTACCATTGTAAGTGGAACTCTGCCTTCAGAACGAAAAATACCTGCTCTGTCTTTTTCTGTTCTTATTCTGCAGTTTAATACGAATGTTTTTAGTTGATAGCAGTTTTTTATGCATGTATCATATTGGTATACAAAATTTTAGTATTTCAAATAACGCCTTCATATGGACAAGTCTTAGATTCTTTCTATTAGATTCAGTGTGCTACCATAAAATTTATTATTTTCCTGTCATTTCAGCTTCACATACTTCTTCAGTTTTATTAATTCTAACATTCATCCATTGGAGGGATAATGATTTATTGTGTGTGTAAATTCAACACTACCCTATTTTGCTTTGACAGCTGTATTTATTCCAGTGAGCTAATTAATGGGAATCCCAGTTGTTAAGAAGATTTTCTGATGTGTTGACAAAACCCAGAGAAACAGCTGAGAACTACATACTGTTTCCAGGAAGAAAGAATTGGTTCTTTTTTTTTTTTCCCCCCTCTCTTTCAGGTTTAGAATACAGGGATTGTCTATTTGAAAGAACAGTGAATTCATGCACATCTTTCAGTTTCACTTTAAAAAACTTTTTTGTAATAGTTTCTTTTTCAGAGGAAAACTAGTTGAAGCTAGAATAATTCTATTCTATTTTGTTATTTTCTTAGGTATTGAGCTACTTCCCACAATGAATCAAGCAATACGATTAAAGTGATTAATTTTCTTTCATAGTCTGTATACGGTCTATGATCTGATATGTAGGAACCTTTAATCCAGCAGCTAAAGGCATAGCAAGACATAGCTATGGCTGAAATCAGAAGCTAGAAACATTTAAAATGGTGATTAAATGCCACTTTTAAAAACCTGACCTCATTTTCTACCATATCGCTACAGTGAGGGTAATTAATAATTGATGTTGTTTCTTCTAGAAAGTGAAAAATTCATTATCATTTCTAGCCTTTAAAGTAAAATTAGATGTCTTTTGAAAATATATGCTGTAGTCTAGTCAAAAATTAAGACCGATAATATTAATTCACGGAAAAAAGGAAACAAAAAAATCTCAATAAGAAACAGTGAGAAACTTTTTGGTCCATGCTATTTATAAGCTGGATAAAATGATTATAGTATATTCTTCTAGTCTTAACACTCTGTGAATCTACTAAAAACTGTTCTAATAATATGTGATATGATACAAGCAGAAGATAGAACATTTTGAAACGAAGAATGACATTATGGAAGCAGTTTGCTTTAGCAATTAGTACATGGATTCACAAGTAAGAAATTCTGCATTCTATTCCCATAACTGACATTGATTAGCAAGTCACATTAGGACCTATTATCAAAAATCAGATATGCAGCTGATCATCTAATTATGATCATCATGCTATTAGCATAACTGCATTTGCAAATTATGCATGCAGAGCTTTAGCCTTTGTTTAACCTTGATCTGTGATATGAAAGCTATCTGTGCTAGGGTCTGAGACAACGCTTTTATTGCATGGTTTCAGTACATCAGTGTTTAATATTTATCCTCATTGGACTCTGTCAAGCTAGGTATTATTATTTATCCCCATTTTAAGAAAGTGGAACTGCAGCACAGAGATACAAGGTTCTGATTTTCAAAGATGCTTCAGCACTCAAAGCTGTAGATAACCACGCAAGGAAATTTTCGTTAAGTCCCAGAGAAGGTTGCATCCTTAACTCCTATCTAAATTTTTGTGACTTTTTTAGAAGCCTAAATCTCTTCACAATTTTGTCCTCCATTTTGTGAGACTATATGAAGTCTAAGTCAAATTAGAGACTGTTTCCACATTAGTAAGCAGCCCAGACCAATCAAAACAGATTAGTAAAGTGAAACTTTCAGTGCTAAGGACCTGACATTCACACTACACACATTTCAGGAGGCTTTAATGCCATACTAGTTTGTGGTTGTACCCTGGGGACTGAATGCCTACCAAAGCTCACCTTCTGATTACTTTCGTTCTTAAGAAATCCAGTTTGTGTGGGCTTCAAGACCACTCCATAATAAAAATCAAAGCACAGCAAGTGCAAACGATTAGGAAATGTGCTTCAGAAGATCCTGCCTGAACTAAAAGGCTGATGTAGACCCACTCTGTGATTCTTAGAACATGTAGAACATGTTACATTATTCTTAGAATAATGTAACAAGTACACACATAATTGGATTTCTCTGTGAAAAAGTGGAGAATATTGATGTCCTTGCCTGAAAAGCCAGTATAAGCAAGCAGATCTGGTGGTCCGAAAAGTATGGTAAGATTGTTTTGTAGTAGCTCATTGAAAAGCTGCATTGAAAGTTCTCTAACTTGAAAGCGGTGCCCTTGATTTATGGAAGGTCAGTCAGCTTAACAAAACAAAATACTTAATACACACCCAACTCTGAAAATATTGCTGCATTTTGGGATTATTTTAGTAAATATCTCAAATTTCTTTTGGCCAGATTTACTAACGAAAGCATCCATCCATAGCATTGCTCTCACATTTTCATGAATTTTCCACATGATGAGAAAATGAGAGAAGAATGCCTTATTGCAGTGTTTCTAAATAGATATGTGTGAAATGAAAGTATTTTATGAAATTAAATACGCTCCAATGCAAGGAGTTGAAAGAGAGATTAAAATTTTAAAGAATAAATATGACTGAAAGTTTCAGGCAGGTAAGTATTTCAAAGATTCCACGAGCTTACTAAAATCACTACCTATGGTCTCATACTTTTGAAGAAATTAATGTTCTCTCTCTTACATTTTGCAGAAATATATCATGGACATATGAGAGGAACTCTGTGAACTGATATTTCTGATATTTCTAACCTAAAGATTTCAAATTATTTTTTCCAAAATATGAAATGAACTTCTTTCACTGCTGTACCTATAAAACCAAGCACCAGTCCATGTGACATCTGCAGATGTCTAAGATAGTCTAAGCTGTTTAGATTTTCACTGTTTTTTTCTTGTGCTTTGGTAATGTTGACATACTTAAGAAATAAATACATATGACTATTACTTAAGAGAGGTCAGCAAGGGAATCTTGGAAATAAAGAGAAAGTACATCATTGCCCTAATAGCCTTTTCATATCCTGGAATATATTATATTAGAGTTGAAAAATACAGGATATAAGCAACAGATATTGAAAGCACCTGAATGAATTGCATAGTGTTAGAGTTCAGCATCTGACCATGAAAAATCTATATGGATTTTAGAACCTAAAAGTTACCTCTTTTTTATCTGGGCTTTATTTTGTTTTCCTTTCTAGGACTTCAGTTATGATCATGGTAATAATATTGGTTTCTAGTAATTTTTTCCAAAGTGAAAAGATATCTTTATCCACGTCCTTTCCCTATCTTAGTCCCTGAGTAAAAACTCAGAGCTTAGTAAAAACTTAAATTTCTAAGTAAAAACTTATTTCTGATATCATAATCTCTTCCGTCTGCTAGTCTGATGGATAAATTAAAGGAAATGGGCTTTTAAAAGCGCACTACTCTTTTTTCCTCTCAGTATTGTATATGCAGAATACCTCAGCTTCCCTTTTAGGCTAAGTACAATAGATAACATGCTTTCCATTCCCATTATGAGCATAGTCTGGCAGATATCGTTGTTTTCCTATTGATGAGCCATACTGCCTCCTCTTCTATGCAAAAAAATAGAACACTAAACACGTGGGAAACAGAGGGCTACTTATCAATAGCAAGACTTCCTTAACTGCTTTTCCATATACATGTTATCTAAGAGTGCACGCAATTTGTGCAGAGACTTTCATCCCAGTACTATCTCTAGAGAAACTCTGTCTCCCTTTTCTGAAGACTGAAAGGTGGGGATGAAAGGTAGGCCATTTTCTACTTTCTCCTGTCTGATCTCTGGAACCTCTGGCCTGGAATTCCCTTAAGAAATGGGAAGACCAGGAATGAAATGAATACGTTTATAGATAGCAGGTCTTTAAAATGTCTACTTACTAGGAAATTGTTTCATTTCTTAATAAATAATCTTTATCACCTCAGAAATGTATGGAGCTTATGAATAGCAGTTATTTTGCAAAAGTCAGAGCTGGAAATCTGTTTCATTAAAGCCTAATACAGCCTGATTTCCAGTGACATACACCCTAAATGCTATCAATAGCTTCATAATAGCAATATCATTTGCTATTATTGCCAGTATTGCATTACTGGCAATAATATATGGAAAGTCTCAGTAGAAAAAATAGTTGTACCCTTGACATCTTGGGTATGAATGATTTTATGTCTGTTAAGATATTTAGTACCATGGATATAAAATGATAGAGCACTTGGTGCATAGCACATGGAACAGATTTTCCAGGTGACTTAAGAAATAATTTAGGGTGTATCTGAAGGAAATACCGCCAAGGAAAAAGCTTATCTAAGGGAAAATACTCTGAAGACCTGATGAATCTAATTTACCTGTTGAGGTTATAGACAACACGAGACACGGTGAGATGAGGCAGGGAGTAGTAGGGTATGGACTGACATATACACAGGCCATGGTGAATCCCTGCAGTGGCAATCTCTCTCATGATTAAGCAAAGACGAAGCTAGTAAACAGCAGAAAGCGGGGTTTGAAATTTCTCAATTTTCTGCAGTTTATCCTCACTGACAAGTTTTTGAAGTCTGACAGAGCCAAAGAATCCTGCAGAAGAGAAAAGCTCACAAAAAAGGTGAGGTTATAGGAGGTATGACCAGCAAATCTAGAGCCACTCTCCTCATTTGAGGGGTTAATTTCTTAATTCTCGTTTATTTTCTCCCCTACATCTAGCAGTATCATATCCCTGTCCCTGTTACAGGTGAGAACTTCAACTCATAGTATGTCACCGGCCTACAAAAACCTACACTGATTAATAGCTACCTCTTTGACTGCAGCAGAAACTTTCGAATTTGTTATTTTCTACAGTAGAAACTCTCTGATATGTTATTCTTTGTTTCTCATCTGCACAGCTGGGAATTAACTTTGTATGTTATTATCTTAGGAGGCAGATATGGTCAGATCTCACGACAATAGTCAGCAGCACTAGAAGCTAGGCAGAAAATTATTTGATAACATCTCTGAGCAATTACTATAGGTGTGAGAAGAAGTGGTAGGTGCATTTTAATTATTTTTGTGACATTTATCTGTTTGTTCTCTTTTATATTGCCTTACATGAATATATTCAAATCATCCTCTTTCTGGACCATGCTAGTGTCCTCTAGACTTTGGAACAGGAGTACTCTGCAGCGTAAGCCTGCTTTTAAAAGTCTCCGCATGCCCAGTTTGGCATTCTGTCTCATGCACCTGGGTCGTCTTTCCCCAGAAAGCAGGGCTTAGGGAAAGTCAATGGGTCATGGCCTTTCCCAGGTCTCACCCTGACAGTGAGGTAGGAAAATGGTCAGGGTGCACATCTGAACCTGGGAGCTGGGAAAGCACTTGCAGTTTAGAGGAGACTACAAACTGCCTCCAATTTCTGCTGCTTTTTGCCTTCATGACAGATGATAAAACTGTTTTTTGTTCATTGTTTAGTCTATATTTTAAGTTTTTGTTTTAACAGAGTGTGACAGAACAGCAGTGAGAAAAGCTGCCTCTTTGCTTTTTCCTGGCTGTTGCACTCTGTGTCAGGTGGACGGCGGTGGCGGGGAGAGGGAGAAGAGGAGATTATAATGTCTGGCTACAGATTGAAAGACTTGAAATAAGCACATGGCTTGCCTGTAGCAAAGGAGCAGACCTACAGCCAAGCCTCAGAGGTCAAGGAGAGGATACATTCCTAGAGACCCGGAGGGAGACTCTGTGAAGGTTACTGCAACCCAGGAAGGCAATGCAGATTGCTGGAACCGAAAGCATCTGGAAGGAAAGACTCATTCTGAAAGGAAATGGGGAACAGGAGGAAGATTTGTTTTCAAAAGTTTTATTCAGTGGAGAGGATCTGCATTTGCTCTACTTTAAGGGGTTGCCTGTACTCTAAGAAGGAACAGAGATTAGAAGCCGTTTAGTGTCTTTGGGTATTAAAGATAAGATTGGTTAGTACTACCTACAGGCTGAGACCTCCTCAGAATCACATCATCATGTCATAAACTCTTATGTTTATATATAAACTTTCTGAGACAGAGGCCTACTCTTCCTTATTTGGAAATGACTATAGAAATATTAGTAAATTATCCCTGTTGTAATTTATTTGGCCGGTCCAGTAGGAGACAAACAGCTAACATAATGGACTAGAAATCATGGAAAAATAAACTTGCTGTTTAAAGTTGACAGCTAGTCTCCGGTTAGTATAAGATATTTAATAGCATACTCTTATACTGTTTTCTGTTTCCTAGAATTTTTGCTTGCTTTTCTATCTTTAGATGTTAAAATTAACATTTCGCTTTCTCAAGAAAGCACCTATCATATAATACACACTGCAAACAAAGTATATTTTCCATTCTACTTAACACATCATCAATTTATCTGTGGTTCAATGTTGCAAATTCATAGACTTGTGTCATATAGTAGGCCAAGTTCTCCGCTGTCCTATATCTTCACACAGTCCTAGTACACTACAGAAAAATAAATGCATCAGCTCTGCTTTATTGATTGACCAAACAATCAATAAAAATCATTGATTCTTATTTAAGTTGAGCTTCAAGCATTGTGCACAGCCTTTCCTCTCCCCTCCCGTTAACTGTTTTGGGATATCTGACAGCGTTACCAAACATGAGCTGAACTCCAGATACCACATGCTTTGTAGAAGCTTCGTAACCTACATCCTACTTGTATGGTCCTTATTGAGCAAGCCACGTCATACTGTGCTTTGCTAATATCTGTTATAACACTAGTTCTGCTGAGATGCTAAGGGATTTGTGTGACAGAATTATGGTTGACTATACGTGGTTTATTCAGTTCTGATTGTCTGATTTTGTCATACTTGATGGCACTTTGTTGAGGTGCCCAGTAAGGAAAGTGTATAAATAATTCGATACCATGGAGCTATGAGATTGCTCTGATGTTGGTTTAGGATTTATTTGTGCTATACTATATCCATACTTGCCTTCATAAATTACTATGCTGTTCACAAGTACATTTTACAATCTGTGGTTTTCAGAAATATAAATGTTATTTTATTTTATTATCATGGGGAAAAAGGCAGGTCAGACACTACTGTTACCATTGTAAGCATCCGTAAAGGCACCTTTTCATGTCAAGAATCAGGAGAGATCTGTTTATCTGTGGATACAAGGCCGGGACTATTTGTATTTATATCAGTTTTTATAACATTAGAATAACTAAAATATTGATATTGTTACTGGGGATGATCCCAAGTCTGGCAGATCAATGCTTTTGAGAATTCCTTTGCTGTCTGCAGCCTGGTATTTCTGACTATTTTACTTGCAAGGTGTAAGATAGTAAAGCTGCTTACACTTTCTAATTTGCCAGAAGTTACTTAGCCAAGAGAACTGTCAAAATCACTGTTAAAATAAAGAAAACTGCCTTTGAATTAGGACAGCAAGGAAAGCAAATGCTGATGTAGCTTTCAAAATAGTGAACGTGAAAAGTATGAGATGCAACAGCAAGAAAATGAGTTAAATGGAGTGTTGGTGGTGACTGAAAGCTTTTTAAAAGAACTCCCAGAGAAGGACTGGAAAACTCCCAGAAAAGGCATAGGATTCACATCTGGAAAAAAAGGGAAAAGTCTTTTTCTGTGTGTCATGCATATACATATAGAAAAGGATGAAACAATGAATTTCAGCCTGAATTGCAGCAAATTTTCTGACAATACTAAATCGGGGGAGAGGCTGACAATGCAAACACCAATACTGCACTCAGGTAGATCTTCATAATTTTGAGGCCAACATCACAAAGTTCAACGAGTACCTAGCTCTGCCCTGGGGTAAAATAACCCTATGCATCAGCTCAGAAGGGGAACTGACTGGCTGAGTAGCAGCCTGCTAAAATAAAAAAAAAAAAAAAAAACCTGGGGATTACTGTGGATGCCAAGCTGAACGAGAGCTAGCAGTGTGCTCTCATCATGAACAAAGCAAAATGCATACTGGGCTACATTAGGAGGTACAGGGACAGCAGACTGAGGGAAGCTGGTATCCCCTTGTACCCATCACTTGGGAGGCCGCGCTTGGATTAATGTGTCGTCTTCTGAGCTTCCCAGTTCAAGAGGGATGTTGAGAAGCTGAAGTCTAGTGGAGCCATTAGCTGGGTCTAATGGAGGGCTACCGAGATGGTCAGGGGCTGAAAGTACATGGCATATGAAGAAGCAGCTGAGGGAGCTGAACTTGTTTAGTCTAGTTAAGAGGATGCTAAGGACACACACTCTAATAGCAGCCTGCAACTACTTTAAGGGTGTTTGCTGTTAAAGCAGGCAGAGCCAAAACTTTGGCAATGGCCACAATTTGCAGCTTGGAAGATTCAGTCTGGTCAGGAGGAAAAACTTTTTCATGAGGAGGGTGGTGTAGCACTGGAACTGGTTACCTAGGGAGGAGGTGGAAATCTCCACCTTGGAGGTTTTCAAGACTAAGTGAGACAAAGCCAGGGCTGGCCTGACCTAGTGTTGGTAGCCACCCTGCTTAGAAAGGGAAGTTGGACTAGACACTTCCAGAGCTCCCTTCCAACCAGTGCTCCTAAGATCCTTTGAAATAAATTAAGTATTCCTAATTATTATCCACAAAAGTCATTAGAAAACACATTTTTTTTTGCTAACCACGTCAGTTTACTGTGTCAAAATAAACCCTAAAGAACGTGATTCTACATTCTAAACGTATCCAAGATTCAGATTTATTTCCATTACTATTTTGAGCATGCATTACAGAAGATTATGACCATTATTTAGATGAGTAAATCAATGCTTTTAAACTTCCATTTTTGACTATTCTGGCTTTTCATATTATAGTAATTTAAAAGACTGCTAGAAACGTGTCATATTATAGTGGTCATATAGAGCTATTACTGCCCATATAACAAACTCAGTGGGGACTGGGAAAGAGAAGAATGTAAATTATCCCTGAAGCTTTTTCTCTCAGTTCTATGCATATTTACCCTTAGTTTTGTTAAGCTGTATTACTTTCATATAATTTTTTTTGCTTCTAAAAATTCTTTTTATTCATAATTATAAAAATGTTGTCCAAACGACTCCGGGGTAGTACCTTAGTACCCATGATTGACAATATATTCAGGAAACTGCAGTGCAACTTTGAAACAACAGCTTAGGACAAGAAGGGAAGAATACTACCCTTTTTAATTGAATCTGCAGAATTCAGAGTGATCAGTTGAAATGTAGTCAGGACAGTGCCATTTCTATTGACAAAAGAAACTAGGATCTGAATTTTGCGTATTTAAAAAGAATATGTCAGATTCTGATTATGTTCATGCTAGCTAATCTTAGAGACTGCCTAGTGATCTTAATTTATATTTATACCAATGCTCCAGAATTAAAAATTCATTCAAGCATTTGAAGCAATACAGTGCCTCCTAGCATGATACCTGACCCTGATTCAGTTTTCAGAGCAAAAGCCTACGGGTAAACTAGTAGTATAGTTTCCTGAAATATAAATTGATATCACTTTATCTTTAATTCTTAGTTAATGCAGAATATCATGGAGAAAATTTAAATTAATCGTAATCTCTCTGTTGAGTTCATTTTTACACTGTAATAATTCAGAAATAAAATTCATACTCAGGCACTTATGATTCTCGGTAATGCAGGGATGAAAATCACATAACCCATTATTTTAGCAGCAGTTTTCTTCTAGTTCAAAATCACAAACCTTTTTTTATATAATTTTACTTTGTACAATATTGGCAAAAATATTGCCTTAGCAAGAATTTTTTTCTCACTTTTCATATTGCCATTAATTTTGAGAACCAAACGGTAAATGGAACAATTTATTTAGTATCTTATTTCTGGAGAAGAACAAGTTTTTGGTGTAGACAAGAGATATTGCCCAGTGGTCAGAAATAATAATCTCCTTTATAAAATAGTCTTGTTTCTCCTGCTTGTTACTATCTTTAAGACCTTCTCGTGGTAGGAATGTCATGACATCTATTTTCTATCTGCTGTTAGTCAACTGGCAATTCTGTTTAAAGTTTCTTTCTGCGCATTGAGTCATATTTCTACCCAAGTTATAAAACAATGATTTATATATGAAGCATAATGGCCCTGTGATAACCTCTCAGTTATAAATGTCTTAAATGAAGAGTGCTGACTATCTGATTCCTTCAGGACACTGATACTAGCATTGATAATTAAGTGTATCCGCTTAATAAGAGTTGACTTCACAGCCTAACAGCCCTTTTATAAAGAATTGTTAAAAAAATGCTGTGATATTCCTTATTGTGAGAAAAATCACAAGACTTTTATCTTGAAGTTTCCCATTATACACTCTATAGGGATGCATTTACTTCCCTAGAGGATGATTTGTATTTCATCCAGAGATCCTCCACAAGCACGTGAACACCTCTGTAGAAGCTGTTAGCATTCATTGTAATACAGAGATAGCTGCATGGAGTTGTTCGTCAGAATTCCGAAGTAATATAACTTGTTAGCGTGACAATGTTTCCGAGCTAATGGATCTTAATTAGCTCAGGTGTAGCACCGTGTTTATTTAGCTCTATATCTCTAGTTTCAGAGAGAGATTGGTCGGTGCTCAGGCGGTTCTGCACTGCGATTGTGTGGTGTAGACATGCATAGAGATCTTCCATACAAATCCTCCCTCCATTCTCCATCCTCCTCTTTTAGAAATATTTACTTTGCAATTAAGTTCCCGATATTACTTATGAAGGAGAAATTCCTAATGTGGAGAGAGCCTATGAGACCATTGGACAGGTGAAAGTTTTTTTGTTGTAGACTTGAGGTACTGGACTAAGATCAGAACCAAAATTTATTCACAGTGTCATAGTATGATAGGATAATTCAGTTTAGATGGGGCCTCAGGAGGTCCCTAGTCTAACCTCCTGCTCAAACCAGAGTCATCTCTGAGGTCAGACTAGGTTACTCTGGGCTTTATCCAGTCTCGTCTTGAAGTGTTGAAGAACTGAGATTGCATTACACTTCTGGGCAAACTGTTCTGATGCTAGACTGTTGTCATGGTGAAAAAGCTTTCCCTTATATCCAGTCTGACCCTCTCTTGTTTCAATTTATGTCCTTTGTCTCTCATGCTCCCACCATGCACCAGTCTGAAGATCCTGGCTCCATCTTCCTGATGGCCTTCTTATGGGTATTGGAAGGCTGCTATCAGGTCCCCCAAAAGGGCCAAAAGGCCCTTCTCCAGGCTGAATAAGCCCATTTCTCTCAGCCGCTTCTCATGGGGCATGTGCTACAACACCCTAAACAACTTGGCAACCATCTCCTGAACTCGTTCCAATTTATCAGTGGTCTTTCTTGTATAAGGGGGTGTGTGTGCAAAACTGGATACAGTATTCTAGATGAGGTCTAACAAGTGCTGGATGCAATACTGTAATCGCCTCTTCTCTTTAATGTATCCAAAATATTCTTATGCTTTTGAATGACATAACATTTTTTTTAGCAGCGGTCATATTAAATTGGAAATGCCTAGTTTTTCTTAGTGTGATTAGATCATATTTCTAACTAAGTTAAGGAATGATGACAGAATTATATAGGCAAACAGGAAACAGGAAAGTTGTACTGATTTTCTTAGATAATTTCCATGGAGAAGCTACAGAAAATATGTTGGTCCCTAAAATATATGGCATCCTGCCAGGTGACCAGAACTTTCCCATTCCAATTCTACCCTTAAATCTGCGCTGACTGCTCACCAGGAGTATGGAGGTGGGAAGAAGAGACAGTGCTATGGTGGCAAATAATGGATCTTTTAATGCAGTAGATCCATGTGTAGGCTTTCTGTTATACGGATGACTTCCCACAAAGAGCCAGTTCATTTTTTACAGTACCTCATTATTCACTTGAATTAAAGATATAACTCTTACAACTCTGTATCTATCAGTTAAGTATATTTAAGATGTTTTGTTTGAAAGAAATGCAAGAGAAATCAACAACACTAACTGTGAAGCAGGATATATCATAAAGTGAAGAGCTGCCATGATAATGGCTACCTTCTTAGAAATATAATTTGATAGTATCCTATAGTGTTGCCAGAGAGATAAAGGAGTGACAGATTTATAAGGAAAAGAAAGCATCACATTGCACTTAGAAAGTCAACATACTTTAAAAAGTAGCCTATGTAGTGGTATGAGTAGTATTATTTAGTGCTTAAATCTCTCTCCAGTGGAATTCGATGGCAAAAAAGAAGTAAAAATGTTAATGGTACAGGTTCATTCCAGTTTACAAATAAGGCTGAAGATGTAATTGGAAGATTGGATTTACTGGAAGATGCAATCCATATTTTCCACAAAACATGAGAAAATTTTTATTATGTCAATTATCTTGCTGTTATTTTTTCCCTCATTTTCTTTAACCACATATTTGGTTTTTAGTTTTCTTTTTCTTAAGCCTTTGTATAGATTGTTATCTTTAATATTCTTTTTGAGATAGTAAATTATTGAATTTATCAACAAGTGAGGGTTAGAAATGCTTCCGTTAGCATGAAAAGGTTGAGAAAAGAGTAAGTCTGATTAAAAAATATAACTCTTTACATTGCAAACAGTGGAACAAAAAAAATTCCCAAATCAGTATACTAAACAAGTTCAGTAAACTTGAAAACTACCATATTGGGATGACTACATATTGGAATGATGTTCTATAAAGGCTGTGTGCCCAGTTCAACCTAAGAATGATGGAATGAAGTACGATGTTAAGCAATATACTGTTTTTACATTACGTGTGTGCACAATACCGTGAAAATACCTTGTTTGCTACTCTAATGAAGCTGTAGTACAATATGTGCTGGATTTTCTTTGTAGCTTTTCTTGTTTGAGTTTTTTTTTAGAGGTTTTCCTGCAGTTACTCAAAGTAAATTTAAAAGTAGGGAGTCCACAGGTGTCTGACTCAGCTCTGTAAGGTTTAGATTTTGCCTTTGGTATCTTCTAAATCTTCAGCCTTTTTCAGAGTTCTGCTAAGTCATGCATGCTATACAGTCCCGTGAGCCAATACTGCTGGTGCAGGCACTCCATAGATCAGCATAGCTTTCTGAAAGCTGGCCCTTATCACACAGCTCAGAATGCTAGCCTGATGAACAGGTGGAAGAAGATGTTTTCTTTCCTAGTTCAGTGGAGTTTTGGTGGTAGAAAGATGGAATGAATTTGTGCTCCAGCATCCTGTTGCAAGACATTTTGGAAGGAAAAAGAGGCAGTAACAGCTCAGGCTGACTTTTGCAGGTACACAGTGGTCTGAGAGACTGAAGTCCAGGATAGAGGAACTGCTTGAGTTCCTAGGCCTTGTGAGTATGCTTCATACTTATTATGAATGTAAGCCACGATGTCAAGGGAAGGAGATACCTGGCTTGTGTTGAGCTGATGAGCCGGGGGAGGTGGGTTAAATGATTTGTTTCTGGTTGAGTTCATTGTTGTCAAGATAACTCTCTTCATTGCTCATAATTAGATATAAAAATGTCATGGTTTCTGCTACAGAAACATTGGATAGATAACCTCGATGATTAGGTTATCAAGGTGTCAGAGTGTTTCAACTGCTGAGCACTTGAGCCAAGAATGACCAGTGGTGTGTCCTATGTCTGAAGGACTACAGTGAGGCAGGAGAAAATGGCTCTGACCTTTATTGACACTAGCTGATTCTTGGTTTTTCTTATACAGTGGAAGACAGCTGCTGCATTACTGTGATAGAAGTTTGATTAGGGTATAGATTAGGGAACCAAAAGCACTGCTGAAGATGGCTATCCAGAAAAGTCATAGACCTTGGGTAGGAGAGAGCACAGCAAACTGGAATAGTCAAAGAACACACAGGCAAAAGCGAAACTGACAGGTACAATCCTTAGTCTCACTAACCTATGGGTAGTCTATGATTATACTAGTTCTTTCATGTCTGTATTGCCAGTGACTCCTATCCTCTTCTCTGTTGGGAGCTGCTTGTGGTAATGTGTTCCTTGTATCAAAACTAACAGTCATACAGCTAGAAAGGGAGTCAAATGAAGGAACTCATTCGGCTGAATGCTAAATTAAAAGGAAAGATTTGCTGTTAACTGGATCAGTTCTTCTCTGTATAGCCACACAAATCCTTTTACTGGCATAAAGAAGGTGAAAACAAGAAGTTGGGATGCAGAAAAGTGCAGGATTTTCTAATTCGGAGGGAGCAGATTTAAATTGGATTAAAGTTCTCATGGCCTAAATGATGCGATCTGCCTCCCAAAGAAGGACACCATAGTACATTGCCTTAAGCTGAAGCTGCAGGGTTAGTATCCAGGGAAACTCTAATGATCTTACTGGCAGAATGAAGAATTTCCTCTTAACTAGCTAACATAACAAATGTACTGATAGCAGTCCAGATGTTATTTGAACATTACCAGATAGCTTCATTTTCATGTTTTTATAGGTAATACCATTATCTATGAAATGCGGAGGTACTGTGACTGAGATGGTTTTGATGATACTGACCAGAACTAAGAACAGCTGTGTTTAAAGGAGGATAGGTATGGAACGATCGTTCCATAGATCAGCAGCGATACTGTGAAAGCTGCCTTTGCCCTTAAAGTCTCAACTGTCACTAAGAGGAATAATGTGGAAGAATTGGCTTTTCCAATTCCACAGACCCCTGGCTGGGTAAAGAAATGTCATAAATTCCTGCTCCAGGCTCTTATTACAAATTCTTTTGGAAAATAGAGAAGATGGTATGCTTGTTGTTGCTGCGCAGATTGGGTAAAACAAAGCTCTATGCAGAGAACAAGCCCAAAGAGATGTTTGTCTCTAGTCACTGTCATAGGTGACCTTGATATGGTAATCTAGCACCGGCCTACATATGAGGTTTTTCGGAACTAGAAGTGTCCTAAATACAGAAGGCAGAAGAGTGCTGGAGTTCTTTGCTTCTGATCGTGCCATTGTGGTCAATAAAGCTGTGTTTTCCTTCTTTTTTGGTTTGAATTCTCAATTAGCCCTGATTTTTTTAAAAAACTTACAAAGATAATTTCTTGACCCAAAGTAGAGAGTGAATTTGCAGTTTACTGCTAGTAGGAAGAATCTCCTTTATAGTCATAAATGAGAACATATATTGAAGGAAATGAGTAAGATGCCTGAATATGTGTGAATATGCCTTTTTATGTGAATGTAGATGTCTATATGTGAGTGAGATGTCTAGTCAGTGGAGGCTTTATCAATACAGATAGTGGAGACTAGACAGCTACTCGACAGTTATTTGTTTGGCCAAATGCAGGTATGTATTCAATGGTGAGCTGAATACCTCTTTAGATTCGATTGACTGTAATGACTAGACCGACTTTATGTATAGTGGCAGTTTAGATGCCTAGTTCATAAGCAGACATTCGATTTAGGTATCTTAATCTGCACATGAAATCCTTATCTCAAAGGATAAGTTGAGATTTAAAGTTGCCTTCATTACTGTTGTACCATGTACTGTTGGGAATGCTTCATTCTCCTTTGCAAATGCTGCATTTTGTAACAAGCTTCCAATACAACACCACAGTTTCTCCATGATAAAACATTCTTCTGCTTGCTGAGGTTTTACGACTTAAAGCTCACAACCTTTTGGCATTGTTGAGTGTCCATAACAGTATGTGTATCCATGGTAACTACAAGAGAGAAAGTATGAGTGCATAATCCTTCTTAAGTAATACAATGTTATGTTTTTCTTGGTAGACAAAGAGATGCTAGCTATTTATAAGTATATTAAACAGCTTGTGCATATTCAGAGTTGCACATATACTCCTTACCAGAAAAATGGAGGTCGTTTTAGTAAAATTTTAATGTGTGCTAATAGTTCACGAATATATAGAAAAATGAACACAAAATGATTTCTGGAGCTCCTGTTTTGAATTAAGGTGGGCAAGCTAACTTCAGACTGGTCATTTTAGTTAAATCTCCTTTCTCTTAATCTTACAGTTTAAAAGAAAAGTCATAACTAAACATGTCAGTCTTGTTGCTTACCAGAGAAAGGGCTAAATTATTCTCTGCTTAATTAGAACAGAATTTACACCATTTTAATGTGCTATGCTCCTGTATAAGTGATGGCCAAAAAATGTTCATATAAATGTTTTCATACGGTGCATATGATTTCAAGGGTCAGTATGATATGACCATACTGATAAGTACATTTTTTCTTGTTTTCTTCTTTTCTTAATTAAGTTAGTAAAAATAACAATACTTTAGATATGGTTAATTTAAAAAATTTTAATTTAAAAATAAAAATATTTGCACACCATTTTTGTTTTATACTTTCCAACTTTCAGCCTGTGAATCTTGGGGAGACCTGCAGGAACTGCAAAACTGTTGTCTTATTGACAAAAAGCAGAAAAAATTGCACACAGGCACAAGTAAAAGTGCTGAAGCTTAAGTGAAATAAGTCTTAATGCATAATCCTTCAAGCATTTAGGATCTATACAGGTATGAATGTGGATGGAAAATAGGTGTACCTGAAGAGACATAGACTTGAAAAACAAAAGCTATTTTGCTGTAAAAGAGGGAAGAAAAAAACCCCAATTTTATACATATGGAAAATGGTTTCTAAATGGAATATCTTCTTCTAGTTTTCCACGAGTATTCAACTGCTTTTTAATGGGACATACAAACTGAAGAAGGAATGCAAGCATATGTTCTGATCCCACAGCAGTTTTTTCTCTGACTGCTGGCCCACAGAAATTTGGCATCCCAGAAATTTGGCTTCCCAGCCATGAAAGTAATTCATTGAGTGGAAATCTGTTTGTTTTCCCCCCCAACCGTGAGATATTAAATTTGGTTTTGATGTCCTTCACAATGACAGGGACTGATTATGCGTAGCACAGTTTCTATTTAAAGAAATAAGTTCGGGGAGTCCTCAAGTTCAAGATCTCAGAAGATTATACACTAATATTCCAAGGCAGAATCAACTATAACTTTTGCTATTCTTGATATTTATTTCTCTAATCTATGCTTAAAAACCTGAAATAAATTCCCAAGTTAATCACTTCCAATGAGTCAGTATCTTTTATCATTTAGTTTTTCTTATAATATCTAAGCCAAATTATCCAGGCTGCATGTATTGTCCTGGTCCTGGATAAATTCATAACATGTAGTCATGGAACTAGAACTATCTAGTCTGGTGAGGTTTCTTTTGGCAGCAATTTTTCTTCAACAGGAGAAAGATCTAACATACTAAGTAAATTTTGTCCTGGATCCCGAGCTAATCACTTTGCTCTCATTTTAAGTGTCTTCCTGGATTCTTCACAGTTTCGTTGTGTGAGATTAGCTGGTTCGGTAATAGTGATAATAAAGATATTTATAACAACACTGACTGAAGTTTAAAGCTAAAACTCTGACTTAGTAATACCCTTAAGCCTTTATATTTTAACAGTGCTACATGCAATATACTTGAATACTCATGGGACCTTTGTATAGTTCTTCCAGAGGGCTGCATGGGATGGAAAGATCACCCACTTCTGATAGAAGTAAACTGAATTCTTTAAGAAAACATGCGTGGATCTGGAATTCTTTGCATAGGAGGAAGGGAACTGGATATAATTCACATAGCATCCTGCAACAAACACTGTGAAGAACTGGTTTGAAATTATGCATTGTACCACTACAGTGGTATCCAAAAGTATCCAAAGCAGCCAGTGGACTTTTTTAGGGGCGTCTGGCTCCTGGAACAGAAATAAATTATGGAAAATATGGATATTTTCAGTGACAGGAACACAGGATGAAGGAAGAGGCCTTAGAAATAAAGGGCATGTCCATATCTAGAGAGCGTAACCTATTATGAAATTCCTAAAATCTATCCAGAGATAAAGGAATTGTGGATATTGGGTGCTGAATCCATCTACGCTGAAAGTTGCTACAGATTCCATTTTGCCAGGAGAATAATCAATGGAAATGCCATTCAGACATCTCAGTTTATTCTTCTCTGGACTTTTCCTGTTGATCTACTGGGTGGAGGGTTGTGGGGGAAGAAGAGGCAAAAAGGGGGAATAAGTTTCCAGTTACAGGGCCATAAAATTCAGACTGGTTGATTTGTAAACCCCTTCTGGAGGAAAGCTCACATCATTTAAGCTATGATAGTCTGGGAATTTCATTTGAGCAGTAATTGTTTTTTCCCATCCTATTTGAGATCTGTGGAAGTAGTTAAGTGATACCCCTCACAAGAAGACTCCATGCAAGACTTTCCTCATGGTGCATGGTAAACTTTTGAACTTACTTCCTTTGTTGATCAGCCACAATAGTATTTGTTAACCTTACAGGGATGGCACAAAGCCCTTATTTTCCCTGTGGGCATTTTAAAAGGTGGTGGGAAAAAAGAATCTAAAATAAATATTAAATATTTCTTAATTGTGTCATTGTATTATGCACAATTTTTCACAGATAATTTTAGTGAGTGAAGTAAGTATACGTACTGTGTCACAGAGGATGTATGATTTAACTGTAATAATAAGATTTTTATTTGGGGTTTTTACTCTGAGGACAGCTAAGAAAAATCTCAGAGCTTCCCAAAACCACTCTTTCCAAAGAAACCACAGTGTTACAGAGCCCTTTCATCATCCAGCATACGGTAGCGGAGAACACAAAAATATACACTGTACTACTTTAAATTAATTCATATTTGCAGGAGACACAGTCTGTGTGAGTATATGCAATTATGAAATGTAACTTTTTTCCCTCTGACTTTTTTAGCTGCCTCACCCCTTTTATTTGAACACATACATATGGTGTGTGAGAGTGAGCAAGCTCTCTGTAAATGTTTGGAAGGAGCATCTGTCAGACAATAAAGCTTACAAGAAAACATGCTTCTCATTTAAAGCGTATTCACTAGAACTATTTCAGTGCTGGAATCAGTTCATTTGTATAGCTTAGAGGCATTAATAAGAACAGAAAACTGTACGGTCACCAGAAAACTCGAATGTTAGTAAGAATTTAAAGTATTTTTTAAAGCATTTTGCCTATTCGGCATCACAGTCTTCTGATAGGAACCTGAACCAGTTGACATACAGGAAACCTCTGATAGCCCATCCAAAAAGATTGCAAGCAAGAAGATGGCATGCTTTGTGCAAACCTGGAAAGTCTAAAGATTACAATAATTGTTGGACCAAAGGGACCCTCTTCAGGCATAAATAGCAAGACTCCTACTGTCTTCTCTCGCAGACCAGCTCAGCTGCCAGCAAAAGCAGGTGCTCTCCCCCTACCAGTGCTCCAGAGGAAATATTTAGTGAGTATTTACAGCTTTTTAAACAAATTTATATATTATTAGCATTGCAGTTACATTTGTATAGTTTTCTCAAAGGACAAAAGCATTTTAAAGTAACTTTTTTAGGCTGCTATTTTAAACAATTGCTTGAGTTCAAGAGTCTGATGCAATTACTATATTAATTTAAAAACAAAATTTGCACAGCCTATGACAGTAGCTTTTTAAAAATATTATTTTTAAGAAATGTTTAAGTTTAACAATCTGAAGCAATTATAATGTATTTTTAAATGCATAAGTTATGACAGCTAAGTAATTTATATAAATTTGAAATGCATTTGACTTTAAATGTTATTCCATAAAACAGCCTTTTCAGAACACAAATTTAAAATAAATCATTTCTTTTGGCAAAGTAACCTGCAATTTAATCTTTAGAAGAATAAATATACCACTAATGTTTTCCACAGAAACAGTTGCTACTCTAATTAATTCAAGATGTGACTCTAATAAGATTTCAAAAGAAAATCAGAAACAGATTTTCTCAGAGGTAGTACTATGAACAAGGTTATGATATTTTTATTTTCATTAAAAACACTTGTCCTAGGTAGAGTTACAGATTTGTTGCATATAGCATGGAAATATCAAATCTGGAAGCATTATAATAATGTTTTTAGAAGCATAATGATTTTTAGTGTCTTGGATATGTGCTTTCTTTTTGTTATAACTTATCCTAGGTTACATTTTATTAGGTAGCCGTTATTCAGTTTTGAGTTTAGGGTGACTAATATGGCTAACAATCTTTTTTTCTTTTCATGTGGAAGGGAATGGAAAACCTGATGTTTGTCTACTGCTCCTGTAAAGTTACCTGGACATTGCTTATAACAATTCTAGGTTATGCCAGCAGCTTGCCTGTGGGTGATGATTCTATTTGCACAGCAGAAGAACTTGCTAAGTACAGCATAATCTTTACAGGGAAATGGAGTCAGACTGCTTTCCCTAAGCAGTATCCACTTTATAGGCCCCCAGCACAGTGGTCATCAATGCTAGGTAAGTGAAGTACGTACAGTTTTAAGAAGAGACAAATCTCTTGACTACTCTGATCCTTTTTTCTTTTTAATATTCAATTTTAAGCCAATTAATGCAAAAAAAGGAAAGAAAGAAAATAGCCAGAGATACTAGGAGCAAAATGCAGAAATTGCAGTATCTGCAATGCTTTTCAAAATCTACAACTGTTTTCAATTGACTTCTGTTTTCAATTGGCTACAGCTGAAATAAGCAGTGATAAATTGAATGTTTTAGTGTCCACTCATTTTTATACGCAATTTTTTTTAACCTCAGAAATAAAACAGAGAAGTTGAAGAAAAAAGGACAATCTAAAACAGACTTTTATGTCATGCAATGTATTCACTCAAATAGGTGTTACTCATAGTTCTGACTACAGCATGTGGAAAAAAAATGAATATGCCAGCAATGGTGTTCGTGATTTTGCTGAAAAGGGTGAAGCATGGGTATTAATGAAGGAAATAGAAGAAGCTGGAGAGAAAATTCAAAGTGTACATGGAATCTTCTCTGCTCCTGCCATTTCCAGTGGTACAGGACAAACTTCCACTGAACTAGAAGTGCATTCAAGACATCCTTTAGTAAGTAATTAACATATTGATTTTAAAGCTTTATTTCATATCACTAGCAGACAAAATTAAATATTGGAATTCTCACTGGTAAGAACAGTATAATGCAACTATGTTACCAAAAAAAAAAGTCTGCCAAAATGCAAGGAGCTCTGTACAGTTTTTATAAAGTAGGAAAGATAGCATTCCTCTTAAATTCTAAAATAAAATTATTACAAATATGACCGGAACATTTCAAAATAAGTGATGAAATCCTGATGGATTATCCTGTTTCATTAGGTTTCATTTGTTGTTCGAATTGTGCCAAGCCCCGACTGGTTTGTGGGTATTGACAGCCTAAATCTCTGTAAAGGAGACCACTGGATGGAAGAATTATCGATAGATCTGTTTCCATATGATGCTGGAACTGACAGTGGTTTCACGTTTTCCTCCCCAAATTTTGCCACTATTCCACAGGACACAGTAAAAGAGGTAGGTGCATGTGCATGGTTTATCACATCACACTATACACTTTAAGCCTTCCCTTTAAGAAATTAGCTATTTTATAATTACACATTAGACTCTCTTTCTTGCAAAATCAATTTTAGTATTTGGGAGTGCTAATGCTAGATAATGATTTGCTACATAGCTGATAACTCTACTGCTTTTATTTATTTTCTATATTTTTCAAATTCATTTAGGTAAATTTAAATGGATCATGAAAATTCGGCCTACATTTAAAAACAATTAACATAAACTATGAGTATTTTGAGATGATTTTTAATGGCTCTTAAAGCAATAAGAAAATCAAAATATTCACAAAAATCCTATCAGGACTAAATACGTAAATACATGGGAAATCTCATAGAAAAGTAGAGAGTAGAGATTTGTTGTACGTACTGATGTGGGGTGAGAGTTTTCAGTAAAAAAAATTGCTGAAACCTGAAACTTAGATTTGAGGGAAGGGAGCCAAGGGAAAGCAGAGGAGAACTTTTTGCTGCTATAGCAGTGCCCCACTTTCAATCTCTTTTTCTCACTCTATGGTCTGTATTCCTCATACTTTGCTTTTGTCATTTAAAAGTGGTAGGAAACAGAGCATCTTGACTCAAAGGGTTTTAGTACTATAAGCATTCAGACAATGCTTTCTCATGTTTAAAGTCAGCTTTTCTATAGCCACATGCTATATTAATGAGTAATGAGAAAAAACGGAGAAACTGAAACCAACTACATTTGACCTTCTATATCCGTATGACAGCTGCTTTAGCATAGCTAATAGTATCATTTAATACTCTTGTAAATTCTAGCATTTTCCACCTCGTAATAATATCCACTTTTCAAACCATTTCATACATTACTCTGAGTTTTCAATAGCTCCCACTTCAGTCCTCCATCCAAAGGTTGGCACAATTCATTGTGCCCAGTTCCCAAAGTATTTTGCACAAAGGATTTGGAATTATCTGCAGTAGTTTTATCAGCTGGGGTTCATAGAGACTGGTAGACTGGTGCATTTTACTTGCCAAGAAGTATGACATAATGTGTAAACGTGATGTTAATTTTTTTTTATTAACATGATGATATAATTTCTTCAAGGTTCCTTTTTTCATTCACAGATCACTTGCTCCTCTCCAAGCCACCCAGCAAACTCATTTTATTATCCCAAACTCAAAATTTTGCCACCTATTGCCCAAGTAACAATGGTGAAATTAAAGAAAAACCAGCTGGGTCTTCCTGTCCCTCATCTTAATCTGCCAGCTAAAAGCAATGAAATAGTAGACTCTCTCTCAGGTAAGCGATTAGTACTTTGATATGCCCAACTCTGTTATTTACAGTAGTAGACCCTATCTCAGGTAAGTGATCTGTACTTTGATATACCCAATTCTGTCTTTAGCATTCATTCAGAAAATATGTGGAAATCTGGTAGGTGATGTCGATGAAACAGTTGGTTAGACAGAATATTTTATCAGCATAGAAATAATTTCCAGATTCATATATGGGAAAGAAAACAAGTCAGTTGACATAGAAGAGAGTATCTGAAAGAAACAATAAGGAATGAATTTCATATGTAGGGCTAGGGTCCAAAGGTTAGGGTTAGATCCACAATGAGGGTTATTCAAGTCTTAGTATCAGTTTAGATCTGCGATTTTTATGAGAAATAAACAATACTTGATCAGAATCAGAGTTCCTCAGATTCTTTGCGAATTTTGAAGCAAATACTGCTCCATGGATTTTTGCCATGTCTCGTTCTGGGTTAGAGGGTTTGATGAAATAAGAGTTGAAATAAATCAGTTAATTGACTTTGACATATTTATGATAGCAACAGACATCCCCACATAAAAAAAAAAAAAATTGTTCTCTTTTTCCTTATAAAGCTAGCAAATAACGTTTTTTAGGTAGGAAGATGTACAAACTAGTAACTCAAGTCAATCTTAAGTGTAATTTTCAAATCTCCACATCAACAACTACTACTTTTGCTCTGAGGGAAAGAGAACAGATGGATGATGTCTATCTGGATATTCTCTTTACACTAGCCTAGTGTTTTTTTTATAAAGCAAATGTAAATGTAAGAGAAAGGGTTAAGAATAAGAAGAATGAAATCCCAAATCCTGTGTGAGAGAGCAGTTGGCTAAATCCCCAGTGTATTCCTGGAATGGCTGCCATATTCCAAGAAGAGCTTCCCCAGAAATAAGATTGCATGGCTATAGCTCTGTGCTAAAGTCACTTCACAATTAGTAAAATAAAGCTCCTTCTCTACACAGACTATACATGATTTATACATTAATTTATACAATAATATTGTGGCATTTTAATGTATTTCTATTAGTAAACAAGACTTATCTTCAAAGTGAATGCTACAAATTCATTTCCAGTCATAAGCCTTTCCCACAACATTTGAAAGAAACATTTGGCCCTGTTTAGGATATAAAGTTAACGCAATGCATTTAATTTATGATATTTCAAAAACCATTCCTAATCATGCATCCCCACTTTACTGTGTGTTAACCAGTAAATTAGTCTATTCAAAAACTTATTCCGGAGGTAAAAGGACAGATTCAGTTACCAGAGATCAAATCATGTCCCTCATTCTCACCAGAAGCATGAGAACCAATGACTACAATAGAAGCGGTTAGTTCCATTTTAAGAGGAAGCGTAGCGACAGAAATTTATACCAGAAGTCACACATTGAGTACTCCATTTAGAGCTGGGTTTGTGCACAGCTATTTTATCCCCAAAAGCTGTAATGAACAGTATTGAAGCAACTTCCTCTGACAAGCAATATTGTTATTTAACCTGCTAAGGAATAAGCATCTGTATTTTTACGAGAGATATTTACAATAGAAGTATATATTATATAAAGTACTTTAGAGTTTCTGACTTGTTTGGTTGCAGTAAATTAAAAGTACATTAAAAACCCTTTCAGTATTAAAAAGTTTGTTGGTGATGAGAACTGCAGTGTACATGTCAAAAAATAGCAAGATATAATGATAAAAAATAGAAATTTTCTTTACTTGTGAAGCGAACTGGAACAAGAGTTAAATGCAATTTGATATGAGCAACTATAGGAACAATATCTATCTAGGAAGAAATCCAAGTTTATATGAATAAACCAGATAAAAGCTTTACTTCTGATGTTCTTAGTAAGCCATGCAATGAATTATTGCAAATGAATTATTGCATTGACAGTAAATGTTTTTCAATGCAGTTATTTGAATGCAATCATTTCAAACACAGGTTTCTTTGATGTGAATTTTACAATTTCAATTCAATAAATAATATCTACTCACTGATTTAGTGTCTCAAGGATTCTGTAGACTGCAATAATAATAACACCAATATCCATGAGTTCAGGAGCCAAAAACAGACATTTTATTTATTAGACAACATATGAATTTTATTAATATCACACCTATTTTTGTATAAGAAAGGACACTATTTGATCATCATTCCTTAATGCTTTGCCAACTATGTATTTGCCTTTAGCATAAATTTCTGTAAAGTTATCTTTTTATTGTGTATATTGCAGAAACACCACTGGACTGTGAGGTTTCACAATGGTCTTCATGGGGTCTCTGTAGAGGTTCTTGTGGAAAAACAGGGTCCAAGATCAGAACTCGCTTTGTACTTCTTCAGCCTGCCAATAATGGAACTCCCTGTCCAAATCTGGATGAAGAAACAGGATGTGAACCAGATAATTGTGTCTGAAATAAAGAATAAATAATAATTTAGATAATTTAAAAGTAGGATAAGTTTAAATAAATTTAAAATACTTGTCAGTCAATGTTCCTTCTATTCAGGTATGCTGAACTATTTTACTGAAAAGGTGTATTAGACTGGTTTTTGTAAGTTGTTTTATCTCAAGATTTTGAGGGGGTTAAATTCCTAAGGTTTAGTATGACAACAGTACTCCATCATTTACAGACCAGAAAACCCAAATAAATCCTTGTTCTATATACTGTAAGTTCTTGGAGTACCCTCTAGTGGCAGAAAAGAAGACATTTGGAAAGATTGTCGTTCACACGTATCAACAAAGCTTTCAATCATAAAATCTAAGCTAATATGTTTATTAAATACTATAGTTTGTTGATTTAAAGCTATTTATACCTAGAAATTTAATTTTTTTCTCTAAATTATGTTTATTATAATTTATTGTCTTTCTATACATGTTTAACATGTGCATTACTTCAGAAACTACTTACATTACTCAGCATTACCAGATGTTTGCAGTATGGTTGTGACAATAATATAACGAAGGAAACATGTCATGAGTTTTGTGAATGCAAGCAAAGGTTTGTTCTTCTCAAATTTGAGCAAAATATCTACCATAAGGACACTTAGTCAGCAAAATTACAAGCAGAAATCAGAAGTTTGGATACTAGTAGGAAAACTCTAAACTTAAAGTGTTAGATGTGGTTTAAAAACTGACTCATGGTTGGTGTGAGTCCCTCATGGGACAACTGTCTCAAAAATAACTGTTAGAAAGTTAACACTGTTGACCACAACATAAATTATATCATTCTCTTTATATATGCAATAAATGTGTCCATGTTTGTTGCTACTTGTGTCATCATAATCTTTGTACAGAGAAAACTTACTGAGGTTTAAAAATCTGAAATTAAGGTGGTATACATGAATATAAGTAAACCTAATATGTCAGAAACAGCTCCAGACTGCAAGTTGTAATGCTCAAACAATCCATAGTTGTGAAAAGAAAGTATCACGTGACTTACAGTCTTGGCTACGAACTATGAAAAGAATTTAAAAATAAGAAAGTTAAGTAGAAAATACAGTCAGCCAACAAAGCTTTCAGTGTAGCATATTATAGTTTTACAAATACACAGTATAGATATTGAATGAGAGATCTTGGGCTGAGTAGGTTCATTTTGAAATATGTCAAATATGAAAGCTTTTTACGCACTTAAAAGGTACACAGCGTATTCTCTTAGGGTAGAAGCATTTAAACGGTTCTCTATATTTTTTTTTACAGGAGATAGATCTTGCAAAGTCCTAAAGAAATTCAAACTTTTATCAGCTTAGCCTAAGCTGGTCTTACAAACACTGACGAGCGTACAATTGTTAGACCTAAGTATAGGAAATTTTAGTAATTATTTCTACATGTCTTGCATTCTTCAGATTTCTGCAGTTGCCTGCTTTTCAGAGTTGTTTGATGTTTGACTTACTCTTTTTATATATCTATTTTTCTGCAGGTTCTCCTGTGTCCATTTTATCAGCTGATTATTTTTCATGTGTGCTTATTTTAGGGAAATAGTGTTATTTCTTTATCATTTCCATATACTGTGTTTAGTCAATTTCTCCACTTTTTACATTCTTTCTGTCTTCTTTTAATAGAATTTTTTCCTCATTTTATGTTTTCTTTTCTGTTAAACTTATTTACTATTTATTACAATCATCTCAGAAAACATAAGCATATATTGAAGTATAGATCTAAGCATTTGCTGATGGTAGGAACCAAATTCAGGTGCAAGCCTAAATTATGACTTAGGGGGGGAAAAAAAAAAACATACAAACTTTTGCTCAGCTGCAAACTATCCTTGGAAGAACCTTAAAGTTCTTTAAATTAGAGTTTTACTTCTTCCTATGTCCGGAATAGGTAAAGGTTTGGTTCCAAAGAAGAGCATCTTTGTTTGCAATTGCTTACAAGTCCAGAATGTAGGATCTCAGTCCTATAAGATATGAACTGATACCAGGGTATTCCCAGTATTAACTCAAACTGCTGAAGCCAAAAATTCCCCAAAGGACACTGAGAGAGAAGGAGTAAGAGGTGGAGGTAGGGTGGAAAAGGAAGTGAATATGCAAATGGCCAATACATTTCAGGAAACTCCAGTTGGTGATAAATAACTTCCTTGAAGGAAAAGTTTCTTATCTAGTCAGTTCCCTGTTTGCTGATCTGAGAGAAGAGCCCTTCCCTTATTTCCAGCCGTTTCCCCTTATATCCAGTGTTACAGATCGTTGGCAGACAAGATGCTACGGTCCTCGACGCATAAGATTTAAGGAAGGAAACAGGTAAATTAATTTCAGGGTTAAACTAATCTCAGAAAACACTTTGGGAAGAAACTTAGAATGGATCTGTAAAGATGCTTTTTTAGTAAGAATACTATGTAGGAAAAATCAGCTATATGGGCAGATACTGTTGCAGAAGACTGTGACAGAAGACACCTTTAAAAGTAAGAGTAGTGGCAAAAGTCACCACAGACTTGAACTGAGGTCTTACAAAAATTATGAATACCAAATTCAATTCCCATATTGTTAGAGGGTACCTGATTACTGAGAACAGATTGTCCAGGGCCTTAAAAGAAATTTAAGGATAGTTAGCTGTGACTACATCAAAACTCATCTGACAACTGAAGGTACGTCTACATTTGTGCTTTCCTATGGGCTGTGGCTTCCCTGCAGACATCCAGAGAAGGAGCTTAGTGTTTACTGATTGGGAAAAACTAGGATATTCTTTGTAGATAAATCAGGATACAAAAGGGACTGGTGTGACCTGTAACTAATAAGCACGAATGTTTGCAAGGATAAGAGTTAGCGTCAAAGGCTCCTGGCCTTTGACTGTCTCTTTATCAGTGTAGGTATATTATATTTTGCCCGAAGTGAGCTAATACTTGTACCAGAACTTCAGTGAAGATACTTCGTGTTGTGGAATGGACTGAATTGGAGATTGCTGTGAGCCTGGGCCAGCCATTTTTACTGAGATAACTGCATAGATAGCAGGTGCAATGAAGGCCAATAAACATGAATCAGTTCTTATTTTCAGATATGCAATAATCCAGTAAGAGCTACTATCCTGAAATTTTAGGTATTTAGGTCCCAGAAATTGAGGATGTGTCACTGTCCACCCTTCCTCCTTGATACAAGGAAAAGAAACGGTCTTGTAGTATGACAGAGCCAATTCTATGGCTACTAGCACTAGCAGAACTTCAGGTTCTCGGAAGGGCTGCTCAGAATTGCATAGGGAGAGGGATATGGTTTTATTTTACTAACATAAATGCAACTAAATAAAAACTGAGTTATTTTCTAAAACTTCACTAGATATAACATCCTGCCTAGTCAAAAGTTAAGTGCACAGTATTTAGAGTCAACTGACGAAAATATTTTCAAACCTTACAGTAGAGTTTGCTGAAGATATATAAACTAATCTCACAGAAAGGGAGTTATAAACTGCCATCAGTGAGAATTTTATCAGGTGATCCTGAGTTACAGTATCTGACTAATAAATTCATGGTTATAATACAATAATGCAAATGAGACATTTTATGAAAGACGGAAACAGAGAAGATGTTGAGCAGTAAGGGGAAAGGGCCAGTCATGATCCTTTGGTCTGCAGGTAGTGTTGAGGACACAACTTTTGCAGCTGAGCAAGTCACAGTCATAGAAAAGCAAAACGCAGAAGTAAATCCAACTACCTATCCATTTTTTCAAGTAACAGCTTCTAGAAGTCCACAAAGGAGATGGTTTTCCCAGTCTACAGCACTCTGTGTGTGTGTGCGTGTGTGAAGTACAGGCAGTTTATATCCTCCATCTTAAAGGGAAGATGAAAAAACTCTAAAGTGAACTGAGAGCTTCATCACAGACATGTTCAAGGACTACACTGAGCAATCTCATCTGAAAATGCCAGGTGCTGCTGAGAACGAGGCAGAGATGGAGAGAATCTCCATCAGATCAGATCGTAGAGAGACAGAAGTCTTATGGCAGGAGTGCAGTGAGCTTCTGAGTACAGCAATGATCCCAAAGGTGGGTCTTCCCTACTGGGAAATGATCATGTATCCTCTCACACTGAGGCCAGCTGCTCAGACACAGGTATCTCAGTTTAAAGAACAAGGAACAGTTGAGCTTTAACTACGTCAGTCATCACGCATATAGATTATTGACTTTGTGATACTAGAGGGCAATAGTAAAATCTCAATCATTGTTTGAACAATACTATAGCTTTCTTTAGAGAATTTGTTATATAGCGTCCAAGAAAAAGACATTCTAATGTAAAAAAAACTTATTTAGATAAAATGTTAATTGTATTTTTTTCTACTGTATCATATCACTTACTGTTTCAGATTATTTTATTAATCAGGTTCCTTTGACTTTCCTTTTCATATTTCTTTCAGTCTTTTTATGTAGTTCGTATGTTTTTTGCATAGGTATAACTATTTCCAATACTTTAAGTTAGAAATTACAAAATTTCTAAATCAGGGAGCAGTGAAGCTCTGGAATAACCAGCCAGGACAAATGTGAGATACAAGAAGAACAAATTCTTTTTAAATTTAAATTTGAGCAGTTGATGGAAAGAGACAGCCCAAGTTGTTGCTTACAGGAATGTAGGGGACTGATCTCAAGTACCCAAGAGGTCCTTTTCAGTTCTATAATCCTCCATGTATAGAATAAAATGTTGATCCAGATGTTAGGAAAGAAGAAAGACTTTACATATTATCTTGTTCTCGCTATCTCATTCTGTGGAACATACTGTAGTTATCTCTAAATGTGTAACCACCAGCTGTCTTTTCTCACAGCTTTTTTTTTTCTCTCAAAAGCACATTGATAAGCAGCAAACAAGGAACAGCTAGCTACAGGACTATATACATTTGTAAATAGTTATCCTCAAAAGCAGTACAACTAGGATACACAAAATCATGAAAAGCCAACTAATAGGAGTTCTTATGAACTTTTGGATTTCTTTCTCACCTGCTTTGTATTTTCATAGTGGGGAAAGAGAAGAGAAATGTTTAATCGAGGACGTTCCCAGTGACACCTTGGTAATTGGTAGGTACCTGTCATTGCTTTATGACGATCTAAAGTATGCAACAATAAAAATAGCTTGTAATGTAACAGGAAAATCTGTGACTGATGAGTATGGTAAAATGGTGGTGATAAGAAAGAGGACCACCTGCAGCCAGGGCTAGCCAGAGTGTCATCACACATTATGTGTGCGTATTACACGGGCAAATCTAGCTTAGCAGTACAAGTTTTTAGCATCCTTAACTGGATGATGGAAAAGATTATCTTCTAATTTTATGGCAGTAGAACTGCTATTTCAACACATGATTTTATACACTCTAATTGATTTAATCATTCGTACTAGAATTTCTGCAGCATGGTTTTTCCCATATGAATGGGAGAGGTACTTTTTTTGCTTAACACTGACTGGGAAGAAGAAATTCAAGACATATTAAAGTTCTATTCCACCCGGGATATTATAAACCCAATGAATTATTTCTACCGTATTGGAAAGGTAAGATTGATAGAGGACAGTCAAAATAAGTATGCAACCAGCTTTTACAGATATTGGGGTCTATGTGAAAGACAATCTTAAAAACACAGTTTGGGTACAGTACCCAAACCTTCTTTTGGAGGTCTCAGCATACCTTCTGGATGCTAATCTTGCCAGAGCAGTAGGGGTAATCAAAAAGTATTATTTGTTAATCAACCATTTTTATAGCATACTAGAAAATTTTCTATTATAGTATAAACTTCATTGCATTTCACATTGTGTTATAAAATGCCCCCTGAGTAATTTCTAGACATAAGTCTATGAAATATCTATCATGTGTTACTATTAATCATTTATATTCATATTTTTGCCAAAATGTAATAAAGATGTTTACTATTAAGCTATTTTGTATTTAGAAGATGAGTATCTATGTTTTTATTCAGGGAATTACAAAGTACAACAGTGGGATATACGTAAGCAAGACTTTCTTGAGTCTGCTCCTGGTTTGGGAATGTTTGTGACTGTCACAACTCCTTCCGCTGAGGTAAATCTCATTGATTATTCTCATCTTATCATGAACGTTTCTGTAGGGCTTATATATAGTGACCTTTGGCACTAGAAGGTAACACTATCTGAAAAAAAAAGGACACTTTTTTTGTAAAATATAAAATCACAGTATATCAGCTAATTAAATATTCTGGTGTTGAAATGTATAAGCACCTTCTGGTTGCCATCAGAATAAATACAAATGGTAATGCCTGGTAATTATTTGCGGGATCTTAGAAATTTTATTTTAATCAGCTAGGGTTTTTGTGTTTTATTCCCTCTGTTTTTTTAATTTTGGCAACACTTTTTCATTACTGCTAGATTCAGGAAACAATGTCATTAAAAATACTAAGATACAATTGAGAAAAAACACTAGATTTAAAAGGAATGAAAATTCACTAATGAAGTAAAATGGTACAGAAAGTATTTGCATAGCTGAAAGGGAGACTCATAATAAATTAAGCTGCAAAAGTACAGTAAACCATGAGGCTACATATAGCTGCCATCCATAGCAATTGCTTGCACTGCATGAGGTACTGAGCTTTTTCAACAATGGACTACTTATTTCTGTGTCTAAACAAGGTCTTCGTTTTCAAATTTTAAATGCCTTTTTTTAGAGAACATTGGCTTTTGTCCATTCCACAAATTCATAGCATTTCAGTGCTGTGAGCTTAAACATATTATTATTCTCTAAATCTATTCTGAAATTCGAACTAATTTACTGTTTTCAGCAGATTAATCAATTTAGTATTTTTATATGAAACACACAATACTGTTTTTTGATTATTTTGTTGGTATACACAGAACTTAAATTAAATACACAACATATATAATATATAAATTACAGGTACTATTGAAAAAACTGTATGGGCCACAAGCAACATTTTCTTTTACATCCTATATATCTGGGGAGCATGTTATCTGTTTACAGTCTAACTCCACAAGCCTTGTGGCATTTGCAGGAAGTAAACTGGTAAGTGTATTTCTTAACTATTCTTCATCGTAATAGTATCTATTGTACACAAACTGCAGAGTTTAAAAAATTCGATTCAAAGTTGATTCAACTTTTAGGAGATATATTTCCTAGTGGTTAAAGAAGATAAATCTAGAGCTACGAAGATGAAGAGATAAAGAGACTCTGTTCTAATATCTAAGAAATCAAGATTAAGGAGGCAAGTCTAATAACTATAGACTGATTTAATGTTTGTACAGTGCTTTGAATATGAAAAGATTCTGATCAATAAGAACAGCCGTTTGGTTCAAAAAGATAGATACATAAGATTGACTAAGACAAATACTGCTGCAAAATTACTCATCATATTCCATGGCTCCACTATCTTTGATTGAATTCTTTCAGAAAATTTAGCATTAAAATTTTTGAAAGATATTCAAATTAAAAACATATTACCATTCCTGATATTGCCAACAAAGCTGGTCTTAAAGCAGATTTTGAAAAAAAAGGGCCACCAAAGGTGATACCATGACTCTAATCTACTTCTATTTCAGCAAACAGTTTCATAAACACTGTGTTAAAAATGTTATCTATACGCCTCTTCTCAAAAGGTAATTGACTAAAATGGGTGAGAAGAATTGTTTTCTCGTGTTGACTTTTTCTTTCAGTGGGTTGGATAACTAGCTAGATGTATACACCTTGTAAGACTGTGAAGTGAGTTATGTTAAATCTCATCCTAGATGCATGCTTTGGAAACATGTAGATGACAGAACTGAGAAGTATTAACTGTACTGTAGAGGGACTGTTATATAGGAATAATTAGGTGTTCTAATGGGTTGTTCTAGTGGAAATGAATTGAAATTTAACCATACACATGGCAAAAGCACTTAGGTTCTACTAATAAAAATTTTTTAGATTGCATCAACTGGAGATGGTAAGGGGGATAAAGTTGTATTGGTTGGTCATCAATGTAATTCTGAGGATATATTAGGAGTTTTTTATTTATTATAGATGGTGACGTATTAATACCGTTTTACAAGTTATTGGCTAGATGCCATTTAGAATACCATGTACAGTTCTGGTCATCCTATCTACAGAAATGCAGAGAAGGAGAAGATTAATAGTTAACGTTAAAAGCACAGTTTGTTTAGTTTAACAATGCAAAAATTAAAAAGGAAAATATTGCTTTCCACAATTATATCTGCAGGAATAAAAATCAGAAAAGGAAAAACATTCTGTAAACTAAATTAAATCAAGCAGACTTCTGGAACAACCAGCTGCAGTGGTGGCATCTAAACTGCTTCAAAACAAAGCTTAATAAATTCATGGACAAAGGCTATCATAAGGTTGTGACAGGAAGTTCTGGATGTTCAGTCAACTAACTCTAAAAGAGAGTTGAAAGGAGACATTGTCTCCAACTGTTGTCGATGTTTGGTAGAACAAAATTCTGTTCTGTCAATACCAAGCTGTAGGATTTTTGTAGGTTATCTGGTGGGCTAAAACTTTTATTTTCTCTTAGTTATGAGCTGGCTTCTGGGGTAACTTCCCCTTTTAGTTTTAGCAAAAACTGTTATTCATACCCAAATCAGTTTTATAACATTGCAACACCCATTCTTCTTTGGTCTACAGTCTTGAGGTTTTGGGACATTTTTGCTATAGATGTTACAATTGCAATAGGATACTGGAAGGCATTTCGTACCTCATGCTTCATACCTTACGGACTGTTCTGCTTAAATATCTATGAGAACACTGCAATTAATTATTCAGCTGGTCTCCTTCCAGCCTTATATTCCTAACTTTAGGCAGAGGAAACCTACAAGCACATTTATTAAAAGATTCCTGCAGTGCTATCGAAGAATGCCATTTCTGCAATATTGGGATGGAATGTGAAATGCAATGAGCAGTCCTAATAATTTTCCTTTTTTTTACTAGTCTGGACAAAGAATAGAAAATATTTTCATACTTTTTGAACCAATATAAGTATAAAACAATGCCCTAGCATTAGTGAAGATTTTAAATTTTTATAATTAATTTTAAAATAAAGTTAAGAAATACTGTAAATATCACAGCTGCTTCTAATTTTAGTAAGGATTTCTATAGGTAAATTAAATCATTTTCCTATAGTAAGCTTAAATGGAAATTGTATTTTATTTATTTTTTTCTAAGGAAAACACAGAAGATACACAGTCATGAGAATATTTTTTATGTTCACAGCGTATCCATTTGGACATTAGAGTTGGAGAACATTTTCTGGATGAAGCTATTGCTCAAGCCAAAGACAAAGTGAATGAAGTGAATTTCAGAATGGAGCATCTAATTGAGCAAATTCAACACATATCCAAAGAACAAAACTATGAAAGAGTACGTATGTCACCTAACTGAAATATTAAGAAAAAATTGTGCTGACGGTTTTTTATTTTATAAAGTATTATAAGGCTTATTATTTAATTGCAGGTTTTTTAATTAATTCATTAAAAATATATTAATATTTGACCAAAATAACCCACATTAGCTTGCAAAATGTATTTATGCTGTAAAGGAAAAGAATATAAAAACTAATTAATTACTGTGAACTTATGCTTATAAAAATATATGTTACTTTAAAACAGGAATTTATAAATATAGTTTTCTTGGTCAGAGCCAATAACAGCAGCTGAGTAGGTGATTGGTACCGTTGTTGGTGATGTTGTCAGCTGTTATTTCCATGCTGGCTATGTGCATAAACCTTACTGGAGTGGGTAAGGAAATGATAGAGTGTGCATCTATATCTCTCCCTGCAGTTAGAAAAAAAGCTCTCCTTCAAACAAGAGTACTCAATTGTCCTCACTTTCTATAGATATGTGTGCAGTCATGTGTTTAAAATGTATAAACTGGCTCCTGAGGAAAGAAATTTGGGTGCAAAAAGGACCTGGTTGGCACTTGAGTTTTCTCCTTGAATGCAATATGGAACTGACTGTAAGCCTGAAACGTCCTAGGTGCTAATGGAACATATTTAACACAGAATATATTTTGAGAGCACAGGAAACTTCTGCTCGCAATTTTGCTTCAGGTGTGTTTGCTTCTCAGTTTTGATTTGCAGATCTGACAACCTTATGGATAAGAAGAATAAACTTTAATTTTTATCATTATGAAAAGAGTGTTTGTTCGCTACCATACAGAGGAGGGATGGATGTCTAGTTACCAGGTTAGCAGCATGAAATATGTGGATGCTGAAAACTAATAAGTATACTTTTCCTCTCTTCATCAGGAACGTGAAGAAAACTTTCGAAAGATAAGTGAACAAACCAACAGCAATATTTTGTGGTGGGCTATTGTACAAACATTAATCCTTATCTCCATCGGAATCTGGCAAATCAAATCTCTCAAAGATTTCTTTATAGCTAAGAAGCTTGTTTAAGTGCTATAAAGTAAATGCATGGATTCAAAAATTGCACAACATGTAATACCTTACCTTTGAATTAATAAGACATTAAATATAAACACATAGATTATTTAGATATTGAACTATCTTTGAATTAGAAAAATAACCTCTGGAATGAAAAACACTCAGAGAAAATCTAGCATGCAACAAACTCGTTATCTGTAATAATACTGGTTCTATGTAACTCTCAAGCTTCTCATCTTCTACCCCGATTTTTATTCTAACTCTGCCTTCCCTATCAGTGTCATATTATCTATCTCCCTCTTACATTTTCTTCATTGAATCCCAGCTTTTTTCACCTGCTTTTCCTCTACAGATGTAAAGTTAAATCTAGGAGAAAGTCTCAATGATTAAGGCTGGATTTAAGTTCAGCTGAGGACTGTTATATCTAATATTGAAATCTAAAAATATTTCCTACATTTTAAAATTCTCTACTCACTTAGAAATCTGTTCCTGTACTAGCATGAACAGCTTAGCACTTCAGCCGGATCAGGTTTCCAACGCCAGGCAGAGAAACACCTATATCCCTTGTAGAGCTTAATTTAAGAGTGTCTTGACACTCTTCTGTATCTGTACACCTACCATTTCCTCAAATGTAATTGTGACGGCTTTCTTTTAAAATATTCCAAGTTCTGGGTGGCAGTGGAGCCCACTCTTAATATTATGGTTAAATTATGATCAGTGGTTGTAACAATTACTGTGGAAGAGAGAGAGAGAGACCAAGACCTGGATGAACAATTGCCTTCTACTTGCAGATGAGCCCTAATCACTAGGCTATAGAGTTGAGATCTGCCTTTTTCCACAGTTATTTATGTAAATTATAGTCTTTATGAAGTATACTAAAGTAAACTGAATTCGTACCTATATATTTTAAGTTATTCCTGCACCAAATTCTTCAGTCTGTTTCTCTGCTGGAGAGTTATTTTAATTTTTCAGTAACTGTAGCGCGGAGCATCTAAGGAACTTACCAGTTTATGACTTAATCATATATTTCCCTTTCACTTATTGCAGCTTTGATGGATATATCTGATTTGCTTTAATTTAGCTAGCTTCCGTGCAACTAGCGGAGTAGCTACAGCGTCATGCAAGTACAACTGCTATGCCAAACTGTGGTTAAAAATTCAGATAATTAGCTTGTCTGAGCAGCAGTAGTGTAAGAAGATTTGTAATTTAAGGTAAATCTGACTTTGATGGTGGTGGCTCAGAGATGGTCCATCTCACCACTTGGTTAGCATGTAAAAGGACATTCTTTAAAAAAGGTCTTCTGGAGAGCACTGTGACAGCAGAATATCACAGTTTGGCTTCCTGCTTGTCTTTCCAGACCCTTTGCTAGTCTAAATAGTAGTGCAAGCTGAAATGTTTGTGGACCAATTATTGTTTTAAAGGTGATGCCGTCTTTCTTTTTTCCTGTCCTCTCATCCTTTGTTTTCATTAGCAAGGATAAGTTCATTTACTTTTATAGTATGGAAATGGAAATACATGTGTGAGTAGGTGAGAATCCATAAAGCAGATATGAAGTAGAGACAAAAAGTAATGTCCCACAGACCAAAACAATCGAAATAAAATCTCATAAAGCTGCTTGCTGACATGTGTTCCATGTTTTAAAAGTTCGGAGATCTTAGAATTGTCACAGGAAGTAAGTGAAGAAGGTAAATAAAGTGTTAGTGAGTTCACTTTTATAGAGCACTCTCTTAAAACATGTATTATAATAAACTCTTTGGTAGGG
This sequence comes from Struthio camelus, assembly GCF_040807025.1. Taxonomy (NCBI): domain Eukaryota; kingdom Metazoa; phylum Chordata; class Aves; order Struthioniformes; family Struthionidae; genus Struthio; species Struthio camelus. Next base: position 79,942,753 of record NC_090945.1, read on the forward strand.
GAAAAAGAAGAAAGATGAGTTACAACCATATAAAAAATGAAGTCCAAGAGGAAAGCTTAATAACGGGTTGCTACCAGGCTGTGATTCAGACTTTAGCTGACGCTTAGTTTCAGCCTAAGGCTCCTAACTATTCCAGTTATAAACTTTATTGATCTCACTTAAAATGCGCTTAAGCTTTAAAACCAAAAGGGCAAGCAACGCATCGGAACTTATGAAGGGGCTATTATATTCTGCAGGATTAACTGGGCCTAACCTCAAACCAGCGCCGAGAGCGTCAGCCTTGACTACGGTTTGAGAGTGCTTCACTCCTTATCTAGAACCACCATTAAACATCTGCGCTTTCGTGAAGCGTTTTGGGCGTCCTTACCCAATTTTAATGGAATCCGTAGACGAGAAGCTGAACCGCAGCTCCTTCGCGGCGCGCTTCGGCGGCAGCAACGCGCAAGTTTTTACCAAGCTCAAAGCCCGACGTTCCCCCCGTGTGGCCTGCGGCTCTGACTTGTCTTTCTGTCGTACGCAGAGCTATATCCACATCCACAAACAGGTCTGCAGGGGAAGGGTAGGGTCTCCCTTAAATTTTATGTGAGGGAAATTGGAAAGCCCTGGCTTTTTGCAGCTTAAACAACAAAAAACTGAAACGCCTGATTGGCATCCCCCCCCCCCGCCTCCTCCAAAAGCACCGCCAACAAATCTCCCCCCGACATGAAATTCATAACCCTCCCAGACAGCCGATTTTAAAAGACTGAAAAAGCACTACAGCTTTTCGTTTGCCCCGTGGGGTGACGGTGGCACCTGCTGCGCGACCCTGACGGGCTCCGTGAGGAGCGGCCCCGCCGCCGAGCCCCTCCCGGCAGCCCTCGCCCCCGCGCCCTCGGGTGGCCGCGGCCGGCGTGGGGCAGCGAGGCGGGGGGGCTTGCCCCGTGCGGGTACCCCTCTCCCGCCCGCCCTCTTGGGTGTGTGGTGAGGGGCAGGAGACCCCCCCCTCTTCGCGCCGCCTCTGAGGGGCAAATCCAGCCCCCTCCCCGTGGGTAGGCGGTGGTGCCCCCTCGCCTCAGGGCCTCGGGGTTGGGGTGGGGGGGGGGTCAGGGACATGGCGGAAGCAGGCCTGTAGGCCCGGCCCGGTGGCAGCCAGAAGGGCTGCCCTCTGCCTCAGCCGCCCGCTTCGCCGCCACCCCTGCCCTGGCCCCTGCTGTCCCCATGGCCCCCCTGGCCTTTTGCAACGTCTGCTTCCAAGAGCCCCACCAGGCCGCCCCGCGCTTCAGCCTCACCAGCTGCGGCCATGTTGTGTGCGAGCTCTGCCTCCAGAAAGGTAATGGCCGGCCACCACCGCCGCGGAGAGCGGCTCTGCTTCGGGGTGGCGAGGGCCACCCTGGCGTGGGCTGGGAGCGAGCTGCGAGGCGGGCGGAGAGGAAGAGACGAGCCCAAGCCGGCTGCTCTGCACGAAGCCCCCCGTCCGCCGAGGCACCGCAACGGCCCCGGCTTGGGACGGCTTCTGCCCCCCGGCCCCGGGGACGAGCCACGCACCCACCTTGGGCCTTCCGGGGCCGCTCCTCTGCGGGGGGTTCTTGACACGAAACACACAAAACCACCTCTGTGCTGATGCTGGGCGTTAGCTCTGCGCAGATTTACACCACACGTTAGCCGCTCTGACTCGCTGTAGACAAACGGGAGGCCCGAGCATTGCCTTTTATCACCCGGGCGCTATTCGTAAGCTTTTTAAGTTTTTGCTAATGATTTTCTCTAAATAGTAAAAATAGCTTGAGCCTGCCTTCGAGTGAAACTGTGCTAGAGCCGCCCGACTCAGCGAACAAGCCTTAGACCCTGAAAACTGGAGGAATTAATAGTAGTTATACTTGCAATATATATAATACATAGATATATATATATAAATAAAATATATAATATATTAAATATAAATATAAATATAAATAATATATAAATATTATAATAATATAATAAATAATAAAATATAATAATAAGAATAATATAATAAATATAAATAAATATAAATCCATGTTTGCATTGCAAAAGAGAAGTAAGATGGTGGCCTCACGCCTTCTGGAAGGGTACACGCACTTTCATTAGTTAAAGAACGAGTTTCAAGGCGTAGGATTTATGTTTTGGGGCAGATTTTGTTAGTAGTCTTCAAGCACTTTAAATCTCACTGTTGTTGTCATGGAAACACTAGAGAAACTTGGACGGTGTTGGGAAGATTTGAGGTGATGTTTTGAAAGTCGGGCCTGGGACCGCTGTGCTGAGGCTCTGCGGAAAAGACATAAGGAAATCAGAAAGCTTCTTCTCAAAGGACAAAATATCAGACAAACACCAATATTTTCCCCTTTGAGGTCATGCTAGAAGCTCTGTCTTTCTTCAGGCTGCGTAGAATAAGCGCTCCATCTGCATTTCAAAACTGAAAAGAAGCCTTTTTTGACCTTTAAAGTTTTGACAGTTTTGCTGTTAAGGAGAGAGGTTCGTAAAGCGCAGCCTCTAAATATAACTTGAAAACTCCTAGAACATGAACCATAGCTTCCCTGTGTGTTGTTAATATTATCTGGCAGAAAAAACTGAGACACTGTAATTTTTTATTGCTGTGAACTCAGTAATAATGATAATATCAGTTTTACAATGTATTTCATCTTAAAGATGTTTATGAACATTGATCCTTAGAAAGGAGACATATAATTATCAGCGATGGTAAAAGAATGTATAAATATTGCACTCGTATGCATTTTATAGGCATAATTGCTAATGTGTTTGCAAATAATAAAAGAGATTTTAAAAAATGATGAAGTTACTGTAAAAATTCATAAGGTAAAATTATTAATTCTGTGAATTTAAGACTTTATATTTTTTATCTAGAGAGCAAGAATGAATCCCAAAGTAAAGTCATGTATCTGGTTGGCTCTAGCTCATTAGTGCACATAAGCATGCATTTAATTAAACCAGACAAGTAGTCCTATTTAAATCACAGGAACTAAAAGTCACCTGCATTCAGTGACACTAATCATATTCATAAAATCATTTACATGAATGCTTATTTGCAGGATTAAGACCTGATGACATTCACATATATTTTTCCTGTGCAACTGCCTGCTAGTGTTTTTAAAATCAAATTATTTATTCATGTTTATTTGCATTTCATATATAAACTTCAGATTCCTTCCACAGGCTCCAAAGAAAGGTGAAGGCATCAAAATCTATTAAAAATGTATTTATTTTCTGTTCAGTTTCGTGTATATATTAAATGTATCTTTATCCTACAGGCAAAAAAGATGAATGTTTGATCTGTAAAACTCCTTGTCGTATGTTATTCCTTTCAAAACAGGTAAATGAAAGCTTTAGTAATACTGTGTTACATTAATCTGTGATTTCCTTGACAGCTAAATTATTTGCATTACAAAATACTTCCCTTCTGTTTGCCAACTGTGACATGAATTTTTTATTGATGATAGCTTTGTAGGCTTAGATACTTATGCACTATACACCTCTTAGTTTTATGGACTTCAAATTTAAGTAGGTGGGGAAACTTTTTAGGTCTTTAGATTCTGTCAGACTGCAAATCATTCCAAATTTTTCAAGAACATGAACAGCTACTGTATAACATTGGTGACCACTGTCCAAATGTGGAAGAATGTGTATTGACTTTGGCATTTGCATATCCGAAAAAGTGGATTGCAATGAATTATTTCACGTAACGGACTGAAGCAAAAACCTTCATGCCTGCCCGTCAGCGTTTTCAAGTGTATTGGCCCTTTTTTTTTCCATTTTCTCTTAAGCTAAACTATTTTTAGGTCAGGGACCTCTGGTCATCTTGTCCAAAACTCTGCTCAGAAAGGGGCTAACTTCTAAGTTCAGCCAATCTTAAGTTGTAACATTTCAACAGAACTTAATCTACTTTAAAAATACTGAAGGAATTTAAAAATGCTGTGTCTGTGATGCTAACAAAAATATTAGATGTTTCATTAGAACCTGCCACTACTGTGGAGGACTGGAAGGAAGCAAATTACCATATTATTTGAAAAAGACATTAATGATGATTACTTAACCTTGATTAAGAGCAGATAAAATGATTGGAATGATAATTAAAGATGCATAGAAAAAAACCATACGGGTCAGGAACCTGAATGGGAAAATACGTGATACCATTTATGAGCTTGATGCTATGGCAAAATTCCCAATGAGTACGAGGTCCTATAAATGTGGTAAAATTCCTCATTAAATTGTTTATTGGGGCAATCAACATCTGCACATTAAATATTCTCATCTTTACAGTAATGCTTGCTTGTCACCTTTACATTTTCCTTATGTCTCATGCACCCCGCTCACTTTTTCTTAGAAGATGGTGAAGTGTTGTGATGAATCAGAATCTCACTGTTCATTATTTTAGAGTCTCATGTTAACATCTGCTACTCCTCCATGCAACAAATCTAAACTATTTTCTACAAGCCTTTATTTTAAAGAGTTTATGAATCAGCAATGAAGCTGTAAAATGTAAGTTTGTATTTTTTTCAGGATATATCTGATTGATAGTGACTCAAACCAAGATCCTTTCTTTGCTAGCACCCTAAATAGGTTTTAGAGCTTGCCTCCTATTTTAAATATGCCAAGTATATTTTTATGAGTGTATTCTGTTTTTTTTTTCTAGATGAAATTTTATTGTCTTGCTTCTATTTTCTTTACTATAATACCATAGATAAGTTAGACTGTGCTGTCTGTCCTTCTGCTTTTCTCTTTCTCAGTGTGCCAGTTTACCCTTTCGTTATTTTTGAACCCTTTTGGCAAAGGTCAACCAAATTTGAAGTCTCAAATGCAATTAATTTCCTCCTATAAATTCTATGAAAACTGGTAGCTGGGGAAACCAAGGAAACCCAGTTTAGTTCCCCTGATGACAGACATGCAACTGCAGCTCACTAATAAACATATGGTGTGGAGTAACACAATACATGCCATCTCTGCTCATCTGGATTGCTTTACAGCACATTGGAGGAAGCTGATGTAAGAATAAAGAGGACAAAACATGCAAACCTGTTGCAAATACCAGTTGTTAATGTAGCTGCTCAAATAATTATTTTTCGTACATGTTAAGTCTTAATACCTTCCTATTACTAAAAATATAGAATGCAAGTACAGATTGAAAATAGTTTTGGCAAGTACAGTTGTTATCCAGTCTTGGATATTTCACTTTATGTTAGCGTTATACTCTTCCTGGAGTGGATAAAATAAAGTCTCTCTGTATGTTTGTGCAGTTCCAAGTAGACCAAAGCCCAATTCTTTTTAATTTCTATATAGTATTGTTAATTTAAATCCTCATATTGTCTTAGTAGGCTAGAAGACTTGTTGCTTCACTTGCAGGTGGTCTACTTATTTGTTTAAATAATTCACCTTTCTTTCGTTTTTCAAATTTTTAAACTTTTTAAAATTCTTTAGTACTTCTAATCTTAATTTACACTTTGTCTGCAATAGTTTCTGTTCTTTTTGACTAGATTTTGAAAGGTGGTTCCATAAATGAAGGATGACTGAGAAGGGGGAGAAGTAAAAAGCCTATAAAGCAAAGGTGCTGCCAGAAATCTGGTTGTTGATCTGAAGGCAATGCCTGCTCCGGGGCAGCACATACATCTTCCTTGAACAGCCTCTTGAAACTGTTACTGTCTTATTTGCAATAAGAATGTATGGGTATGATATATTTAAACAAAAGCATAAAGCCTTCTGGGATGATTAAGATGGACATTAAATAAACTGAACTTCTCACTCTATGCGTCATCATACTCCCGATCTGTTCATCAACATTTTTAACTTATATACATCAATACAATTTTTGACATATATACATCTATTTATGGAACACCTCACAAATGTTTTATTTCATATGGTCTGCAACTAAAAGTGCTAACCTCGATATATTTTCTTTTCTTGGTAGACAAGTCCCGATATTCAATCCCTGTTCATGGGAATAGATACGTTATGCAAGAAATATTCGAAAGAAATAACACAGGTGAGTCCTGTGAAAAAAGTCTATAAGATTTAGCATCTGTCAGTCAGAATCCAGATAAAGTGTTTCTTTAATCGTTGTAAATTCAGTCACACCTGTTGCATAATTGCATTGTACTTGAAAGTGTATTTGCGTTTGTTCATCAAGTAGGATGGGGAGGGGGGTGTCAGAACCAAGTATTCTTTCCTGGTGGAGGAACAGACAAGGCCAGTGTTCTTGTGCTGTGCGATTCTCTGCAGTCTCCCTTAAACTTTCTAACCGTAGAAAGTAACCAGCAGCTTCTACGGATTTGTATTTAAATGGGAAAAATGTAGGTATGTGTGTTTGAAAATGAATGTATGGCTGTTTCTTTCTTCGCTGCTCTACTTCCACAGTTTCAAAGTTCTTAAGAAGGCAAACATTATTCATCAGGATCACTGTTTATGTTTCCAAACTATCTCCGAAGACAACTAGTTCTGGTTATTTTAATGATGTAAAATCACTTTCAATGCTATGCAATGAAAAATTAGATCCACCAGAACCTTAAGCAGGTGCAGGCAATGTGCATTAATTATAGCAGTAGAAAAATTACAATATGGAAGCCTGAGCTGGCCGAAGCCCTGAGGTGAACATTCCTCCCTGCTTTTTTTTTAATAAAGTGAGCAAGTCAACAAATACCAAAGATGTCTAATCTCAAAATCTAGGCTTTATTAAAAATAAGAACAATATAATTCTTGAAAACCTCAGTCTGAACCTTATTCAGACAGATGCAATGAAAGATTTCAGAGTAAATTTCCCCCCTCCCTACTGTAACCTGCAAGGAGGATCCCTTCCTTTGGTCTTTCTTAGTTTCCAGTCCAGCAACTTTAGTAGCAACAAACTGCTTATAAACTCCCTTTGGCTCCTCTTTTCCTTCCTCTCTGCAGCTTTGCTTTGGGATTTGTCCTTGCCCCCCTTACTGGGTGTTTCTATGGCAGCTCAAATAAACTCTAAGTTGAACTGTAGTAATATGTCCTCCCTCAATCCACTGGTGACCTTCACTGTGTGTTCTTCTCTCCCTTGCACCCGTACTTGCTTGACCACAAGCTTGCTGATCTGGCAGAAAATTAGCCCAGGGAAGACGATTTGCTTTCTTCATCCTAGGAATTGACAGTGGTGATTATGAATTCATAATTGTTCTACTCTGCTCCAAAAACTTCTCCAAAGCTGAGCGTGTTCCCTTTCCTTAGCACTCCTCCTCCTAAAGTGCAAAGCCAACATAAGGTAAACAAGAAGCCTTCTTCTATCCTGCCTAGGCACACAGTTTTTAACAGCAGGTCTAATGAATAGTATTTATTCTGTAAACTGTGAACAAATCCAGAGGGCTATACTACCAATCATACTTGAATACATACTTGTGTAATGTGTCAAAGAAAGGGGAAAAAAGACACAATCTCAAGAGACTTTAAGTTTTTCTGAAGTCTAAAATAATGTACAGGAAACATACTTTACTGTAAAATACAGGAAGCGTTGAGAAATGTTCAGAACTTCCACGAGTGTCAAAAGATGTAAGAGCAGCCTGTGCTGTGTTAGGGCAAAAGTTTTACCTGCTCTAATGCCCTGTCACACAAGGGGTACTTAGGAAAGAATGAGAACAAGGCTGCCATGTAGTGGTACGTCTTCAGAGCAACCTTCTAACTTCCAGTACTTTGTGGCACAGTTTCCTCAAGCTAGAGGTGGTGTCTTTGCGTTCAAAAGCTTTTGGTCAATATTTTTCCCTGTGTAATTATCAAGTTGTTTTGTGAATATTTAATGTCTGTCACATACTATGGACAGGATGTCCACAGCTTATACGCTGAAGAATGATTTCCTTTTGCCTGTTTTTAATCTGCTACCTGCAGGTTTCATTTGATGCTCTTGCATCCTGTTCTGGAAGAAAAAACAAGCATTCCCGTTTAGCCTATCTGTGCCACTCATTAGTTTTAAACTGCTGTCGTATCCCTTCTTCAATTGTCTTTTATCCAGCCGTGAGGACTCATAATCACAGATGTTCTTTGTACTAAAACTGTTCCACACCTCTGACTAATCTGAAATATTTCCTGATCTACTACTCCCTTTCCGAGATGTTAAGCAGACTCAGTACAGTAACATCAGACATTTTTGCAGTGGAGTAATGATGCCTATTCTATTTCTGTGAAGCCTATTCTATTCCTTTTTTAACTGTTCCTAAAGTTTACTTTGCTTTTTTGACCACTGAAGCACTGAATTGACATTTTCATGGAGCTCCCCACTGTAGGCCCAAAAATTCATTCCAGAGTGGCAGCAGTCAGCTTAGAGCCCATTATTTTCTAAGTAAATTCAGATTTTTCCCTCTCTGTGCATGACTTCACACTATCTATATGGAATTTCAGCTGTGATTTTATTACCCAGCCATTCAGTCTTATAAAGTCATTCTGAATGTCTTCACCACAGGCTCTTAACTTCATTATCCTGATTAACTTAGTATCATCAGCAAACTGCTATAAGAATAAAAACAATAGCTTTGTTATTCGCCTTTTCTGGAGATCGTGTATAGACATGTGAAACAGCAAAACTCCAGGCATGGATCTTTGTGGAAATTCACTGGTGATCTCACTGAACTGTGTTAAACTGATTTTTTGCTTACCTATTTATTATCTTTTAGGAATGAGTTAGCCATGTAAAGATGTGCATCCTTACTGTTCCTTTTCAGCTGTTTCTTCCATCAGTTCTTCTGAAGACACTTCTGATTCTTTGATGAGGATCCAGCGGGAACGTCCTAGACCCTTTTACAGTGAACCGAAAGTAACCGTTTCCGTTAGCTGCTCCACTGTGGTTTCTTTATTTTCTCTGAGTATTTCTTCTTGGTTATCTGACACAATCTCTGACAGGTTTCTTACTCCTGGCATGTGAGAAGAAAGATTTATTAGTAAGTTTTTGCCTTTTGTGAGTTGTTCCTCAAGCTCTTTCCTTGCCCAGCCTGTATGTTTTTACTTTTAACCTGTCATGGTTTATGATCCTCATTTGGACATAACCAGAAGTGCTGCTCATTAAAATCACCACTAGACAGTGCGTCTAACAGTTATATCTAAGTTATATATCTAAGACAAGTTATAATTGCTAGTAAGACAGATTACATTTTATGTTGCCATTAATTTTATGTGTTTGCATAGCACTAATGAAAAGGAAACAGCACAGGTAACTGCCTTTCCAATTTCTTTACCTTGTAAATGAACAGTTAGTTTTAAAATACGAATTCAGGGAAGTAAATCTACTAACTCTAGGGTAGACCATATTAGGTTAAATAAACTTTATAAGAATTTCTACCTCAGTGATAATAACTTGGACTTGGAATATTTTGTTGGATGAGGATTTAAAGGGTTGTATAAAGGATATGTCAAATAATTATTTAAATATAGAAAAACACAAATTCCGTTAAATGATTCTTCTCCATTAGTCTTTGCTGAGGTTGTGTAAATATACTTAGGTGAGATTGGTATAACTGTAAAAATTTTATTTTTAGATTTCAGAATTTCAGGAAAAACATCGTAGACATTTAATAGCATACCACAAACAAAAGGTAACTCTAAGTTGGATGTTTTCATTTTTATTGGTTATGTTTACCTTATTACTTTAGTTTATTTTTAGTAAATTCACTTTTTACAGGATTACTTAGCACAGCTTATGAAGATTTTCTTCCTTCTGTCATTATAAGTGCCAGTTTTTAATTGTTTAAAATCTGTGGTGACTTTATTGGTTACGGTTTAATAAGGTGGCTGTTAGTTGTGGAGTGACTGAGATTAAATGGGAAATCAAAAGACAGGGAGAAAAGAGATTCACTTCAAGGAGGAGACAATGGAAGGGGTGAAGAGATGTTGGTTCTCAGTTGATGAGCCTAGAGGAAAGCAAGGCCTGGCACGACAAACTAGAGTGAGACAAACTACATGAGAAACTTGAACAATGGAGAACAAGACTAAGGGCTGGTACCCTGAGACAGGGATAGTTCAGTGGAGAGAGGAATAGGATTAATCATTCTCTGGAGAACAAGCAGTGAAATTTGCACCTCTTTCTCTGCAAGTTGGTAAGACATACAAGATTTCTTTTTCATTTCTCAGCTACTTCCAAGTATTCGTGAAAATAGGTGACTTTTATTCATCTCTAAGGACATGGCCAGCTATATTACTTAAAGCGACTTGACAGTACTGGTGGATCAAGTTATCAGTAGGTGTCCTAACTTTGAAATGACAGAAGTAAAAACAAATAACTGGCCCGTTGGACATTTCTGGTGTCCAAAGAGGGCATATGTTGTGGTCTCAATGTATGGAACAACTTGTAAACTTAAATGCTTCAGGGCCCATTTTCTCCTAGCTTCCATGACTGCATTTTAGAATCAGTCCTGGTGTACTTTGGAGTGGGTAGTTCTTTCAAAGTCTTATCCTTCTGCTTTCAAGGCCAGGCCATGGAGGAATCCATTTGATTTTAGAGTCCCTTCTAATCCATTGTGCTGATTTCATATGGTAAAAATTCAGACCTGTGGGCAAAGTAAGACAAAATTCTTGGTAGATTTTCCCACAAGTGAAAATGTTAGTTCCAGAGAATCTGTGCAGAATTTTGGTACTTTTTATACTTGATACTTCCTGATGATAACTTTCTTAGTTATTTACTGTGATGATACTCATTTAACAGTGGTCGTAAAGCACCCAAGGATGCTGCTGAGCTGAGAAAGGTGTTCAGGTGCTAGTACGGAGACAGCTAAAAGTTTGGCTGGTTGCTCTTTCAATGGTGCACTGTTTTTGGTATTTTTTATTGTTATTTTGTATGTTCTGTGTATTTGTTTATAATTTAAAACTACTTGCATTGGATCAGGGTTAGAAAAGGGTAATTGACATATACATCCTATGTTCAGCTAAGGCTAGCACTGGTGAGGCTGTTCTGTTGGAGAAATGGCTTGGCAGTGAGGCTGGGGTGAGCAGAGAAGGTAAGAATTTCCCCGTGCAGCAATATACCCATCTCTTGCCTGTGAGTTTCAGTTAGTGATACTCCCCCTTCAAAGCCTACTGCCAGGGAGTCTGAAAGAGCTGGGGAGGGGTAAATCACAGCTGGCAGAGGCATAGGGAAGAGCGGAGAGCGAGTATATGTTCATGTCAGGGTGATAATCTCCATCCAAATCTTCCTGCTGCTGACTTTGAGATGAGGAGGCAGGGGGAAAGAACGAAGTAAGGACGGAATGGCCTACGGTGTAAACACTTTGGCAAATGGCAGTGAGCCCAGGGCAGATGAGGAAGCACAAATCTTCCCTTTGACGGAAGTGCTTCTTCCCGGCACCCTCCACTTCTCAGGCCTTGGCCCACAGGCTTTGGGAAAGGCAGACGACTGCATAATGATCTGCACAACAGGGGGTTCTCATGCTTTTCTATCTTTGTGGTTTCCTCCCTTATTTCTAGTATGTCATCACTATCGTTGTCAACTAATAGCTTTCATGACCTTGATGAAAGCTTCTTTGTTGCTCTTTCTGTGAGTTGCAGAGATACTGGGGTGTGGATGATGATTTGTGGTGCAGGCACTTGATGTCCATATTCCCGGAGAGTCTAGTTTCCACATATTCTGCTAGGACCTAGAGATATTAAGAAAGAAATAGCTATTCACTTGCTTTAAGGGATTTTGGCCTTAAAATCATTCAGTCCTAGAGAGAGGCGGGATAAAATACATTGTTTCTGGTGCCAGCCATTCTCTTGAGCAAACCTAACTCTCATTAGGGGAAAAAAAAATCTTCTGAGACTTTTAGGGTCATTATGTTGCTTTAGAAATATGTTCTCCTGAAGTGTGACCCCTGCCTAGGGGCATTTATTCTCCACACTGCTGCCTTCTCAGTACAGGAATGATGTGCGGAAGAAGTTCTTGAAGGCAGAGCTGTTAGATAGATAGCTGTGTTACAACAGTCTCCTTAAATCCCCTGAGCTGAGAAAGGAGACTGAGAGAGTATTGGGACAGTGGTCTGCAGGTTTGCTCTGTGCTTACTGTTTCCCAGGCGGAAACAGAATACTGGGCTAGTTGAACCCTTAATTTGTATCATTATGGCCATTCGTCTGTTTTTCCTAGCTGAATACTCTAAAAAGAGCAGGACATCAGGGGTCCGAGGACTGGAAGATAAAGACAGTAGAATTCCTACTCAGTAAAATAGAAAAGTAATTTCTTTTGCATTTGAAACAGTCTGCTGATAAAAGAGATGTAGCCAATGTATCTGAGATCAGAGATAGGGAGGGGGAGAACTACTTCCATATATACAGTATTGGGTTGAAAAGACAGCAGAGCAGACAGGATATAAAGGCTGACTTAAAGAAGAGATTATATTTGATATACCAGAGCTAATTTCAGGAGACTCAACTTGATCCTACAGTGAGAAGTTTTTACAGGAGGCTTAAAATATGAGTCTTCAATATATAACACTAGAGAAGGAGAAATACAATTTTTTTCTCTCTGGATACCTTTTTACCTCTTTGCAAATCGTTCAGATTAATTTTACTAGAATGTTCCAAGGGTATTACATTACAGCATTTACCTTACAGGTTATTCTTATAGCGATATTCACCATTTTCCAGTGATTTTCCATATTCTACAGAGTTACCATGTTATGTGCCCATGCACACAGGAAATACACCATTGCTAGTAATTATTCTATTTGCTTATGTTGCAGATAGACTTGTAGTAGATCTTAATATTTTAACTTCACTAATGAATTATGTAATAGGTTTTCTGGTATTTTTTTAGTTGGCTTCCATAAAAAAATACGGTGTTGAACATTAAAGAACTTTAAAGTTGTACAGGCAGCCATGCAGCATTTAGGAGTTGTTTTCCCGCTTGTGTATATTACGATGCAGTCTTAAATTACATGATCACATGGTTTTCCCACAAGATCTGTACTACTGGAGGTTGACACAGCACTGTGTGAGAAAGAATGGTTTTGCTTGTAAAGTACCTCCACTGTGAGTTAAAAGTGAAAAGTAGAGAATGAAATAGGATATTGCAAGAAAAATGTTGCTGAATCTTATTTTAGAGAACTGAATTCTTCCCCTTCTTTTATCTCAGGCTGCCCATCTGATGCTAATCAATTAACAGAAAATATGCAAAAAATCAGATCCTACATAAATTAGATTTTTTCCTTAGTCTATTTTCCTTCAGTTTCTCATCTGCAAAAAAAGCATAATGTCTTTCACAACCAATTTGATTGTATAAAGGTAAATCAATCACTGTTTATGGAGAATTCAAATAATACTGTAAGGAGAACCACAAAAAGTTTACATGAAGACTTATAATTTGTCTTCAGATCAAAATATGAATAGTATGAACTAGTGAAGGACTAAGGTCACACACTGGAAGTTAAGGATAAAATACAGATATGGTATCAAGGCTATTGAGTCAATTTTTATACCCTCCATAAAAAATGAAAATGTAGCCTGTAAAAAAAAATTATACATACTGGAGAGTTGATCTAAAGTTCTTTGAAATCTTCAATTTTGCAAGCTAATAACATTCTTTAGTAGAGCTTTTTTTCTGCTTGTGTCCATAACATAATAGAAAATATTCTTCACCTAAACTCATTGCAAATAGACATACTGTAAAGAACTGAATAAATTTTGAATCTGAAAAAGGAAATATGGGATCTTGGTATTCTGGAAATGGTACTGGTATTTTTTCAAGACACTTTCATTTTACATTTACTGACTTTTCTATCAGATATGGAAAAGATGAAGAAAAACAGACACAAACTGTTTTTAAGCACTGTTCTGAGTATTCATTTAGCCTGTATTACCAAAACATTTCTTCACAAAAGATAATCACACTAAGTCTGTAACTGCCCAAAACAAGCTTATAGTCTTCAGACTGACTCCATAAAGATCCATATAACAGCTACAATCTTGCCCCTTTTTATCTAAAAATAAATCTGGAATGGCAATTATATCTAAGAAGATTAAAACCAGCGAACACAACCTTTCAACAGGTGTGAATACTAGTTATATGAAAATGGATGTGTATATTACACAAATAGTTTATTTTAATCTTTGATTATGTCACAGACACTGAAGTTGGAAGAATCTCTCAAGAAAGCAAAGCAACAATTACATCAGATGCAATGGTAAGAGGTTTAATACAGCAGAAGTAAATGGGGAACATTCTTTGTAATCAAATTACAGCAGGGCTAATTGATAAAATGATAAAAATCATGCTTTGTTTGGTTTTCTCTTTGAGATTGTGTTGTATAAATAAATCAAGTATATCTTTAACTTTATAGAAATAAATGAACGATGATTTTTGCCATCAGGTCCATTTCTTCATCTCAATCAAGCTTGTCAGGAAATAATACTTTTTTAAAAATTCAAGTCAGTAATTACTCTAAAAATGAACTTTTAGCAAGCAGTATTTTTTATGTTGCATTAAACATCTGAATGCATATGCAGTTTTAAAATTTTTATTTGCTTTGACATGAATTTGGGTTGGTCTTTTCCAACAGTTTTCCAGCATCAGTTTAGAAGGTTAACAATATCTTTCGCAGTACCTCTACAACTAGTCCACTTGCAAAATCACCAAAGTTTTGTAAAATACTTGTAAACTTCCTTGTTTCTAGTAAAAATAAACTACCCAACTCATCTTAAAATAGTCTTTTTCACAAATGCACTAAGAGGTAGCTCATTATTATCCCCTCATTGACTGATATACCTGAATCTTCTTTTATCCTGTATCATTGGCAATTGCTGAATTTCCAACTTATAGCAGTTTTGTAGCACACCCCAAGTGTGCTTTGTGCTATTACTTTTCGTTACCTTTCATTTTATTCCAATCATTTTCTTTGAAAAGAACACATTGTTTTTATTTTATCATTATCTTGTCCTCCTTTGTATTGATGATACTTTCTTGATCTGTCTGCAGATTTCACAAACTGCTGGCTATGCTTAAGTCATTAATGAATATATTAAATAGGACTGGATGCAAAACTAATCTGAAGGAGACATCAGTAATAACATTTCTGCACTCTCTTAACCCTTTTTTATTGCTGTTTCACCCTTAACATTATTTACGTCATGGTTAACTGAATTAACTCTTCTTATCTCTGCTTTAAAGACTAAGTGACCTATACAGTGTTATAATGCTTGGATTGAATTGATTGATTGATTGATTGATTAACGTAGATTAAATGTACTATCTTACTCCTGTTCAAAAATCTGCTTACCAGAAAATAAAAGAAAACAAAAAAAAGTCAAATCAATCTGATGTGATCACCTATGGTAAACTATTATTCATTCTATTTTCCATTTGTTTCCATATCCTATTTTATTCTCCTTTTTAAGACTTCAAAACCTACTAGAAAAAAACTAACAGCCTTGGCCCATTCTTTTTTTCCCTTTAGTGAGTATTGGTATCAGAGTTCCTGCTGTGTAGTTATAATGTACTGCTCCCCATGGATCCATCTTCTTGAGAGAAGCCCTTCTCCATGAATGCCACTTTATGAGTTCCAATAATAGGATCCTGAAACTCCTTGATAAGGCAGTTCACTGAGCCAGCAATTTAATTGCAACATCTTGTTTTGTCATTCTTTTTCTGACTGTTTTAATATACACTTTCTTCTGACTCTGATATGCACATAGTATACTAGATTATGCTCTCTTATGAAGGTGAAGAAAAAGAGTAGAAAGGAAACAAGATCCATGGTGATTATCATAGTTAATATATTTTAATTCTCTGTTTCCTTTTCCTCATCTGCAGCTCACATAAATAGCATCTTGGCTATACCAACTGCAGTGTTCTAACTGAATTTCAGATTTTCACAGAGTTCTATGAAAACAGTTTGACCTAGCGGTTCTCCTCGCATGCTCAGGGAGACATATTGCTCCTGTGTATGGTTATTAGCAAAGGTATCAGTTTTATGTAACTGCTGCAGAGGTATGCAAACATTTTCTTAGAGAACTAGATTTTTAAGGTTTGGGAAATTTACACATCAAAATGAAGATTTCAGAGGCAGTTGTAGTTAATAACTGTATTTTAATATCTGTTCTTCCATAAAGTACTCTGCCATAATGCTATCCTAAATTGGCGTTGTTGTGCATAGAATGACTGATGTATCAAATATACTGCTTTTTTTACTTCCTGATGAACTGTAGCATAGTAGAAAGCTATTGGTGGGTAATAGACTTTGATCTTATGCTCTGTTGACCAGTTATATAAATGAGTTAACCAAACCAATTTTTAACTTATATCCATTGTTCCTTTTGTTCTGCTTTTAGTATGAAACCTCCTCAACAACTTACTCAACTGCCACTTTCCAGTACAAGTAGAAGTCCACTTTCCAGTAAGAAGTGTTAGTTTAAAATATTAACTACGTAATATATATCAGTGGATATCACAATGTTCTAATAGTGCATTTATTACTAACTTTAGTTCCTTCAGAAAAACAGAACGGATATTCTTCATATTCTCTCCATCCTAGTCATGCTTCTACTTCCAAAATGTAGGTACAAAACCATAAATTTCCAATAAAAAACTTACAGTAACAAACTGTTTACAATTTTTTTCACACAAAACCATTTATTTTGTAGAGTGTGTATCCTTTTGGCAGTGAGTTTCAAATGACTATATTTTTTAATTTTTGTGTTTCATTTTGCAAACTATGTATATACAAAAGAACTGGGGGGGGGTTTATATATCCTAGTATTAGCTAGCTGTGTAGATTGCCTTGGTATTCACTGGAAAGAAACTCTAAGGCATGAAACACCTTATTCTAAAGACTTTTCAGATGAACTGATAGTTTGTCTGAAAATAGTGAGCAAACGCGCTCCAGTAGTGACTATTTCTTCCCATTGACTGTAGAGGGAATCTAAATCACTAGTAGACATCCATATTTACACTGTAATTATCTAGTTAGATAGGATCAACCCCAGCTAGGCACTCAATGCTTATTAAATTTTAAATAAATTGAATGTATAGCTTGTTCAAGCTAAAAGATTTCTTTACCTACGGCTGATTCACTTAAAAAAATTGAAGTTCAGCATGCCATTAGTGTGAAGATAAATGACAAATATATAAATGTGCATGTTTATTCTGACTTAAATAGAAGTATAACAACATTAATCATCAAATAACTTTCTCTATAAGTATCTAAACCAAGATTCTTACTAGAATCTTACTAGAGGTAAGATTTTTCTCATTGCTAGTGGGTTTTGGAACAGGTGCTAAGTACCATTTTAGGTATTACGTATTAAGCATTATTTATTATATATTAGTCAATTAAACATGGGGAATATAATGTAATTATAATCATTATAATGAATGCATCATTTTTATTACAATGTCATACTTATTTTGAATTTTATTATAAGAATGGAATCAATGGAGATTGATCCTTTACCTTCACCAGTGAGGAAAGTAAGTTCCTTTTTTGTGTATCTGTTTTTGGTTTCTTCTACCCTGTTAATTACTGTAAAAAACAGATTCCCCTCTTTCAACACAATTCTTACATATATGCTGATTTCAGCTATGGTTGATGCTTAGTAGAAGTCAGATACTTCCCAAAAGGAACGAGTAAGAGAGAAATCACAGCATTGACTTCTAGAATTTTATTCTCCCTATGGCATAGACAGGGTTATAAACTTGTGATGCTAAAGTAAATGGCAAATTCTTGAGTTCCAAGTATATTTACATTATAAGAATGTTGTAACTGTTTCCATATTAACTATTGCTATTGCTTGAAACTGAAACTTAGGTTTTAATTTAAAGTCAAACATATTAAGGGATGGAAGTATATATAAGATTCCCGCCTTCATCTGACCTCATGTAGATATCTGCAGTGCAGATCTAAGCTAGTTACGCAGTCATTAGTTTTCACCTTTCATAAAGAATTATATTTGTTGTTTGACCAGGTGATGATGCCTCTGGCTATGTCCAGGGGCATCATGTGAATAACATCCTCACATGCTAAGAAAAAGCTAGATGGTAGCAGTCACCAATCTGAGGGCAGTATTAACACCTGATGTTTTAAGCTCTGAATGACCTCTTTAAGCAGTCACAAATCTGAGGGCAGTATTAACACCTGATGTGTTAAGCTCTGAATGACCTCTTTAAGATGAAAAAGGAGGGAGGAACCCTTCCCTGGTTAGGAGAGGTAACATCCAGGAAAAGAATATTGCTTAAGGATGGAATCTCAGCACAAAAAATGGGGTAAACATCTGATAATTTTTTGTCTGAATGTGATAGAAAGGATATTTTGGAATAAAACTTAAGTACGTGTATTTTCTTTTTTCTTCTGTGTATCTCTGAAAAAACACAGTTTTGCATTGTAGTGCTGTGAACAAATCTGGAGGGGTTAATTTTGAAGGTAGCAATGCAGAATGGTGGTGTAGGGGATCTATGTCTGTCTCCTAAATGCAACCCTTCTGTAGAGTATCTTTGCCTTGCAGGGGGACAGTGGAGAGAGTCCAAAGTCTGCTGGTTTTGTACTCCTCAAACCTGTAACACTGTTGCTTAAAATATCTTACTAATTTGTGTGCTTATTAGATGGTAATTAATACCTTGCTGTTTATTTAGCCTGAGGTAGTGACTGGTCCAACAAGACTATCACTAATAACTCCACCCCAAGGCGGACGTATGGGTAAGTAAAAATAAAATTTATAACTGGATAAAATTTATATTATTTTAAGAGTATTCCAAAATTAAAATCCATGCTTTAGCAATTTACTGAGCAAGCTTGGATTATGTTGAGGTGTAAGGAACTTCTCAGGTAGACATCAGTCCAGCAGATGAGAAATGGTTAAAAATGAAGAATTAAGTAAATCTCCATATTTACCTGCTCTGTACTCTGAATAATTTCTTGTAGTCAAAATGATACTTGCTGAGCAATCATAGTCAGCAGTTGCAAGGAAAGTACTGTAATGATGCATATGCTAGAAGAGAACATAGTTTCTTGTAGCCTATGTTATTGGCTCTCTAATAATCTTCATGGTTATACTGGTTTATAGTTATCAGAGATTAATGCTGTCCATAAAAGTTATGTTAAATATCAGATCAGAAAACGGGAAAACTGAATGGAAGTTACAAAAATGCTTGGTCACAAAAGTATGGTAATTCATCTGAGAGCAAGAATTTGTTCAGGAAAAGGTGATGGTTTTACTGTATCCGTATGTTAAGGTGTGGGACGTTTTATCTGACTTCCTTTCAATCCTGGGCTGTTGCAGAGCTTAGGTAAAGCCGACATGCATGATAGCCAAATGAAACTATTACAATCTTGTATGTTGTTTATTTGTGAAGAGATTCACGAAATTTCCAGTGCTCTACAGACCAATTCGTTGGCCCTTTCCATTCTCATTTTTTCACCCAGTGTGCTCCTATACCAGTCCATTCTCAGGCAACCTTACAGCTGAATTCAGCTGTTTAGAGGATCCATCTCCAGCTAAAAATGGAGCTTTTAGCACTCTTGTGCTTTTACATGGTGTAAAAGTTCTGGAACGGGGATAATTACAATTGCCGTGGACATAGCGTAACGAATTTTTGTCCAGATGTGTTGTGGAGTCTCCATCCTTGGAGTTACTCAAAAGTTGTCTGAACAGGGCCCTAGGCAACCTACTGCAGGTGATCCTGCTGGGGCAAGGGGGTTGGACTAGATGATTTCCAAATGTCCCTTCCAAACTCAACCATTCTATGATTCTATAATAAGAAAAAATTACTTTTTTCTATATTATGGGGGATTTTTTCCTATGTTATGTCTGATTTATACGTTCAGATCTTTTCTAAATGCACTTTCACATACAAATTTATGGATAACAAGATGGCCATTGTCTCAGTAAACATTTTTTCATTTCGTCTGAATATAAATAGATATGTAATTAGATGGTAAAATTACGTAAACAGTTATGTGCTCAGCACATTTCAGAATCAACCTGTAAAGTCTTGCAGTGGACAAAGCTGAATGAGTCAAAACAGTCATACAATAGATTTAATAAGTAAGAGTCAATACAAACAATGATTTATTGGTACACTGAGTAAAGTGTCTTTAAAGGAGATGTATGAAGCAGCAAAAAAAACAGCTGAAGAACTGAAGCACCTCAGCAGCACTATCTTTATAGTCTAATAAATGAGAGAACATGAAAGAAACCAACATATCTGTGTCAAACTCAGAAAAGATTTAGAGGAATGGTACAAGAGGGTGTTTTTTGTGACAGCGGTGCTCTGTGTTGAGACTTGAGTCAATTTTTCACCATTACCTTCTACTGGAGTACTACTGAGGAGTTACGAAAGCTTTCATGCTGCTGGACTTCTAGCAAGAGATACTGGAAAACAAATTCTGCCTCAGCACATGTCTTGTCTGTGCTAAATCTCAAAAAGTATTAATTTTTAGGGCTATTTTGATCTTTGCTCAAGTGTTATGAGGATTTTATTTTGTCAGCCAGTCCCTTATCCTTCATTTTCTATTGTTATTCTCCATGGTTTTTCATGCTTGAATAAACTGATGGTGAGTTTGGCCCAGAAAATGTAGTTAAGGTACTTATCCTTGTTTCCAAAGCTATCTCTTCAGTAAAATGGGTAATTCATTTTAATCCTGTATTCAAAAGTATAATTCTTACAGGTAGCGTATCCTACAGAAGTTCTCAGCCGTCTGGAATAACGTCAAGTCAAAATAGTAAAGCAGGATCTACAAGGTAATTGAATACAGCTCGTGCTTTTCAAGATGTTACAGTCTTTTATTGGAGACTGAAATTAACTCTTGCCTGGCCTCAGTGAAGCTGTACATTTAAAGGCCGTATTATGTATCTATCTTTCTAAACAAGAAATGTTATTGTATAAGCTAACTATCCTCTATATTAATGTGTTTTTTATTCCTGGAAGATTACATTTTGAATTTACTTTCTTCAAAATGTGCAGAGGTAATTCGAGTTTCTGTAGTTGTGTACATCTGCAATCATAGTACTCTTATATAAGGAGTGGTAAATTTTTATTTAGAAAGTAAAACAACATCTCTGCTTTGTGTTTCTTCTAAAAGTCAGAGATTGCAACACAACGTCCCTGACATTTTACAGAGAAACTGCCCAGAGAGCTATTCTCTGAATAATCCGAATATCTTCATGCGGTGTGTAGCAGCTTTCAGGCTTTTCGTCTAAACATTGAATAGACCTCAATTTGTGAGAACTATAAACATGAAGGAAAAACTTAAAATCATAATCATAAAATCGTAATCATAAAGCACAAAATGCCTTCTTATCATACATTTAAAAAAGAAATATTTTGTTATGTATTTTATCTTTGATTCTCATACCCTTTGTCTTCCTTTTGCTGTTTAGAACATGTCTGATGAATAAGGAATCTGTAAAACATAACATTTTATAGTATTTTCTATTAAAATGTTAGCACTGTGAATCTAGAAGGTTTGAAATCTCTTGTAGCATGAAGGTAGCCTCAAATCTTACTCAGAAATTAATTTCATTTGTAGATCCACACCTATAAGACTACCTCATAATGGATGTCCACTCACATCGTCGTGTGGATCACAAAGTAGTAGAATGGGGTCATGGGCCACTTCTGACTTCAGAACACCTCAGCTGTATCCATTTACATCACCTTCCTCGCAATCATCTGGAATAAGACATCCAATCACCATCCCTGGTCTTCTGCAGAGACAACATTTAGGCAAGTATATTTTATAAATTAATAGAATTTGACTCTCTTTACTGAAAAATTTTCAGCATAAAATACGATTGCTACTTAATTACTGGAGCTCAGGGAAAAAAAATTGTGCAGTGTAGAAATGATATTTGAAAACTGGAAGCAAGCTATCAATATAATATTAAAAAGTTTATGGGTTATTAGCACTGTTTAGCCTTAACCATCTATACAATAGAATATCTACTATGAGAATGTGTTCTTGTTTCACTTCCCCACAGTATTTTAACAAAGAATTAAATCTGATAAAGTAAATAGTTCTTTTCTAACAAATTTCTAGCAATTCTGAACAATGCAAAGCATACAATAATTTGACAAAAGCTAATCTTCCAACAACTCTCAAGTAAAGAGTGGAGAGTAGAAGACAATCAGTGGAAGAAGTAGACTCAGTGGGAGTGATATGTCAGAGGAATTCAGCTGGAAGTAAGGAGTAGTGAACACAGATAAGACTGAGATAGTCAATAGGAGTCCTTTAGTAAGGATTCTTGTTAAGGAATTAAGGAATAAGTATGGTTGAGTTAACATATGGGAAAGAAGGAAAGAATAGTCTACAAGGAAAAGGATGAATATGAGACAGTTCCTGCATGAATGAGTAGAGTGTTGTAGAAAGTGGATGACAGCTGACCTCCCACTATATCTAGTGGAGAGAAAGGAACATACATTCAGAATAATGCAGTTTCCTTTTAACAAGTGAAGTATTAGTGACCTGGTTATTAGGCACTTGGGAAAATGAATGGAAATGAACAAATAAGCAAACTCCTCTTGAAGTGAACAAGGAGTAAAGAATGAACAGGTGAGAGAGAAAAAGGAAGGAAGACATTCAGGAATGGAAGAGAAAGGTGAGGATATTAAAAGGGCTGGGAGAAGAAAAGGAGTACAGAGAAATGTATGATATAAAACAAAAGCTAAAGAGGAAACAAAATAAAAAATGATGAAGTATGGCTATAAGAATGCAGAATGTTTTTGTAAAAAGGGAGCAGGAGGGACCAAAGGAAAAAGATGAGGGACAGTAAAGTCTATTTTTCCTAAGAAGCAAGAGAAGTAGAAAAGAGAAGCTCTGATAGATGCAGCAAACCGACTTAGACCAAAGAATGAAGCAATGATGAAAACAAAATTAAAAATGACAAGAACATTTTATTTTCCAGTATTATTTGTGTATTTTATAATTATTATTAGACATTTCATTGTACTTCTCTATGACATGCTCTGCATCTTCACAGTTTAGGAGAAAAGGCTTAGATGATTGTTATGATTATTTATTGGTGGCCATCTTTCCCATATTCTGTACTATATTAATTGCATTTCTTTTGTTATTGCTTGTTCTTATTTCATCACTATCTTCAGTAATAATCTTCCCTATCCTATGAACTTTTCAATCCTAGCACAGTTCCCTCATTTGCCAGAATTTATGTTTCAGCGTCACATTTCTTGTGGGTCTGGCTGTCACCAAGACACCAACATAAATATCCACAAGCAATCATAAGAAAGAAAGCATAAAGCTAGCAAAAGTAGGTGTACAAAGACCAGCCCAAGAGGTGTGTATGGTCATCACAGGAATTCCACTAGGGCAGATTGATGCTTCATGTTGCAAAGTTTACGTCACAAGTGAAAACTGTTTTATTTATTTACATTGAAAGGAAAATTCAGATTAAAAGTGTACTTCAGTCTTAATTTATAAAAGTGACTTTTCTATTCCAAGGGCAACACAACTCAAGCAGTTTGGAGTTTAGAGCTAGAGCTGTTCTGTAGATACAAACAAACCTAATTAAACCAAAATGAAGATGTTTTAAGAAATTCAGTCATTTTCAAATTCTCAATGCTTAGAGCCTGTGAAAGCTTACCTCATATTTTTTTTACATGTGGAAGTTTCTGGATAGTGATATAGCATGTGAAATAATACATGAACCAGATAGGTTCTGTAAATAATGGAGTTTATATTCAGAATAATAATATTTACTTTGACATTCACCTATATAGCTGAAATTCAAATATGGCACAAATTATTTTAAAGAAATAGAATTCTCATTCTTTTATGTAAACACAGGGGAGCATATTTCAATTGATAAAAACAACTATACAAAAATTTATATGTTTATATATGTTTATATAAATGTTTTGTATTTTAAAATTTTGATAGTTTTCACTTTGCTGTTTTCTTGAATAAATTTCAAAAATATTTACATGAGTAAAGTTTTCCTTTAGTGTTATTAAAAATACTTCTATTTGTATTTGTTATTGTTATTCTAGGATCTACTAATTTTGGAGGACATTCAGTAGAAAGATAAGCAAACATCTGTGATTTGTTTTGTTCAGTATGCATCTGGAGAAGCCCTACACAGTCTTTGGATCTCAGAGTACCTGTAATTCCTATAAAATGTCAAACTGGCATAAACGGCTAACTATTCAGCTTGAATAACCTATTTAAAACATTGCTGATATTGCTGATTAACAGCTGTGGTAGTTTTAAACAGGAGTGCAAAATACTGTAGCTATTTTTAGGATTTTTGGCTTAAAATGGATTGTAAAAATAAACAGCCTTTATTAACTAAGCATTAAGACAAAATATGGTTATACACTCAGTGAACACTTCTTGCTGTGAATGCATAGACCTGTAGTAGGCCTCTGTATATAAATGGTTGTGCCTGTACAGTATTAGAGATGAGCGTCAGTCCTAAAATATATTTTAGATTTATGGATAGCTGATCCCAGAATTTCAATTTTGAGTTTTTATTCAGTAGATCACTTTTTGTTTGCACTGTTGAAAGATGTAAGATTGGGGATATGTTACATTCTAACAAGCACTGCTGAGCTCATAGCTGCAATATTTATATCACAGTCCAAGAAGCTTGCCATATGATATAACTAACAGTGTTTTCTTCCCAAATGCAATTAAATGGGGGAACAGCTGTGAAAAGAAAGAGCATTTTGGAGGCTACCTTTACTCCCACTCGGGAACAGCAACTAGAGGCTCTGAATGGAGGGTGCCAGAAGGATACGTTTTCCTTTTGAGAGTGGCTTTTCCTTTGAGATTCCCACCATTATTGTGTATATCTGAGCAAAATCTTGGTATGACTGAGTCAGCAAATATGCAGCTGGAGAAGTGCTGAAACTATTTCTCAATTTGTGGCACATTTTTTGCAAAAACTTGGGAGTTTTTTTTGAAATTCAAAACATTTTGAAAATTCTGAAAGAAAAAATTTTTACTTTGTTTTGTTTTGGCATTAACTTTACCTTAATTGTTCTAAAAATACTAAAACGAAAAGTTTGTTTGTGTTTGAAATCAAGTCCTCTAAGTAAATGATACATTCTGTTTTGGGTTGAAATGTTTTGTTTGATTTAAAGGAAGAAAAAAACAACAGAGAGGGGAGTATAAAGGAGTTTTTTGTTTTACTGAGACAAAAAGAATATTTCATCTAGGAAACTAAAAAGTGAATGCCTGTTTTAACTGACTCTGAATTTCATTTCGTCGCTTCATATCTTCTCTCTGGCTATCTATGGAGTTGAGTTTAAACAGGTGAGTGTGCCACTTGATTAAGTGCAAAATAGGTGGAGAAATACCTAGTTTGTGAATCTTCCTGGAACAGGAGCTTCCATTACAAATTTTAAGGTTCACATTTCCCTTTTTAAAATGTAAACCCATTTAAAACAAATGAGTAATTGTTTTTATTTTTTATCATGGCAAATTTTCTGTGTTTTCTTCTCCACTATTTTACTTCAAAGATGAGATTTTCTAAGTAAATTAATTTTCAAGCAGAATTTTAGTTTGAAAGGTTTAGTTTTAGAAAGCCACAAACATATACCAATAAAGGACCATCCATAAACATTTTTTTACAAATTCCTACTATTCTCTAGTTCAAGACGAGCTGCAATAGATGAAAAATGAGCCTAGTAAAATATAATTGCCATCTTCCACACGAATTGTGTTTCAAAGATTTTCTTGAAAAATTTATTTGGATCACAAGAAGGTATTCTTTCTAATTTCTGTTTTATCACACTGCAAAGTCATCATCCAGGACTGCAAGGTCAGGTTATAGCTTTTGTGATTGATAAAACCTAGATTTTACGCTCAGTTGAAATATCTAGGGTTTATTAGTTTTTTGGTTTTGTTTTTTTTTTTTTTTTGCTCTGGAAGTGCTTGGCTGTATCCGAAGACAGGATTTGAAGTTGCTAAAGTTACAAAGTTGGCTCTATAAATGGGGCTTGCCTGAAGGTTCGCTGGGAAGAATCATGTTTGTTCTCTCAGAGGCACTCGTTCTACAGAACTGACAATGATAAAAAATGCACCCTGTCATTCAAAGATGTGACTACATACACACAGAGAGCAGAATGATTTCTATATTGCTGGTTATGACAGTGCGTTTTGCACAAATTCAGCAACAATCTTAATAGCTCCATCACTTTTCCCTTTCTGAGGTAAAAGCTTTGCTCAGACATGGTGCGTTTTGTGTTTGTAGATTGAGAAGAAGAGGCTTTGGAACATCTCATCAATAAAGCAAAGAAGTATAGTATAAAACCTGGTATTTACATTACTTACCTCTGCTGTGAACTACTTAATAGTATCTAATAGTATCTTCTACTTACTTAAAAGGTACTACCTAACCTATTTGTGCCTACAGTCTAGTTCTGGAGGAAAAAAACTCACTCATCTTTGGCGATTTTGCAGCTTTGAAATGTATTATGAAAAAAAAATGTATAATTTGAGTCAACTAACAAGAAATGACATAGGAGCTATGCGTCTTGAGTAGAAATGCCTTCAAGTCATCACCTCTTGCTTCCCAGTTCAGGTAAACTGAAAATTTCAATCATGCAAATCAATTAAGTGACTAGTCTGTGAAATGTTCAAAACTTGAATCTAACTGGGTCTAATTTATCATACAAAATAATTACTAGCAAAATTAAATTCTAAATAATAAATGCCGCGGGCGGAATTAAATTTGCCGAGTTCAGTGCTTTTATAATTTGTGTGAAACAAAAGTGTTGAAAATATTTAATGCTGTATTTTCTTCTCTAGGAAGAGGAGAAGAAGAAAAGCCTCCATCTGACATTAAGCACAAAAGGCTCTCTATTCTTCCCTTAGGCATACATCTCCTATTAAACTGTTCTTGCTTTGTGATGAGTCACCGTCCTTTAAATCTTAAAGGAAATTTGCAGTACACGAATGATACACCAGAGGGTGCTAAGTTACCTCTAAACAAATTTATTTTTTTTTCAGTCATTCCACTCTTTCGGGTATGTAGAGTAAAAACTGAACTATTCTGGCCTTATATAGGAAAGCTACATATAATAAAAAGAAGGGCAACAAAATAAAGTTAGAGTCTGAGGATAAAACATCAGAAAAAATCTGATAGTAACAAATGAGAGGGACTGAATGGATTAAACTGAAAATCAGAACAGTAATTCAGATACAGTATTCCTTACATATACGAAAGGTAATAAGAATGGAAGCAGAGATTAGTCACTCTGGTGGAGTAAGCGATAGTGGCCGGAAGGAAGAAATTATTTAGGCTTGATATTGGGAAACATTTTAAACAATCGGAGTAATTTGGCAGTGGTCTATTCTCTCATGGGATAGGGTCAATGCAGCATCACAGTGGGTATTCAAGATGTCAGAGATTAGAGGGTGATGGTAATGCTGCAGTGTATAATTTGGAAAAAGGTGGAGAGTCAAGGCTGAATGAGCCAAGAATTCTTTTCAGTCTTTGTGTCTGCAGTTTTCTGGCTCTGAGTTGTGAAATGGCACTAATTTCTCTTTTGTACAGTTTTGTGGGAGAGAGCATAAAAGCGTATGCGTTTCACTAGAAGGGTGTTTTATGCACATATAAATAATAGCATAAGATTTTATTACAAGTCAGAATCATGCTATTCATGCAATTGGGTTGCTGCTGACGCTTAACATAGTCACTTATTTGCTTTATCTTTGCCAACTTCAGCTTCACTTCATATCACTTATCTTCTTCACAAGGTGCCACTCTTATACCATATAAGGCAACGTCATGTCTACTTATTGCTTTGTCACACAAAGAAAGTTTGTGGCAGACAAATGCTTAGTCTGTTAGATGTAGTATCTGATACTTGCCAAGTAGCATTTTCTGCAATTGTGCCAATTAAAATGCCAAATTGCTACTACTTATTTCTGGACTCTCATGTTCTGCCAGTCAGACAGGAATGCCATAACTCATCAAGATGCAGCATTTTTCGCTTATCTCTGATGGTACTACTTTTCCTCCAGAATTTAACCTGCTTGTGACCTGAGGAAATGCAATTTGATAGTTCTCCTCTTCTGTGGTCTCTGTGTTAAAAATATCAATGTAAAAACTGGTTTGGTTTGCTTTGCTTTTCTACAGAGCACATGAGAAAGCACACGGTACTGCCTGTAGAGAACAGCAGTCTTCTGACCTTGCCTAGGCCATTTAGAAGCCACCAAAGCCTGAACAGAGGGCATTATGTATCCTGGGACACCTTGAAATACTTTGAAAGCAGGTACTTACCCCAGCTGTGCTGCCAAGGCCCACTTACAAAACAATCTGCAGAAGATACACAATGCTGAGGGAGTCTGCTTTAGTTCTAGCCGTCTAAAGAATCACCCCATTCAAGCAGTGTTTTGTCCTAACCAACACAGAGTCTCACAAAGGCGTACAACACACTTCCTATAAGGCTAGCCTCCATAACAAGATCAAAGGCTGTCTATCTGTGTAGTAAGGCATCTGGAGAAAATAACTCAAAAGATGTATTGCTCTAAGTGAAGAGGAAAATTAGTCCCACTCGTCTCTCTGAAGGCTTTTTCTGGCCCCCTACCTTAACCTAGTGCGCATTTTAGCCATGTTTGACCTCCTTGCCCAGCTCACAGCTGAGCTAAACAGAGGCTGGCTTTGGAGATGGTCTGAGTAAGCCTGTATCTTTCTACATATGGCTGGGCAGAACACGGTGAACAAACAGCCATCTCCAGGTCTTCTGAACTCAACTGATTGCAAACAGGTGGGACGTAGCTCCAAGAGTCACAGTGGATAACAGTAAGCAAGCCTTCATGGGATGGGAGTATGGACCGGATGGGACATTTGGGATGACCCAGACTGATCTCAGTTATGTATTTGACATGCTAATCAACAGGAGCTGGCCTGGGGGAGTGACAGCTCTGTAGTGGTTAGCCCTGAGGTGTTAGGTTAGGGGCTGTTGGTAACACGCTAGCATTATAAATAGGAGATGGCGAAGGGGACAAGCAGGAGACCTTATCTGGTAGATAGAGGGAAGGAGGGAAAGTGGGAGGAAATAAAGCAGCCTGGAGCATCAGGGAATGTTTTCTATGCAAATAACCTTCTCTTGCTTTTGTTCAGCTTTTCTCCATGAGCAAACTCAGGTGTTAATGCAGAACTGCTCCTTTCTGCTGTTGCCTATGTAACTAACACTGGTGGTGGCATCATCCCTGGGGGTACTTAAAGCAAGGATGGAGCGTGGCAGTGCTAAAGAAGACCTTATTAAATGCTCCACACTGCTGATGTATACTTTGGGATCATTCCTCTAGCAACAGATACCTAAACCCGGACTGCCTTATCTATTTCTCTCATTGTGTGCTCTGAAATTGATGTCTCCAGCTTTCCGTATTTTTATTTCCTCTTCTATCAGAATCTTTGTAGTTCAGTGTAATGGTTAGCAGGTCTTTTAAAAAGATGGTCAGCTTTGTGATTAAGGAATAAATAGAATAAGGAATAAGAAGCATACTGTTTTCCTCATATAAAAGATTCCTTGCACATCTTCACAAATATAGTGTAGTTATCATTATTTCTGACAGCATTTCACAGCATGCCAATAGACTTTATACAGTGTGCTTGGTAAAAGCAATAAGCCTAGTAACGTTACAACACCATATATTAAATCTTTGCTGAAATGTGAAAAGACAGTACCAGTTTGTATGTGTGAATTACTGAATTTGCAGATTATTAGTGTGAATGTAAAAAGCTTCAAGCACATCATATGGTAAATACATTAGTTCTTTATTTCAGAAACCACACTTTTCCCAAGATGCAGATCTTACATGGTGGAAAGGCCAGTTCTGCCAGTTGTCTGATTCCTTCCTGTACTCTGATTTTGGTGCAAATCTAAAGCAATACGGTTAACAGCCTTAGTCTAGTATTTTGGAAGTCTGCATGCTATATATCTGCATAGAAAGTCATAGATCAATGACATTTAGTTGGCACAGTGAGTTTTCAGAAAAACTGTATCAGAAGCAGTGCAAGTCTGTATGCAGTAAACTCGCTTTTTACTTGCTCACATATCAGTTTGTCAGAGTTTTCAGTAGTTCTTGTGGAAAATGGAATGTAAAGCAGCTTTTATACAAAATAAAGGGTTTCCTTTAATGCCATTGCTATTCTCACAATCTATAACGAATACGATATGCTAGATAGTACAGTGTTGTCTTTCTAAAAGCTTTCCGTGAGCCCCCAAAGTAATTTCCTTATCAAAAAGTACGTCCACGTCCATTCACATTCTGCAGGATACGTGTGATACAGGGGTATATGTGTGCAGGCATCTGCTGAACAACTGGTATCCCTCCGTGCATGCCCGTCGACATGGCAGATCTACATCTTCACTTGCTCCTGTAAATATGATGGAGCGGCTGCAGCTTTACAGAAAGGCTGCTGCATGTTTTCAGTTCAGCTCCAGTCTTGGAACTGAGCAAGCCACACCCCAGCCTCAGTCACTCTCCTTCACACCGTGAATCACAGCCAGCAAATAACAGTGCTCTAAAGGCATAGTGTGAAGCCTTTTTGCACACTTACAGGAAGGCAGGCTGTTTGGTTTCAGGAATAACGAGTTCAAAGTTTCACCACTGGGCTGAAATTGGCAACTTTTTGGAGTCTTTGCAGTAATATGTGGATGGGGCAGAAAGCCATCTCCTTACCAGAGCTAGGAAAACTCTTCTGAATCATTGTGTTGTAGTGCCCCTTCACTCGTCTTCCCACAACACTCAGAATGAGCTTCCTAAGGCCTATTATTAATCTTTGTGTCACTTACTTATGCAGTGAAATCTGCTCCACACGTTCTGGTTCTATAATCCAGACCAAGGGATGGCTTGGTAAATATTGTTCATATGTGCAAACATTTCAGTAAATTACAACCTGGACACTCTTCATTTAGGATAATTTTTGTTTCAGAATATTATTCCCTTAAAACTCTTACCTCGGTTATTAATGACAGACAAATATTATCACTAAACTTATAGGTTATAAAGAAAGCACCGCAAATATATGTACTTTTTATATAAAACACATGCACATTAAAAGCCTTCCTGTCATTTGCATGGTTATTTCATCACACTGTTTCCTCGAAAATAAGTTAAGAGAGATATAAATCAGAAAATCAGCTCCCTACAATATGCTGTTGAGGTAATTGCAGATTTTCTAAATTGATTGTTAATATGACAACAGAGTATTTGAGAGGAAAAAAGAGGTTGGAGAGAAGGGAATAGCTCTTGTAAGACTTAGCTGTGCCTGTCAGAGCTGTTAAGAGAGTAATAGTTTTTGTTAGGCAATAAACTGGAGTCCCTGCTGTGCTTCATTTAGCTTCCAAAATTCATAAATGCAGATTGTTTTCAAAAAAATTAATTAGCTCATGAGTAAAAACCTGAAGTTTATGTAGAATGCTTTAGAGCTTTCTCAAGATATGCTAATCAATATTTTACTTTACCTGAATTATCATTGATCCGTATTCAACTGTTTGAACATACCATATATAATGTCATATTACTGCATAGATCACTTTTAATGAGATATTGCTATACTAGTTATAGATTTTCTCCAACTTTACATAGTCCTTAATCCACATTCTTTATGTCCCAAGACAGTGAAAACTGTAACTATTCATGGAATATAACCTCTTACATTTTCCTATTAAGCAGAAATAAGCAAATCCTGGAATAGCATATTAACATAGTATAGCTAAGCTGAAGTCAATGGGCATGGGCCAGATTTTACCATCTAAGGATCTGGCATCCAACAGTGAATTTACTCAAGCAAAGATTGTCAGCAAACAGCTTGTGAGCAGCTGATCTCCCACTCAAGCATTGAAAATATAGTTAAGTAGGACAGAAGTGATACGAGAGTCTGGCCATCTGCACAAGAGGGATTTTTATTCTTTGTGAAACTTTTTGGGCAGAGGTGCTTGAAACATACCTATTTGCTGCCAAAATTGTTTTTAAAATAGAGCAACAAGCCTCTTTTATACTTTAGAAAGAACAATTTCTGTGAAAGTCAAGCAGGGTTGAAGCACTGCAAGCCATGCTCACAGTGTCTAAGCACATCCTAGGTTTTGGTGGATTAACAAGAGATACATGCACGTGTTTTGCCATATAATTTCATAAATGACCAAGCTTCTGGCAGTCAGATTCTTATAACTGGAAAGACAGCAAATACAAACTTTTTCTTGACAAGTACTAGCATTTATGTTTGAATTCTTCTCCATAAGCCTGATATTATTCTTTTGGCAATACTTAATATATCTTTAAAATCTAGGGGTGATGTTTTAGGTTAAAAAGTAAAAAAGAACAAAAAACCTGCAACCTGCTGTAATTTTGCAAACGATTTAGCAAAGTCAGAAAAAAGTTAGATTAAATGGCAGCAGTTACATACATCCTTTCTCGGGGTGCCAGTTACATCTGGTTATTAGGATGCTGTTCTGTCACAAGTATTTATGTGACATATAGCCCTGATATTTATTAAACAGAGTTCACAGTGAATTTCTATTACATTTTGTGCAAATAGGTAGAGGAGAGAGAGCACATTTTAGTTCACCGCAGAGGGAAGGCCACCAGGCGAATGCAATAGCTTTGGGCACCAGAGAAGCCGTGTGAGCGGGTAACAGGAAGGTTTCTCTGCCATGTGAGTTCTGGGATGTCTAACTAGTAGCTGTGAACTCCACATGAACGTTTCCTTGAGCTTAGTGCTACATCATGAGGCCTTTCTAGTGTCTAATAAGGGTGAAATCAAACTGCAGTACCAATCTAATTCAGGTAAAAACAAAGCATGAGATAGCCGTCTGCTGGAGGCCAGCCCTTTATTAGTTCCTGTACTCAGGAAAGTTCTTCTCTAAGCTTGTTAATTTAACCCAAAATAATCTTTTTTTTTTCTAGTATTTAGTTTAAAAATGAGCTGCAAATCATTTGTGGTAGCGATCTGCAAAACAGCTTAAGCAAATTAGGTGTGCAGGTCCCGTCCGTGCGGGTAGCACTGGTCTTTACGTGGCCTCTTTGCCAAAGAACCACCTCACCTCGACTGCTGCATCTAAGCAGCCAAAATACAAGAACTGGACAAGCTCCCGGGGGTGTGGGACAGGGGCTTCCTGAGACCTAAATGGTATTTTTCCATTGGGGAGCACTGGATGGATTTGCCTTCCGTGAATGACATAGACAGGGAAATACATGACATAGATAGGGAAAGGAATTCAACTGTCCAGTCTCAAAGGAAGGGAAATGGTTTCTCTAGCTCCTTCTAGATCCATGAAAACACTCTGGGATTATAAAATTACAGAAGTTAAACAATATACTTGAATAATTAAAAACTAACTAAAACTAAAAATAACTTTTTATTAACGTTAATAGCTTTTCTGTACTAATTATCGTATCTAATCAAAAATTAAGTTTATCCAGTCCAAGGACAAGTTTCAATGTAGCACAAAGTGAGATCTCAGAATCTGGAGTGGAATAACCCAAGTATGTACTTTGTTTTCATTGCAATCAGTTTAATCTTGTACAACTTCCAATATTCAGTGCAACAGAGTAGATCTAGTATGATACCAGCTGAAATCCCTCAAAAACTTTGAAGCAACACAGAATGCGAGTCTACAGTCTGGTTCAAATCTGAACACAGCTTGCAAACCCTGCTATAAATCGGAACAGCTTTTCCTTACAGTTGTGGTATAGATAACAGGGCTGAATAAATGTAAAGGCAAAAGGCACTCTAAATAATGAACTGCTGAGTAAGACTGAGGTCAGGATTACAGTACATACCTTATGGCTATCAATATGCAATACGTTGAATGGCAATGGTCTCTGAAAAATGCATTCAATCAGGGAAATTGCCCCACCTGTAGCTCATTAACAGGATTAAGTCCTGATACAAAGTGACAGTCAGTATTATTTGTTTAGGCAAAAAGCTTTCTCTCTTTGTAGTTTTTGGCATATCCAGCTGGCTTTAACAATATGGATCTGAGACAGCTAGTGTAGCTTTAATGTTAAATTAGCCAGGGTTAAAAGCTTGCCAAGGCCAAGCAGAAACAAAGTGCTCTTTTTCGCGAAGCTGGCACGTGGGACGAGTTTCATTTCAGTAGCATCCATGTGGTAGGTACTCTATTTCCTGCATTCATGGCGGCATTATTCGTGATATTAAATGCCATTTTGTCATAAGAGACGCGTGCTATCACAATGCGAGGGAGATCTTACTCTCTGGGGCTAAACAAACCATGTAAACGCTCCTCGCTTACTATGAAAGAGTTCTCCGTGCTTGCTGCCATTGGGAGCAACAGAGCAGAAGGGGAAAACCAGAGATCAGCCCTTTGTTTAGAAGAGAATCACACTGCAGAAATCTGAGGTCTGCTCTGAAGTCTAAACAAAAGATAAAGGCTCAAGTCCTCAGCTGGTAAAAATTAGTACCGCTACTGTGAACTTCTGGAGCTGCTGCAGTTCAGTTTATTGTAAGACAGCTGGAGTGTGGTCTACACTATGTAACTGATTCATTGCTGCATCGTTCCAGCTCCATGCTGATGAGCCAGTGCTGGAGAGTTTACTAATGCTCCAGCACTTGCTAAATAGGGATGCTGGTCTGGATTTAGCTTCAGAAAATAAGTATCAAATGTTATTGTGACAGTTGTTCCATTACTGTTTTAAAATCAAACATACTCTAAATGATATCCCTTTTTACATTTGGAGACTAGGGTATGTGCTAACGGATGATAGACAGCAGAGGTTCTATCAGTGTATTCAGGTGAATTATTTGTGTATCCCTTTACAACAGCATAGCATGCAAAAATACTGAAACCTGTTTGCTGTTAGTAACAAGAACTTCCCTTTTTAGCTGCAACTACTAAATGGTGGTTCCTTGCCTCTACTACTGCCATCCCGCTACCATGCTACAAAAGGCTTGCATGAACATCTTCCCCCGCTGACAAAATAATATGGAAATAAGATAGGAAAAAATACATTTCTCATTCTCTGTAGTTACTTGCTATACTCCCAGTCACTCCAGAGCGGCTAATTTAGAGAGAAGATGGTTTCAGACAAACATACCTCTGAAATTTTTTACTGAGGCTTCTAGGAGGGAAATGAAATAATAAGGAAAATATGAAGGCAAGCGATTAAAAAATGAAGGTAGAAGAAGTTTAGATGTTTCATCCAGGAGACAAATTGTATGTTGCACAGCTAGCAAGGAGATAGTTGTACTGCGGGAAGCTATTTAGGAAAAGTGCTCAGGCTGGCAGGAACGAGAGGTGCAGAAAGGAGCAGTCCAGGAAGAGCGAAGCAGAGTCGAATGGATTACCTGTGTATCCATGACTAAAATAATCTGGGTTAGTTTTTTCTTAGTTTTGCATGACCAGGAAAGATTTATTTTTTCGGAGCTTAAAGTAATGCCTGGGCTTGGTGGGATAGGAACAAATTTTCTTTGGAGGTTACCCTAAACCTATTCGTATGTACCTTTACTCTGCAGTAGCTGGCTGGTGTAACAGCCACGGTCAGAGCTGGTGCAGACTGGCCTCCGGACTTCTACGCTGGCCTCTGCACATCTGCCCAAGGCCACAGCAGTGCCTGTGCCTTTGGGTAATCCAGCCCAGCAACATTTGAGGTAATCTTGGTTTAAGAACTGTGATTTACTGTGATGAAAGAAAAACCAAAGTTAAATCTTCTAACTTTCTTTAAAGTCAGAACATGATATATTGAGATTTTAAATAAAATGTGACCCAAGCAAGGTAATTTAAAATCTGTAAATCCCTGTGAACTTTGGCATTAAATGGGCAGAAAACTCTGGAAGTATTTGTTAATGTCACAGCTTAGTTAAATCTTATTGATTAAGAATCAGGCATGCAAGACAAAAGGATCGGCGCTTCAAAAAAGGAAAGACTGATACATTCAAAAAGTTTGATCAAGAAGTGGGATATAGTCTTTGTGTAAATTATATATGTGTGCATAAATTACCAAATCTTTATAAAGCAGACTACGTTTGCCTGTTGTTCTAGTATGTAAAGTAAAAGGGCAATATACCTACATAAGGCAACAGAGCTTGCCATCATTTATAGCCAGAACAAGGTCATGGATAATGGACTACAACGCAATCCAGGTAGCACTGACATGAAACCAGAATAATTTAATTTAGGTCTGAGAATTCTGTTTGCGTGTAGACTTATGAATATAATAATGCTTAGTCCTGACATAGCCTGCCGGTGTACTACAGCACTCTGGACTTTTATACACGTGCCATCCTCTGTTGCGTGCTTTTTTAGGCCTATGATATGTGTTAGATTTGCAGTATGATATGAGCCCCTGAAGACCAAACTGAAATATATCAGCTGTTGTATTTGTAAGAATGTTTGTTTTTCCATCAAAGAAAACAGTTGGAGGGATGTAACAAAGAATTATTTAGTAAACATTATGCTAGATGGCTGTTATCTTACTCAAATTTCTTCTCTAAGCTTTGTTAAAAACAGAAAAGAGTAAAAATGTTCTCACAAATGAAAATTCACAACTGAATGTGGCGAGAGAAAAAGATGAATATTTGGAAGATGAAGTGTGTCTTTCACTACTACAAAGTAACACAAAGTGATAAAAATTACCAATGTTTATTCAAACTGCAGTTTGCTTGTTTTACAGTGAGATGTGGCAGAAAGAGCAACATTCTTTTCAGGTTGAATTCATGAATATTTGCAAAAGCACTTTATTTATTGCATAAAGCAAGGGTGGTTTTCTATACTGCACTTGCAATTCTGCAAGCTCGCTTGACCACAGAGTTTTGGTGCAACCACAGGCAAGTCATTTAATCTTCCTGCCCTCTGTTTTTTTTAACTCTCAGGGCGGTTTATTTTTTATGGGGGAGGTAGAATTTTCTGGTGCTAGAGGATATAAAATTGGCTGGAGATTAATTGCTCTGGGATGTTAAGAAGATAAAACTATCTGCTAGTGGCTGAAATTATTCTCCTCTATAAGAATAGAGGAGAATAAAAGTGATCTAACATTTGTGAGTTTAGGATGAAGCTGGAAGATACCATATTCTCAGAACGTATTTTATGCAAGTTAAAATTGGAGGGGTTACTTTTTCTGGTTATTAGTAGATTGAGGCTTGAATGTGATGGCAGGAGATACTCAAAGAGAACTCAGATGAATCTGTTCAGGAGAAAACTTACTTGAAATTTGGAGAAATAAACCCAGTCTTTTATAGGTCTCAAATACGTAGCAAACATTTTAATTCTCTGGGTTCCAAGAATATTACAAAGAGGCAACATAGAAAGCCCTGAAGTTTGATATACAGTATCTGGCTTTGGGAAGGAGATTATGCTTGCACATGTGCTCAGGCTATCCGTAGTTAATGCCATATGAGAAACACAGTTTTAATGGGTTCACAGATTATTTATTGCGGGAGCAGAACATCATAAATTTGATAACCAGATCCTAGTAATTTGCCAAAATATGTAAGAAACACACTGATGTAATTGCATTTGTACTATATCGCTTGTGTGAAATAGTTTACATTTATGGGAATTTCAATTCGGAGGCTGCTCATGCAACAATAGGCACTTCTGTGCATATAGGTACATGATCTTACACAGATATGCAAAGTTCTACCATAAAACACTAATATCTCAGGGGGAAAAAATGACTGTTTGGTAATTACGGATCACAAACTACTTATGAATTGGCAGATCTCTGAAGAGTTTTGAGCAAGGTTTTATTTCTGCAATTGCATAGAAAAATATTGCTCCAGAAATAAAACTAGAAATTAAGAAAATGTCTTACGAGAGACTACTCCACTCATTTGTTAAGACTGATCCTGGAGACATGAAGGTCAATCTGTCCGATGTAATTCTGTCCCTTTCTACCACAAGAATTAGAGCCTTCTTCATTCTGACCAATACTAAGTTGTGAGAAACTTGGCATGAGGGAGTTTCTAAATACTTTGTGAAACCTCCGTATTTTTAAAAATACAATTAGAGAGTGATTCTAATTATAATCTGAAAGGGGCCAACAGCATAGGCAAAAGGTAGTTTGTTACTAAAATGACACACTCCCACAGCACTGTATTTTGGTAAAAAATACAAAAGTATTTATTAATCGCATAAACATCTCCAATTTTAACCTGAAAGCATCAAATTAGTGTAGAGAACTGTCAGTAATACACAGTCTCATGAGATTATTTTAGTTCTTTTAAGAGGTTCCAGTGGAAGAAGATGGTAGAGGAAGGAACTCAACCAAGCTGTGCAAAACTGCTAATTTCCGTGCAGTGATTCTTCCATTTGATTCTGTCCCACATTTGCAATGAAAGTTGCAAATTCCTTGGTTTGGACACACAGTTTAAGGAAAGACCTCTTGCTCTTCTCAGGAGGGATATTAGTTCCTTTCGCTCTTCCAAAGCAATTTAACTGTCCGTCTTGATGTGTGTTTCACAGAAGTATGGCATGCAGGGTTTTTTTCCCAAGAGAGAAACATATTTTAATGTGACAGTATACATAATCACTCTTGTTAGTCATGAATTCCCAGCTCTTTTTGCATGGCAGATTTTCAGGAGTAGCCACAATAGCTTTCTGTTATCATCACATGAGGAACTGCAACTTTTTCTCCCTGTTGAGAACCTTGCAAGAACTTGACAAGATTCAGATGGCTCTGTGATTGAGATCACAGGTCTAGGTGCCCACAATGAGCTGGGTCTTGGGGCTGCATTTCAAAACCGGTTGGTATCTAGCACCGTCACAATGTCCAATAACCTGCCTGATGTCCATGACAGGAATTATGCCAGTGTGTTGTCCCTGGTTCAGGCCGCTTCCAGATTTCAAGCTGGAGATGGAAATGTTCCTTTTGCTCCTCAAAAGCCGGACACAACTGGAGTGCATGACAAAGCTCTAAATGATGTAGCTATGACTCTATGGCCTAGAATGGGGCTATTCTGTGTGGAAGTGTGAATAAGGAGTTAGGAGAATGCATTCATAACAAGGATTTAGGTCTGCAGAAAACTGCAAATAAAAAGTAGACCAGAAAGAAGAGAAAAGGAAGCTGAAAGATATTTTGAATGCTCCTTCAGGCCTTTCAAGGCCAAACACGTTAGGAACCCTATGCTTCTTTTGGTATTTGACAGCATATGTTCCTTGATCCACATGGCATTTTGTAAAGCTGCTATTTTAGAAGTATAGTATTCCAGGAAAAAAAAAATGGTTCAATGACAGATTTCCTTACATCATCTTCAATAGAAAACATGATGGTTCATTTGGTACACGGTTTTGGTTACTAGCAGCTATTATATATTGATTTAACTGACTGCATTTTGAAATTAATGACTCTTATTTTAGAATAATTTCTGTTTTTTTTTTCCTCGCAAATAAAGAAATTATAAATTTGTGCAAGGAAATTCAATATTTAAACTCCCTCATACCTGATCTTGTCCCACAAAAGCAATATTGAAATAGGTGGGTTTGAAGCTGCCCTGTTACACCTTATGGCAGCTTATACTTAGTACGAGGTCATATTGGTTTATCTCAGTAACGGTCTGCCTGAAGTACAGCACGGCAGCAAAAGGGGCTGCCATCCATCAGCAGCATTTTGGATCTGTTAAAAGACAGTTGAAAAAAGGTTGGCTTCTGTCTCCACTTTCTTTTCACTAGGCGTAGCCAGGGCTTGCCAAACACGTAATACAAAGCACTGCAGCCTGCACAAATAAAAGCACTTGCTAATGGGGAAATAGAGCCTTTGGTGGAAAAATGAGACTCCGAAACACCAGTCGACTGTATAAAATCTTTCATCCCTCACTGTGCCGGTGTGACAGTATGCCAGGTCAAAGAGATAGGTAGAATATTTGTTGTTCGGAAACGCCTATCCCCCAGTGTTTTACTGTTTCTACTAAACAAAAAACAACCTCTCCCACCCCAAAAAAGCCCTGTTTTGTAATCCTTTGTTCAGGCAGAGACCTCCAAAAGTATCTTGACACCGCTGGGCCTCTGGAGAAAAGCAGGCATTATACAAAACCCTGATCTCAGAGGGGAGAGCGGTGCAATTTCTCCTCACAAAGTGGGAAGGCCCTGAGCCAACGTCAGGCTAAAAAGATGTGAGGTGAGTGGTGGCTAATGTAAGGAAGTCACAGCTCATCTAAATTACCTTTGACAACCAGTAGAGCAAGTGCCAGATACACTGGTATATCCCAGTGTATACTTTGCACTGCTGTTCCAGTGATCCCAAACTTCATATTTTTAAGCTAGCGTAAGTGCTTTGCATCACCGTAGCGTTATAAAGCGACTGGCGTATAGCAATGAATGTGAAATCCACCAACCGAACACTCGACCACTTACTTTATTCAGAGCGAGCCTGTCCTCCAGCAGTGTTCCTCTTTATCAGGCTTTCTTTTTAGGCGGATTCACTTGCGTAGCAAGTGAACCATTTTTCCAGGTTCACTTCCATTTATTTCTGTACAGGGGGGTGGACACCCAAAGCAACTTTGCGATAATGTGCGTATTAAGTTCTTGCTCGTGCTAAGGTCCTTATACACGCTGAGGGGAGTCTGAAGAGCTAAATATGGATTTAATCCTCTCTATCCAGAACAGTGCAAAGGGCCTCAATGTAAATAAGAATCAGGGGATAGCAGGCAAAGTTACGTTTCAAGGTGTTCCTTCCCAGAAGTACCCTTCACTCTGTTGAAAGCACCAGAAGAAGTAAGCTTGGAAGAAAATCAGGAGGGCAAAGCAGACAGAAGAAAAGAAACATTTTATAAATCAATATTCTGTCAAAGGCAAATATTTTATCCTGTTTTGTTTGGCACGGAGCGTTTTGGGGGGGATATTTTTAGAATATGTTGCATGAATTTTTGATTACCTTAAGAGATTTATTTTCTGCCAAAACAAAGGCATCGTATTTCTCTAAGCATAATGTGGCACTTTATGGGGAGGGCCAAATCTTGCACATAATCATTGAGGTCATATGCAAATAAAAGGCACCATACTTTCTTTAAATTCCCATTTTAGCTATTCTTGCAACATTTCTCATTTATAATATTCTAACTTTTTCATGAAAGGCTCTGTGGGACTGGTCCATTAAACCATAAGCAGCCTATTTTCCTGCAGCTCCTGCTGAGGAGCTGGCTTTAAGGAAGATTTTGAGATTTAAAAAAAAATTAAAACTTTTTCTAGCACTTTAGTTTGAATCCATGATTTAACCGCGTTACCGTCAGTTCCTCATCTTGCTCATTTGCTGCTGTCAAGGCCCGATGTGGCCGCGATGGTGGCTGCAGGGTGGGAGGTGCAGAAAAAGGGCCCTGCGGTGGGGCATCTCGTTCACTGAGTGACCAAACACTTCCACATGCTGCTCTCTATACAGCCCATGCCTTCCTGTACCCACCGTTTTATCGCTCCCTGTTCTTACTCTTTCCTCTTGTGTCTACCTGTTCTTTCCATTAACCTGTCTTTGCCCCTCCATGCT
Source organism: Struthio camelus (assembly GCF_040807025.1). Taxonomy (NCBI): domain Eukaryota; kingdom Metazoa; phylum Chordata; class Aves; order Struthioniformes; family Struthionidae; genus Struthio; species Struthio camelus. Next base: position 79,984,065 of record NC_090945.1, read on the forward strand.
GCCTGCTCTTTTTCTGTAACTCCTGTCTGGGCTGCCCCTAGGGCCTCCTGCTCTGCCTTGCATTGCCTCTGCTTGTCTCTGGGATATTCCCACCTCTCCTTTTGTCCCTTCCTCTCCATTCACCACCTTCTTTCACATTTAGCAATTTTCATTTTCATAGTAAGGGCCAAGCTACACCATCCTCCCTTGCCCTGGCCTCGATCTGATTTCCTTTTTTTGTCTTTTCTCTGAAAAAAACATTTGCCTGGCATGTCAAAAGACTCGTGGGAAGTGTATTGTCTCATGTATTTGTGCATGAGGAGGCCAAGACAGGGGCTGCTACATTACAACAATATTTATTATAGGTAAGTTTTGCAATAATTATATACTGTAATTACAGTACGGCACATAATGTAGTCCTCGCTAACAGTTTATTCCAATTGCATTTGCTAGGCTAAAAGGGATTAATATTAGGTCTGTCACTAAAGACATTCAAATTACTGTCCCTGTCAACGCCATTCTGCAATCACATTTTGCAAAGCTT